>NC_064305.1:848134-1173134 GCF_023373825.1 Bactrocera dorsalis | reverse complement strand
GCGTGTGCTACAGAGGAGAGGTAGATAAATTTTCATATTTCCTTTTCATATAATATTTACTTGTAGCGCAGCGCAGAGATCGAAGCTTGATAGCGCTATGCAATTTACTTTAGGTCATGCAAAAACTAATTTTATTTGAAATTAAAAAAACAGCAGCCACATATTGCAACAACGAGTACATGAGTGCCACTAGGTGGTCCAGTGTTGTGTTCCTTTTTTTTGTCGTGCATTGTGTTCGTTTTTGTGTCGAGTGCTGTTGACGAGGGTGCTGTCAGTGCCTGGCTCGCCGTGTTTTCCCAAATGTGTTGTCTGTCGCATGAAAATAAATATTGTGTGCTGCCCTCAGCTTCAATGGTGCTTCAACAATATTTTGCAAATTTTATTGAGATACAAAAGACTCGGCTCCTATGAGCTAATGCATGCATACGAATACACGCGCACAGCTTATTGATGTAATATTTTTTCCCTGCATTTCATTTAATCTATTCAGTTGGTTATTGCGTGCTTTTTGTAGTGTGCCAATTTCATTTTGCATTTACGTTTGCTCTGCCGTGCGTTTTTTGCTTTGCATACATTTCGTTCGGCACTTTGTTGCTCTTTATGGCTACGGCTGGCGGCCCTGCTGAAAGTGGGCGCTTTCGCCCCGCAATCAAACTTTTTAATAGGATAATTGAAAAATTGCTTTTCGTTGCGTGCAAAAGGTAAACTTTTTCCCACTTACGCTTTCGCCCTTTTGTCCTGCTTTGCGCTTTTCAGTTTGGGCATTTTTAGTCCGTGATCAGTTAGGAGGGCAACGGGGGGCTTAGCAGTGATGGTGTGTAAGCAAAATTGAACAGAAATTCGAAAAACTGTGTTTGCCATCAAACATAGAAAAATGCTGATAAATTAAGCGCGTTTCATAATTGTGGATTCTTTTGCCTGCTTGGGTTCGAAGTTTAATGACGAATGGAGATTTTTTAGTAATATGTATTTTGATGGACTTTAGATAATTAACGGTCCGTTTAGTACTGTGTTACCTGAAAGCACTTCTTACAACTTAAAATTAAATTACAACTTAAATTTGAACTAAATTAAAATTAAATTCAATTAATTAAAATTAATCTTAAAATTAAATTAATTTTATAATTAAAATTAAAATCAAACTTAAAATTTAAACTAATTTCAAGACTTGAAATTATAACTAAAATAAAAACTTAAATTAAAATAAAATTAAAATTAAAAATAAAATAAAATTGTGATTAATATTAAAATTAAACTAAATTAAATTAAATTAAAAAAACTTAAAATTAAAATTAATTTTTAAATGAAGTTAAAATTATAATTAAAATAAAAACTTAAATTAAAAATAAAATTAAAATTAAATTAATTTGTAATTAAGGGGTAAAATTAAACCTAAATTTAAATTAAATTTTTAGCTAAACTTGAAATAAAATTAAACCAAAAATAAAATTTAAATTAAATTGAAATGAAATTAAAATATTTTACTTTAAACTAAAATTAATTTTCAAATTAAGTTAAAATTATAATTAAAATGAAAACTTAAATTTAAATTAAAAACAAAATTAAAATATTATTAATATTAAAATTAAACCTAAAATTAAAATTTAAATTAAATTGAAATGAAATTTAAAATTACAATTAAAACTAAAATTAAAATTAGTTTTATAATTAAATTATAATTAATGTTAAAATTAAAATGAAAATTAAATTAAATTTATAGTTAAAATGTAAACTTAAGATTAAAATTAATTTTAAAATTAAATTAAAATTACATATATTAATTAAAATTAAAACTGAAATTAAATAAAAATTAAAACCAGATTTAAATAAAATTAAAGATTACCATTCAAATTCCTACCGGGTCTTTTTGAATTAGCATCGTAAAGCACTTTTCGCTTTTCAGTGGCCGCCTTTGTATTTATTTGGCGCGCACTCGTGCAGTTTTTGTGTTTTATTGGCTTTTGAAAATTTACAAACTCATTTCAGTCGTAATTGTGCGGTAATAAAATGCTTTATTGCCTGGCCTTTGCCAATTTTAAGTTGTTTATTCAAGTTATTAAATTATTTTGAATCGTATGACGGAAATAAATGGTGTTGAAATTATAATTTGTAATACACAGTTATTGCAATGAAAATGTTGAGTTTTCACAAGAGACTTCCTCCGTATACACATATATATATATATATATCACCCACTTGTTGTGAACAACTTTGACCTAAATTTATTTCTAAAGCAAGAAGAAGCGCATATTAATTGCTTAAATTTTTAAGGAAGTTGTGGAAAGTGGAAACATATCACTACTTAGAAACAATATATTAGAGAAAGCAGTGCCATATTGGGCAAGTATATTGGTTTTGAAAATTATTGAAATTTAATTAATCACAACATAAAAGAATTGGTTAATGAGCTAGGCAAATTCCCCTAATGTTAATTTTTGGGAAAAACCATCCTGTTCTCATATTTATATTATTATGTATACATCACATGCTCCTTATTGGATTCAGCGTATAACACGATTCTACGAAACTTTACAGAAAATTGCAAATTGAAGTTACTGTTATAGATTTTGCGCTCCGAACTTAAACCGCGTTAACACGCAATAAATTTAAGCTGGAAACTCATAAAATTTGCGCAGCCAAGCGTGGCATTCGCTTCAATTCTATAAGGCTTCTCTGTTACACACACACAAGCACACAGCAAACACAAACTAACATATATAGAAATACCATGAAATCCGCCATTTGTTGCGATTGTTGGCAAGAAATCGTGCCAGACAACAACAAAAGCAAAAGTTGGAAAATAACCGAATGATAAGTTACCGATTTTGCTTTTGAAGCAAGCGCAGGTGGCAGCAATGAGGGCATGTGCAGTATTTATAGCAATGACTACAACATATTCCTATGGCGTGTTGGCTTATCGCTACCCGACTATACGTAAGTTATGCCGTTATTAGTGCGTGCTGGAAATTCCATTTAACTAGTGTGGGGAAAGTATTTTCCTTCTTCGATTCGAAGAATTCCACAGAGCCATACAATTTATTGCAATAAATGCATATTACAGCAACAGATTAGTCTTTAAAACTGCCACAAGACTGCGCAAAATATTATAAAGCATTTTCCTTTGAAATATCACAACACCAACAAATCGTTGACATTTTTGCCCAAGGACACTACGAAAATAACTGCAAGCGCTGTGCTTGAAGGATGACAGCTAAAATGCTGTTGGCAAGCGCCGCACCAAAACAATTACATGCAGCACTAAAGTGAGGAAAAATATTTGCTGGCGCAGGCAGCTAACAAAAAGTGGAAGAAAATATTATAGTGACGAAGAAGACTTTATTACAGCACGCGACTTAGTTGTGGCGGCGGAGATGGCGTGACGCGCAGTAGCGGAAAAGCCGGAATTTATTATTATTTTTATTGAAAAATGCGATGGTTTTGTTGGTGAAAGTGCGCCGGCGTTTTAAACACTTTACTTTCGCACTCACTTGTGTTGACTTTATGAGCGTTTACTGACTGCGCCGCGGCGAAGTGAGGCGATGCGCTGCACTGCCGGCAAACTAGTTGAGGAATCTTCGGTTTGTGTTTAAAAGAAGAGTGGAAAATGTCTGAAGAAAAGAGCGCAGAAATTTGCATTGAAAATTTAATTCGTGAAGTAGCTGAGAAATGCTGAAAATTTTCTGTTGAAAGGAGAGTTTACATATTATGCGTGAGGTCAAGGAAAAAATTTAATAATAAACAGAAAAAAAATTATGTTAGAAAAATATTATTAAATACTAAATTAAGAGCAAAAATGTGAATTTCTAGGTTGCTGAAGATGTAGTCTTGTTGTTTAAACAAAAATATTGATACTGCAATTTTAAAGCTGAAGCGCACTTTCAGGCGCTATTTTTCGGAGCGGTTGATTTGTGCATGGATGTGCACTAAGTGACTGCTATTAAGTCTTATGCATAGAAAAGACCTAACAGCTACAACTGTAAACTACTTTTTTTTATAAAATTCCATAAATTTCCGTTTCTTATTCAAATGCTCACTGGGTTGAGGGCAAAGCCATAACCATTTAACTTACAGTTTATTGGCCACTCATAAACTAACAGCCACTTAACAAGCAACTTAAACAAAGAGTACAAAGTAAAGAGCAGTGCACAAATACACATGCATATACACGCGTTCGGGCGATTATGCGCTACGTGTGGTTATATAATTGCACTTATGTGTGTGTGCCAGTCAAGACGCTGTTTGCTCAAGCATGCCTTAACTTTGTAACCACTAAGTAAACAGTCAAGTTCAGCGCGCCTCGCACTTCCGATTACTGCATGGCGTACGCATAAGTTAGTCATAATGCATTACGTACGCATCAGGTGCCCGCTTTTATTTCGCCATTTTATAACAGGAAAGTAAATATGCTCAAAGCAGAAATGGAAAGAGTAACTAACACATGTGCGGCGCTGTCTAAGGGATAGTCTTTCGAATGGCTTGCATATATTGTATGTATGTGTGTGTGTGCACTCGTTCATTATTATTCGTAGCTGCAGTGTTTGCGTTGTCTCGCTGTCTGAAGTTTATGCTCTCCACTTCTTTGGCTGTTTTGGCGCTTTTTAGTACAAGCCAAAGTGTCGCTGCCATTATACTTACTTCTAGGCATGTGTGTAATATGAAAATGGTGTCATTTGGATGAGTCGTATGTAACAGGTCAACTGAAAAGTGCCTGGCTTAACATAGTAGAACATTTTTTTTGGCAAAATTTGTTTTTTATCCAACATAGCTTCCTTCAAGGGTGATAAAGTACACTGACTTAAGTAAGTGAGACCCCTACTTTTTGATGATATTTGTTTAGTAGGATTTGTCTTTTACTTCAAATAGACCTCAGTTTTGGCGATTACCTCTCCATTCGAGGAAAATTTCTTTCCAGCGAGGATTATTTTCAGATATAACAACAGGAAATTGTCGCTGGGCAGCATATATATGGAATTCTCAACCAATTGGAAGCCCACTTTATAGATTTTTGCTATCGTTTTCACTGACTTGTAACGCGCTTGACTGACGATTAGACTTTGGGGAGAAATTCATGGCTCCATCATCTATCCATTGTTATATATCGATGCAAAAACTTGGCTTTATTACGCTTGATCCAAAAACTGTTCCGAATCACCAATTCGTCGTTGGTTTTGGAGAAAAGTGAGCTCGCGCGGCACTCACTTTGCACATAGCTACCTCATACCCAAATACTTGTCAATGATATGATTTACTCATTCAGCTGATATCTTTAGAGTGCCTGCTTTCTCGAAAAGCTTCACTTAACGGTCATTCAAAACTGCTTTGTGGACTTTTTTGATGTTTTCGTCGGCAACAACCTTTTTGGGGCAATCACATTGTGCACAGTCTTCAGTGCTCATTTCACCGCGTCTAAACTGTGCATATCAATCGTTGATGGTTGATATTCCTGTGGCAATGTCTGGAAAGTCATGATCAAGCCAAGCTTTTGCTTAAACTGTATTTTGTCAATTATCAACGCGCGAAATTCCCTCTTATAAATTTTTTCTCACAATGTCAAAAGTTGGCTCACTCAAAATGACATAATAATACTAACTAACGATCCCACAACTGTCAAGCTTATTTACGCATCTTTTGGAGATTAAAGTTAACTAAAAATCATATGGATTTAATTTTATGTTTCAGGCCGGGAACCTTTCAATTGAGCTGTTATGTAGCGTTTTATACAGGCGAGTAGGAAATATAGTCCGAAATAGAGGAAATCCCAAGTGTTGCTTCGAAGCATACTTTTTGTGTACTTTGTGGCATAAGTAAGATGCTGAATTCAAGAAAAATAGCATTTGAGTCACCTTGTGTCCACAAATATTAAATTATATATACTGTATTACAAAAGCACACATAAAAGATTACATAGATCTGCATTTACTTGCGATATGGGCTGAATCCGCTAGTAGACTCTTCAAGTATATCACTATACTGTATATAACCACAAAAGGAATATACTAGCACAGTGACACTACAGTGGTGTGCGTATAAAGTACAAATATCTGTATATACTCACATACGTGCGCACAGAATAATTCAAGTTCACTGCGATGCGCAACTGCGTCCCTGTCCGTGTAAGTGTGCGTGCTTGTGCCTGCTGGTGTGTTTGCATTAGTCAAACACGGATTATATTTGCTCACTCAGCAAGCAGTCACATATTTATATGCGCCGGCGAGTGAGTCAAGAGTCAAAGTTCGGCATTTTTATGCGAATTTTTCGCCGCTGAACGGGAAAAGTGAAAGTAAACTGATAAGTGAGTACCAAATTGAATGTGAAGGCTGGCGCTGCGTCCCTTCTAGTTAGCTAACACACATATCTACGTGTGTTTGTTTGTAATTGAATGAATATGTATGCATTTCGTTGAAGCAAATTTTTGCCGCATACATTTAGGCGTACACTCTGGCACAAAGCCGAAGCGCGATACTTATGATCATACGGGAAGACACAGCTGGTTTTTAAACACGCACATATAAATACAAAAGTCTCCATATATGAAAAAAGTAAGAAAAATTCGCACGCATTCATAAACAATGGCAAACTGCTACAAAAGATTACTTATAAATATTTTATTACCTGCACACATGTTCACATAATTTCGATTATTTGCTCATACTGTTTGTTGTGTGTGTGTGTGGCGACGTGAAGGGCTTTAACCACCGTCACTTTGCCAAAATTTTCTCTCGTCAACACCACATATGCTAATTAAAAATTTATGTATGCCAGTCAGGGCGTCAATAATCTCTAAAGCTAATATTGCTGGTGCTAAGCTGCGTGTCATGCACACACACACACATACATATATACATGTATTAAGCCATTATGCTTATTACTTTTTGTTGCTTTTGTTTCGTAAATATTACTGCAAATAATGGCTGAAGTTTGTCGCTGTTGATGGGTGACAATGAGAAAAGTTCTGCAAGCGTGAAGCCAAAAGACAAATATGATATTTGTGAGAAGAACGTAGGGAAGATCAGCTGTGCATATTATACCTTCAGAAAGGTTTGAAATTTGAATAAAATTTGTGTAATGGATTACTTGCTTTCACTGTGAGTTCAGTGTGCTGAGAATTATTATGAAATTACCAAACGACAGTAGAGTATGGATTAATGACCTATGTACTCATACTCTCGACTAGCGAACAAGTTGGTCTCAATATAATCGTTTCACAAATCGTTAGCAGGAAGAAATATGAAAAGGTTCATTGATTAATTTTGGTTGCAATTAAAGTTGAAATTAATTAAAAATCAAAGTAAAATTAAAATATGAATTAGACTTAAAATTAAAAAAAAATAAAAATAAACTTAATATTAGAAAAAGATTAAAATTAAAAATAAATTTATATTTAAAAATAAGCTTAAAATTAGAAAAAAATAAAATAAACATAAAATTTGAAATTTAGATTAAAATTAATAATAAATTAAAATTTTTATATTATTTAAGTTCAAATTAAAATCAAAACTTATTAATATTAATACAAAAAATTTTAAATAATATTAAAATTAAACTTGAAATTAAAGTTAAATTGAAATTAAAACTAAAATTAAAATTAAAAATCAAATTAAGCTTAAAATTAAAAGTAAAATTTAAATTAAAACCATGATTAAAATTTAAAATTGGAACTGAAATTAAAGTAAGAATGAAATTAAAATTAAGAAAATAATTAAAATTAAACGTAAAATTACGGCTGTAATTAAAACTAAACCTTCAATAAAGAAAATGTTAAAAAAATTAAAACTAAAATTAAGATTAAGATTAAAATAATTAAAATTTATTTTCAAATTAAATTAAAATTAAAATTAAAATTAAACTTAAATTTGAAATTTAATTATAATTATTTTAATTATAAGTTCAGTTTAAATTTAAATCTAAAATTATAATTATTTTAATTATTAATTAAATTTATTAATTTATAATCCTTTTAATATCAATTAATTATAATTATTTTAATTATAAGTTCAATTTAAATTTAAAATAATTAATATACTTAAAATTAAAATTAAATTTGGAACAAAAATTGAAACTAAATTAAATTTAAAAATAAAAGTGTAACTGAAATTAAAGTTAGAAGCAAAGTTAAAATTAAAAGATTCAAGCAAAAAATTCCCTTCCACCTCTTGTGCCAGTGAACTGATATTAATATTTATTTACTTTACTTGCATTTACCGTTTTAATTTCGTTAACCTAAAAACGTTCTACTAATCACTTAAGCAAGTACTTAAGTTCACTTTTATACTTGTGCAACTTACCCATTTGAAAATAATTAAGAGTACGTAAAAGAGTTAATTATACATTGTTTTCGTTTTTATTTGCAGCGCGGGCACTCAGCGTTCGCGTAAGCTGTTTAAGGTGAGTGATTAAGAAAAGGGCAAACTTTTACCTTGAAATCTTAACTTGAGCGATTGTAAAGTTGCTGCTAAAACATTAATGAGTAAATCGTAAAAAAATGGCGAATGGAAAAACATAAAGAAAATGCAAAATAATTTAAACTGCGAGTTTATAGGAACTCTTTTTTATGCTTCCAATAAAATCGTGAAAGCAAAGGTACTAACAGAAAGTGGTAAAACTTTCCTTTACCGACTGAAACGTTAAATAAATTGTAGTTCGCCTTGCTACTGCGCACAAAGTCATCCCAAATTGTCGCAAAAAGTTTTAAGTGCGAAAGAAGACTTTTGTCTTTGTGCTGTAAAAAACATTTAAAGTTCGATATTTATTGTTTGCTGGTCCGGATTACTAAATCCGTGAGTCATAAACAGTAAGAAGCAAAATTGTAAAACAAACTTTTGCCAGAAAAAACTGAAACTTTACAGCCAACAGTGAGGCCAACAGAGCTGCATGCGTGTTGGTGTGTTGAAAAATACCTGTTGATCACACACACACACATACACACTTTTGCACTTCTTACTCTTCTATTTGCATTGCTTTCACTGTATATACTACGTGCATCATTGACTGACAAGTGGCTGCAGTCAACACACCTTCTTCATGCCACATCAACTTCGTACTCACATAGAGTCGATGTAGTTGTGCGGTGTTGCAGCGCGGCGGGGGTTAATTTAAAATATGCTCAAACTAAGCTAAAGTAATTTCTAGTTATTGACATATTTTCAACTTTCTTCGCAACATGAACTTGCCTCTTTTCGTTGTGTCGGTCGGAGAAAAGCGAAAAGTAATTTTCCGTCCGTTGATTTAGTGCTATTCGTCGTTTAACTGTTTGTTTACCAGCACTTTGCTTCTACTGTTGTTGCCTGCTGCGTGACCCGCAAAAGGCCGCAGGCGTCGGAAACTTTGGATGTGGCGAGTTTTATCTGATCAACAGTTATGGTTATTAGCATTTTTTGCCCTTCCACAGTAGGAAACTGTAAACTTGCCTTAACTGCAGTTAGTTTGAAACCGATACTAAGAGTTACAGTTGGATTATCTTATCCACTTTTGCTGATTTATAACAGATGGACATAGTTTCAGTGCCTGCAGCGGATTTCTGCCTTGCGAGTGTGTCTTCTGAACTGTTGCTTAACAGTTTCCTTTGTTACTGGTGTTGCAACAGTGTAAAAAATACAAATTTGGGTTTACGAAAAATCAGCACGCACCAGCCAGACGATTTTTATTGGAAGTGGTTATAAGACTCCGGCTTACATAGATTTTGTATGCTTTTTTATGTACAGTTGTGATTGTGCTTTGCGCCTGGATGTAGGCAACGGTTATAATAAAAGTCGAAATGAAAACAAAAGCCGTTCAATTTTGTATAATCATAGGAGTACGTAGGGGGTATAAATATTTTTTGTGCTGAATTAGGCGATATCTTTCTATTTCTCAACAAAATATAATCGCTTTCTAAATGTGAGAGCGCAATACCCTTTCTGTAACATTAAGGGCAGACATTTATTTATTTATGTGAGTTATGGCTTTCATGTGAATTATTTTTTTATACCCTCAACAGTTTATTTTAAGTTTCGACGAAGCTTATACCACCCAGAAGAAAATGACCCCATTAAATATGAACATAAATGATCAACGCGACGAGCTGAGTCGCTTTAGCCATGACCATCTCTCTATGCGCCTGTCTGTATACACATGGATTAGTCCCTCAGTTTTTAAGATATCGACCTGAAATTTTGTACACATTCTTTCTTTCCCAATAAGCTGTTCATTTGTTGGAATGACCGATATCAGACCATTAAAGAATATGGTTGTCATACAAACTCACCGAGTAAAAGTCAGTTCTTGTTTGGAAAACTATTTTATTTGAGAAGATGTCTTCAAGAAACTTCGCTGAGATTATTATTCTGAGACAAAACTGCAATTTCCGGAAAAATTATTCAGATTGGAGCACTGAAGTATGTAGACGCCAAACAAACTGAATAATTGGAATTAAATACTTATATGAAACATTCACTTAGTTGATAAGATATCGTCATGAAATCTGGCACAAATTATTTTCCAATGAAACGCTACAATCTGCGAAGAAATTATTCAGATCGAGTCACTATAGCATATAGCTGCCATATAAACAAACCGATTAAAATTAAGTTCTTCTAAGGAATAATTTGTATTTGTGAAAAATATTATAACTTCGTTCTAACATGGCTTTTCCGTTTTATCTAAATTTATTATGCACGAATAACTGCAACAAAATTGCTTTGCTATGACTAAAGCGTCTGTGAAAGTATTACATTGCATATGAACTTTGCAAAAGCAATAAATTATTAGGAAATATGACGCGCCACAGATATTATACTACTTTGCAAGCAATATTTTATGTAAATATATGAGTGTGATATTAAAATATTTGAAATTAAATGTTAGAATTTTATCACTGCTAAAAAGTTACAAGCGTCGCCTCTCTAGATAATTTATGAATTTGTGCTCGCATATTGCCGCTGAAAGGCTTGAATTCCTTCGATTTATTTGTTAATAAAAATTATGCCAAAATATGACTAAAGGACGCATTAATCAAACAAAATTGTTTATTTTTGCTACAAATTTAGCTATAAATTTGCTAAATATTTTTATTTATCGGAAAAACCATATTTTCATTCATGAAATATTTTGTCGACTGCAATAATTTAACACAAAATTAATAAAATTATTTTTAGCAAGAATTCTAAACATATTTAGCAAGAAAAGTCAAAAGCAACAAGCTTGAATAAATTGAAACTGGCTAACAGATTGCATCAGCACGAAGTTTCATTAATCTGTTTCACCAGCAGGAACACCAAGTATGCAGGCTTTAAGAGTCAATACTATAAACGAAGTAAGAAGCAAATGTGGGGCACAGTTGCACAAGCACTAGATGCCACAAGTTATTGCCGCTATGCCACAGCTCAAGCAGCAATATACAGCGCGCCAACGCATCAATAAAGGCTATGAGCAGCAGCGGCGATATATACGATTATTGTTCTCAGTCATGTTGCAAGTGACACGACAACAAGTGACCAAATGAGAGATTGTTGCAGTTGAGTGAGCTGGTTGGCCGAGGCATTATCACTCAGGCACAGCAACAAGCAGCAGCTTGAGTGGACGGAGCGGGGGTTCAAAATAATCATATGAGTATATATTTGTGCACTGTATATATATGCGTGTGCGTGCATGTGTAATGCCCGTATAACAGTTATAACTCAGTGAACTGGAAATGTGCGCGCCAATGTGGATCAGCGCAATGGCGAAGCAAGAAATAAAAGAGCATTTTACTTAAAAGTATATAAATGAAAAGGCAAACATCTTCAGAGTGTTTATACTTAACTGAAGCGTGGGCGAAAGGCGCAGTGGAAGGCGTGGTGGGCTTTGCGCTTCATTGAGCATGCACACTCTTCAATTTCAGCAACAGTTTCGGTTTCGGTTTCAGCTGCAAGCAATCTCGACGTTTGTCTCAAATTGCGAAGCTAAACTGTGGCAGAAGTTAAGTGAATTGCATGTGTGTTTGTATCTGTTCATGGTTGCATGTGTGTGTGTGAGTGTGTGGCAGCCGCTGAGTTTGTAAATTGAGTGTGTGTCTACTCGAGATTTGTGCGGCAACAGGCAATGAAATTATCAACGCCAATATTAAACGAGTAAATAAATTTCAACAACAAAATCGTCTTTGCTCAGCGCGCATGCAGCATATGTATGTCTGTCTACATATCTATGTAAGTGTTTATGTGTGCATTGGTATTTGTGTTCATTTCAAATGCTACACGTTCTTCCTGCCGCCGCTTCTGCTCCTCATTGCGGTGCTGTTCGTGCATGCACATGCCAGCTATTGACGCGGCCCGCACACATTCTTTGTTGACTTGCTGCTCTGCTTTGTAATCGGAAATTGTCACAGAGTTTATTCTGATTTAAAGCAGCGGCATGTTTTAGCTGTAGTTGTAGTTGTAGCGTATTTTCATTTGTTTACTCGTGTGCACTGTGTATTTGACAGTTTGCAGCTAGCATTCGGACATTTTCTGACACTTAAGTGGCACTCGAGTATGAAACGATATCGAACTTGCGACTTAAAGTGGTTGGAAAGTTGTCTGAGTGGAACGAGCCGGAAAAATGGGTTGGCATAAAAATGTTATTATCCTCAGTTGGAAAACAATTTTTAAATGATTTTATTTTTGCTTTTATTTCTTAGGAAAACATTGACTTCAGATTACTTGAAGGGATCAAGGCTGTTTTGTGAGTCTTTCGCCATTATTGCAATGAACTTTTTCTTTTCTTTTTATGAAAATCCACTGATGCGTACTTTTTGTCATATTGTTGGTGCTTTCTGGTGACTCTGCATTATAATCAAGCGGCTTTAAGCTTGAAAGGCAATGGAAAGGGTGAGGACCGTATCGGTGTAGGGCTGGCAGCAGTATTTAGGTCAGTTAAGTTAAGTTAGTTACAGAGTAAGTTTTTAAAGCAGTTACTGTAAAAGTGATCTAATACAAATTTTATCACTAGATGGCGCTTAAATGAGAATTTCTTATAAATATATTAGAAAATACCCTAGGCACACACAAACAAGGGTAGTCAGAAAAATCTTTTCGTATTTTCAATAGATGTCGTTACAGTCTTATATCCCCAGTGCACCTAATCACATTGTGTCATAGCTATATTCAACCAAAAAAAGAATTTAATTCGAGGAAGTTGAAAAAAATACGAAAATACTTTTTCGACTACCCAATATATCTGCTTTCATATCAGAACAATGCTACACTTGCTTGGCTACTCACTTACCAGAAAGCATTTTGTAACATTAATTAGTACTATATTATAATAATTTCATTAGGCGTACAATTTCAAAGCATACATTCATATATGGCTTTATCCTTTCATCAAAGCGCATGCATACATATACAATATTCCTGCTATACTTGATACCGTATTTAGTAAGCTCAATTCACTAAAAGTTTATGCTGATTAAGTTGTTTGATATGCTTGACTTTGATTGGTCGTTAGACGGCGTCTGCCGTACTATTGAGACAAGCTTGTCGACGTTGCGTATACGTAACATAACTTTTGACTATAATATGACCAATACACACACATACGCACAAACATACACACACTTATGCAAATTTATGAAATATATCTGCAGCTAGTTGGCAGACACAAAGGCACACGCAGGCATCACAACTATTTGGAATATGCGTGAAAGCGTAGGGGCGTAGTTGCCTGCGAAGAGCTAATGGATATGAAAGCTTGCTGCAGCAATGAAGATGCTTATCGGTATCAATGTTGAAACTTGTCTGCTGATGCGGGTTTAAAAGCAAGTTTCATTATGCGTGTGTCATGTATATATATATAGTTTAATACATATACATTTCTTGTGTAAATTTATAATGAATGCGAGTTTGTGACAAGCGAAAAGATAAATGTTGTATGCTTGGCAGCTGAAGGACGACCGTCTCAAGGAAAGGTGTCAGAATTCACAAAGGCTAGTGTTAAATAGAGCAACGTTGATTTGGGAATTGTAGCTAGATTTCTGGTTATGAGTTGTTGGTGTTAAATATTTACTGTTGCTCGATGCCTTTTGGTGCTCGATGGCGAGTTCTAGCTTTGGTTTGTATGATTAATTTTACTGGAAGAATCTGTTCACATATACATAGCTTTGGATTAGACAAAATTATATCGGAACTATAGATATTCGAAAGATATTATTAATTTACTCTGATCTGCTAAACCTGATAGGAGAAGAGCAGAAAACCTTGAAGCCAAATTATCTTTGGTTAAGAAATTTCTAAAAATGATCAGGCTTATCACTTTTTATACCCTTTTCAAAGTATACTTAGTTCACAAATAAGTTTCTCGCACTCTGAAGGAAACATCGGAGACTCTATAAAATAAGTTTATGCATATAAATTATCAGCGCCAAGAGTTGAATCGATTTAGCCATGTTCGTCTACCTGTCTGTATATACGTGCAGTAGTCCTGCAGTGTTTTAAATATCGACCTAAAATTTTGCACACCTCTTTTTCTCCTTAAGAAACTTATTATTTGTCGGAACTAGCGATATCGGAACACTATAGCATGTAGCTGCCATACAAACTGAACGAATGGAATCAAATGCTTGTATAGAGAACTTTTTCGTATTGCAAGATATTAACACCAAATTTGGCAGCGATAGCTCCCTAAAGCAAGGGTACATTCTGTGAATAAATTTTTCAGATCGAGTCACCATAGCATATAGCTGCCATACAAACTGAACATTTGGAGTCAAGTGTTTATATGGAAAATTTTTTTAGCTTAAGAGATATCTTCAATATATTTGGCATGGATAAGTATCTAACGCATAGGTAAAATCTGCGAAGAAAACTTTCAGATCGAGTAACTATAGCATATAGCTGCCATACAAACAGAACGATCAAGTTGTGTTCTAAATCAAGTTCTTCTAAAGAACAAACTATTATTGCCTTACACAAAATTATCACAGAAAATATTTATTTAATTTAATATTAAAATCTCTTACTATTTCATTCAGAACCTGACCTGTTCAGTCTGAAAAGCTGCTAAAGCATTTGCAGATATTTTTGGCCAAAAAAATTTCCATTTCTACGGATGAGTTTTTCCAAAGCACACTCGAATGCACGAAATTCGACGTATTTGTAAGCAGAATGAAAATGCTACAATGCAATGTGTGCATGAATTATTCTATTCTGCAAGCACTCGCCATCTCATAACTTTAATTATATTCATGAATATAATAAGCATAAAGGGGAGCCATCAGTCGTAATATGCTCCGCTGCGAGGAGTGCAATGCTGGGAGAGCTCTGCGCAGTACAAGCGCATATGCATGTATGTGTGAGTTCCTTTTACTTTTCCTTTTGCTTTTGCTACCGAAGGTTATGGCAGTGCGACAAGCAGCAGGGCAAGCGCGCATGCAGTAAAATGCAGTGAAAGCATGCATTAAATATACGAGTACAAGGATGCAGGCGAACGCGGCACTCACAGGCAGGAGGCTGCAACGGAAGATGTTCAAGTAGCGCGAAAATATATGCACGGCATTAAGGCAAGCAAAACACAGCAATAATGCAAGTAAACAGCAGGAACCAGCAACGAATGTAATACAGCGCATTAAGGTCGTGCAATAAATGTTGGATTGAGGAAAAATGCGCGTACAACTGTGCACATATGATGCTATCAGTGTATTAATATTGCATTTCACTTAGTTAGTTGGGAAATAAGACAGCGGGCGACGCTAGAAATACAAAATTTATCTAAAAATGAAAGTCAGATTACCTTTTGAACAACCTTCGATTTCATGGAACTTTTTGTAACCGACTTCTCAACAGCAATTCCGCAGAACTCTTTAAAAATTTTCTAAAACATTAAAAAAAAAACCTGTTGCCTTTACGAGAAATAGCTTTTAAATGAAAAATTGTGCATATAAACGAGCAAAAAATATATGTGATATAAGCTTTTATCTGTGTGCCACGCACACTATTTGTGAAAATTTCTCGGAAATTCCATTAAGTAGCGTTATTATTATTATTAAAGTTACACATTTTCAATGAGAAAGTGAAGAAATTTGCACGCACAGTGAGCTTCTGAGAAGAAAAGCAAGAAGACCTGAGCTTCGTCAGTGTACTTTGGTCGACTTGAGCTTCTTTGCTTTTTAAATGGCTGTCGTGTAACGAAGACATACTTAATAACACACACTCTCACTCACTTCCTCCTTCTTTCCTACCCATACTTGACGTTGGTCTTTCATCTTTACAAAAATATATTATATACTGCTGCTTATGCTTAGGTATTCCATTAAAAGTAAATTGTTTATTTTATTGCACATCAATAGTTAATATTAAGGCAATTTCAGTTCGCAGTGATTGAAGTGCGCATATTTCATCTCAACGTCGAGGAAGCCACTGTTATGACGCATAAAAGCGAACAAAAATAATTCAGCGCATAAAAGGCCAAAATTAATGATTCGTTATAAATATTATGGGTGATGAATAAGGCTACTAAAAATATGCTTTATTAAAAACAAAGACGCCTCAAGCATATAAATAGCGTTACAACAACAAAAATTTCCAAAAAACAGTTTGTATGTATAGTAATGTGTGTTGACATCATCGATTATGCGAATAACGAGCTACGTCAGTTGTATATAGAAGACACAATGTACATACTCATACATATCTGAATACATAGGCGTTAGTTACGTTAGATTTATGTGGATGTGTTAGCGCGTAAGCGGCGCTGATTCAATTAGTGTGAATAAGGTAACCGCTATATTGGGTAGTCGAAAATGTCTTTGCGTATTTTTCATCAAACTTCAACTTATAGTACAACCAGTAGAGCAATTATTCAAAAAAGGACTGGCAACTATAAACCACAAAACTCTGATATATTTATTACCAATATATGCCTGCCTTTTATTGTTTCAACGCATTCTACTGCATGTCCTTTCCAACAAAAAAAAAAAAATAATAATAATGATTGCTCCCAAGAAACGCATTTATTGTCAATACCCGTTGACTTTTCAGCACACAAACAAGTCACTTTCTTTATAAATAAGATTTTCCACAGTGTCACTATATAAATTACAAGAAAATAAAGATATATCGTTGTTGTTTTACAATGACACGCTGTGGAATGTGATTCCATCGGTGATGACTTTAATTATATTGATGAAAGCTGCCGCTGATGCGGTCAAGCGTTCAACAAGTCAATCAACCGGTAAATATAAAACGTAGAGAAGCATAGCCAGCCATCAGCCACACATACGCACATATAAATATGCTTCTTATACAAACTTGAGCTGGCACTACACTGCGTATACGTAATTTCATGCAAACTTTGGCGCTTTTCAGCTCTCATGCATTTGTTGGTATTTTGCTTTTATGGAGACTTCTAAAAATACACACATGTGCACAAATAAATTTATTTTTCGATGTAAATAAATTATTTTCGAAACAAATATTTGCTGCTATGAATATGAATTGGCGGTGCAGTCGGTGTGCCGATGTAGAAATTCGCCTGAAGTGGGGCGAGCTAAATTTTCGTATTTTTGTTTTTGTTCAAATTCAATTTCGGAATTTAAATTTGTGTTATTCTGTTCCAATCAGCTTGAGCTTTTTTCTAAGTCATGAATTATGAAGAACATATTTGAAATTTATTTTAATAAATATATTTATTAATATTTTATACATTCAGTAATATTAATAAAATATGTGCAAATAATATGCTTTTGCTGCTTATGTGTTTATCCATTTGCCCATTTTCATCAAAAAATTCTGATACATTTCATTTGAATGGAAATAAAGCCATGCATACATCAATAAAGAATTATGGCTATGTTGGTGGCGAGTAACGTACAACGCTGGTATACATGTATGCCACAGCGATATTATAAATATTAGTATTAACCTCTTTTCCAAAAATTGAGTTTGATCTGTTCGTGCTTTTATTTCAAATTTAATTTATTTTACAAAATTTACTTAATTTTTATTTTTACCATTATTATTCCCAGCACAGGGTATATTAAGTTTGCCACCAAGTTCGTAATACTTGAAAACAATCGTCGGAATATATACAAATGATCAGTATGACGAGTTGAGACAATTAAGTTATGGGGATCTCTCAATCCGTCTGTTAGTATATACGCAAACTAGTCCTTCAGTTATCGATCTGAAATTTCGCACGTGTCTGTTTCTCTTTAAAAACGCTGGTAATTTGTTGGAACTGTCGATATCGGACCACTGTAACATATAGCTGCCATACAAACTGAAGGACCGAAATGAAGTCCTTGTATGGAAAACTTTTTTATTTGCCAAAATATTTTCAAGAAATTTAACATTTTCTGTTGTTTAAGACAACGGTACAATCTCTGAAAGATTGGATTAGATCGGGCTACTATAGCATATAGCTGTCATACAAACTGAATGGTCACATTAAAAATTTTCCAACTTTTTTATTGGTGAAGGATATTCTAGCTTTGGTGCTACCGAAGATAACGTATTTTCAAGTTTTTTTTTTTTATTTAAAAAATATTAGAAGTTCACGCAAGTGAGGAAAGTTCTCTGATCGCCATTCACTTAGGAGTGGCCAGAAACGATTCTTTTACATATGACTCAAGCAGCTCACGACTTCCGGTCTTTGACCTCTGGGTAGCCTAAGAACCTCCGTTTGAAGGCGAGCTAAAGTGAGAAGGCGAAATATGCCCTACTTAGGGTTGTGCGCCGGGTTTGGGACTTGCCACGTAAAAAAAACACCCCCAATGAAAAAGCATAAACCGCCTCGGATGAGAGACCCCCCTTTTGATGACGACCATGGCAAACGAAATAAGGACTACGAATTGAGGGCATGCACCTGGAATGTCCGGTCCCTTAATTGGGAAGGTGTCGCTGCCCAGCTGGTTGATGTCCTCGTGAAAACAAAGGCTGACATCACCGCCGTCCAAGAAATGCGATGGACGGGACAAGGACGGAGACGAGTAGGTCCTTGTGACATTTACTACAGTGGTCATATAAAGGAGCGCCAGTTTGGTGTTGGATTCGTGGTGGGAGAGAGACTCCGTCGCCGAGTACTATCATTCACTCCGGAGAATGAACGTCAAGCCACAATTCACATCAATTCTCATTTTTTTGTGCCTCTGACTACCTCTAACCCCTTAAAACAAAATGAATGCCTCAATAATGACAAACTTTTGCAAACCTTTCTTATACATATACCGCTACTTTCAACTTCAAACTAAGTACAAAATACGGAAATATAACAGTAAAAACGTAAAGCTTTATAAAACGGAAACCTCAGTGGCGTTCACTCGAAAAGCACTGCAAGAAAACATACCCGTACAACTATAGCACGTAAATTAACTCCCAAAAAGCACAAAGCTTGCTATAAACACGCCAGTCATTACACCAAAAATAATATAAAAGAACAGCGCATCAAAGATGACTTTGCGATATTCAAAATTTAGTAAAGACGAAATATGCATCAATAAATTCCCCAAAAGCTCAATGCTTCAAATGTACGCACCACACATAACACCAAAAAGAGAATAAAAGGACAGCACGCCAAAATTGACTTTACAGTATTTAAAATTTAGTTAACCAACAGACATCGCTGCGTGAACACACGAAAAAAAGCATCAAACAGAAGTCAGTGTCGTCTTCAAATACTTTATAAAAAATCAAGATGAGCATAATTATCGCATTATTGGCGATCACCTTCACGCTGGTCTTTTACTTGTTGAAATACCAGCAATCGTATTGGGAAAGGCGTGGCGTGCCGCACGATCCACCCAGCCTACCGTTGGGCACCCTCAAGGAGTGGCGTCGTACGAAGTCTAAGTTCGAAATATTCCAACCCATCTACAAGCAATTTAAGGGCACTGGTCCATTCTGTGGCGTGTACTTTCTCCTAAAACCAGCCGTTTTCGTGCTGGACCTGGAATTAACTAAAAAGATACTTATTAAAGACTTTCAGAATTTTCAAGATCGTGGCGTTTTTCACAATGAAACTGCAGATCCGCTCACTGGCAATCTCTTTCAGTTGGATGGACCACAGTGGCAAGTGTTGCGTAAAAAGCTGTCGCCCACATTCACCTCGGGCAAAATGAAATTAATGTTTCCCACTGTCATGAAATTGGCTAACGAGTTAATTGAAGTTATGCGTGAGAAAACTAAAAACGCACCCGACAATGTTTTGGAGATCACCGAACTGCAATCGCGCTACTCTGCCGATGTAATTGGCTCATGCGCTTTTGGTCTCGAGTGTAACAGCTTGCACAATCCCGATGCTGAGTTCGTGACCATGGGTCGCAAGGCGCTGATCGAACGCAGACATGGCAAACTTGTCGACACATTCATTGAGAGTTATCCAAATTTAGCGCGTAAATTGAATTTGTGCTCGACTACAAGAGAAGTGGAAGATTTCTATGTCGGCATAGTTCGTAATACACTCGAATATAGAGAGAAGAATCAGGTAAAACGTAATGATTTCATGAATATTTTGTTGGAAATGAAAAACAAGGAAGGCGCAACTGATGGACTGTCAGTGGAGGAGATAGCAGCGCAGGCTTTTGTATTCCTCATAGCAGGCTTCGAAACCTCTTCAACCACCATGGGCTTCGCATTGTATGAATTGGCTAAAAATCAGGAAATACAAGATAGGTTGCGACTGGAGATCAATGCGACATTGAAAGAGCACAACAACGAATTCACCTATGAGAACATACATCAGATGAAATATCTGGAACAAGTCTTATCGGGTAAAAATTTAATTGCTGCATTTTAAAAATCTTTCTTATACTAATTAAAAGTAATGCATTTTTTGAACTTTAGAAACCCTACGTAAGTACCCCGTACTGCCGTTTTTGGAGCGTTATGCAAAGGCAGAGTATGACACCGGCGATCCACGCTATCGCATCGAGAAGAACATGCGTGTATTAATATTCAGCTATGGCATACATTACGATCCCGAATACTATCCCGATCCAGAGAAATTCGATCCGGAACGTTTCACTGATGAGGAAATTCAGAAACGACCCGCCTGCGCATGGTTACCATTCGGCGATGGACCACGCAATTGCATCGGCTTGCGTTTCGGCAAAATGCAGGCGCTGATCGGTCTCGCTTTGCTGATCAAGCATTTCAGATTCTCCTTCGCACCACAGACACCAGCTGAATTGACTTACAAAAAAGAGACGGTGCTGCTATCAGCGGAACATGGCATACACTTGCGGGTGGAGGCGCTGAAAGTGTAATTGTATGAGTGTGCTAGGCCGTTGTGGAGCACAAAGTTGTTATCAGCCACTGTTGATTATGTACATTCGCTTTTTGCGTGATAAAAATTATAAACCAGTTGATAAAAATTAAAGATTTTGCAATGACTTTGCGTTTTTTAGCGCCATGTACTCGTAAACATGGTTTTGCGTGTTTTCAATTATAAATAAAGCTCAGATAGCCCCCTAAATTTAATGACTCAGCATAAATTTTAAGTGTTTGTGTTAGACAAAGTCTTATTATTGGAGCCCTACAAGAAAGTATTGGTACTTTATTGTCAGAGCGTTTGAGCGAACCGGCAATTTAAGAGAGAGACCAGTCTATCTCAACTCAAATAAATGTGAACTTGCAAGAAAGCAATCTTTATTTAGCCACCTTATCAATTCAGCTGAGTATCACTTTTCTATTTAAGCACATTGAACGCTAACCGGCTGGTGTTTGGCTGGATTAGATTAGGTTAGGTTATGGTTCTGATCTTCGATATAGAGGTCTTATTTAGAAAACTTTAAATCATTAAAAAATTGCTAAAGTTGGGGCGGAACCTCCATCCTACGAGACTGATTCTATTCTAGTTATTGCGACTGAAATGATAGAGGTATGAGGTCTCAAGTGATTAATGTATAGAATTTTGAAGTTAATGAGATCAATCTTTAGGTAATTGTCTCCAAAAATATTTGTGTCGCCATGAAGACGAAGGATTACGCAGTTCCTATAGTAAAAAGTCCAGATGCCAAGTAGATGCTTTTAAAAAAATCTACTGTGAATGAATAATATTGCATTATAAATGAAATAACTTTGCGAGACAATCACTGGTTTGCGTAATATCAGTGAAGAATCATAGATAAGAATTACCACTACAATGAGAGTCCAAACAACGGAAAGAAATGGGTTTAAAGTGCATATCATATATTGGTCCAAGCAGAGGTACTTCTATCAATCGTCTTTTTTTGACAAATCAAGCGTGAGTCGTCTCAAGCTGTCATGTTATTTTTGATCAGTATTCCGTCATGAAAAAACTCAAGCTTGAACAGCGTTTACAAATCGTTAAACAAGAACAGCAACCGTTATGGCGCCATGCTAGCTGACACTTTGATATTTGAAAATGAAGATCGTGATTTCGGTGATATTTGGTTTCAACAAGATGACACGACTTCCCACATTTTGCATTAATCAATGGATTTATTGAAAGAACACTTCGGTGAGCAGAAAATTTCACGTTTTAGGCCGGTCGATTGGCCACCAAGACCATGGGATGTCACACCGTCAGACTTTTTCCTGTGGGGATATGTAAAGTATAAAGTCTATGCGGACTATTCCGTTTCGACTCAGATCTTGGAGGAAGACATCACGCATACTATTCCCCAGTTACCGGTGGAAATGTTCGAAATTTTAACTCAAAGGATGGACCATTCGAGACGTTACCGCGGCCAATATTTGAAAGAGATAGTCTTTTAGCAATTGCCCGCCTGAAAAACAACAAAGCGGCAGGGGCCGATGGATTGCCGGCCGAGCTATTCAAACACGGCGGCGAAGAACTGATAATGAGCATGCATCAGCTTCTTTGTAAAATATGGTCGGATGAAAGCCAGTAAAGAAGAAGAAGAAGAAGTAATTAAGTTACATAGTCGGTTTCTTTTTCATGACAAATATACCTCCGGCACTGGTATATGCTCATGTGTATAAAAAACTCTAATTTAAAATCTTGCTCAAAAGAGTTTGAAAACTGCGTCCGAGATTTAGAATATGGAATAAAATTCTTCAACATACCAGTTATAAGCATGTGTATTCATATTTTATCTCGTGACCATACCACATACATACTACAAATTGCAACACAGCGCATTAGCTCAGCCGTCTGTTTGGTTGCACTTCACTATTTGCATTATACTTTGCCAAAGCGCTCTTCAAAATGCAAATAGCGTGCGTAGAGAAAGTACAAATTCAATCATGAAGATAAAACTCAAGGCCTCCGGCTTATACTAAAACTTTCAGCCACTAATAAATGAAAATTCCCCACAGCTGTGAATTGGAGCACGACAAAGCAGCCACTCTCCACTACAAATGCAACAAAGTGCCGGGCAAATGTGCAAAGCATATGCTAAGAGCGACTGCATTAGTTAATATTATGCACAGTCATATAAGAATATATAAGAAACAAATAGCCGGGGCGTGGCGTTGAGGGAAATTAGAAAACACTCTGTTGCATTAAGAAGCAGCAAACGTGCTGGCATTGGAAATGCCAATAGAAAGATGATGCGGCGGCACACGCCGATGTGTGGTCTAACCACAAACGTGCAACGTGCAAGCTAATGGCTGCACAAACAGATAAACTTGTGGGCATATGTACCTGCATACATTTATAAATGCATGCATGTATATATATGTACATATAAACATATATATTTATACATATATTTCTTCATACCTGTGTACTCACGCATATGTATATGGTATAAAAAAAAAGCCTTAAGGCACTTACAGCACCATCAACACATTTGCTTTTGCTCGATGTTGTGGCATGCAAGCGCTCCATCCCACAAGCGGTGCAGTGCTGTTTGCCGACCGTTATGTGTGATAAATGCAGTAATGCAGGAAGCGGAAAGAGGAATATTGCAGAAAAAGGAACTGAAAAATATTGCAACTTGTGCGTGATAAACTACCTTTGCGCTGGCGTGTTTCCACAAATATATCATATGTATAGATATACATATATGTATGTTTATATTTATATATATGTACATACTTGTATATGTATATGTCAAGTTCGCATGTACCGCATTTATGGCTTGTGGTGAGGCCTGCAGCGGCAATAAATATTATGTTTGTTAAAGAGATAGCGTTCCATAAATTTTTTCATCCACAGGAAAATCAGCAACGCAAAAGGCAGACATATTTGTCCGTTGGGTTAAGCCTCAGTACTACTCAGCATTACCCACTGGTGTCTACTACACACTTCTACAGTTGTACACATGCCATCAATTACTTGTGGATGTAACTGTTCGTATGCTCTCCGGAAACGTATCCATGCTAGCTTTATTTCACCTTCACGTCCTGGTCGATGCTTACGTTGCGCTCGCTTTCAGCACGTACGTCTTCCTACGCTTCTCACCCTGCAATTCTTGTTTAGTAGTCCGCCAGCATTTGTTGATTATGTAATATTCAAATAAAGGGATTTGTGTTAGTTTGAAATTATTGGCACGTTTCTCTTTGTGGCGCGCAGCTGTTAAATTTATGGCCGTGACAATTTCGCAAGTTGCTTGACTTTATAACTTTGTAATAAAATAAATAATAAAATGGTTTGTGCTTCAAAAAGTTTTAGCATTTCATTATAGCTTCTTGGCGTCACCTTTGACATTTGGTTTTTAGACTTTTTTTCTATACTTTTAAGTGCTTTTGAGTGAAAAAATTATATTACAAATAATTATAGCATACTTTTAAGTGCTTTTAGAAAAAAATTTTTATTATAAATATCTGTAGCACACTCTTAGGCGCTTTTGGGAAAAAATTGTGTTGTAAATAATTGTATCTTTTGCTGTTGCAGTTGACTTAGGTAGCGAATATGCATGTATATGTGGTCAATATTCTGTGATAAAAAGCCAAATTAATACATTTGAAAAATATCTGTTATTAATATTGCCATTAATGGTTCAACGTTTCATTGTTGTAACTTTTAATTAGTTTTCATTGCATTTCTGGCTTGTTATGCTGCCAAATTAAAACTGTTGCTACAACAAGCTCAATTTATCAAGCTTAGTTGGCGAACTTTCTTCAAAAGACAAAACAAAAAAACAAACAAAAAAACCAAAAGAAAACCCAAAAAAATAAAGAAAAAACAGAAAAAAAACAAAAACATGGCATTTGCAGCTGACCAATAGACAATTTGTCAAAACGCGCTGCAAGCACGCATACACCTACACAATCAATATACAAAAAGTACCGTGAATAAAATTCTTTTGCCTTCACTTTAAGCACAGTCATTACGTTTTTATTCACGCGCGCAAAAAGTAACGGAAAGAGAGAGAGAGAGAGCGCGCGTTGTGCTACTGCGTTTTGCGCGCTGCTATGAGTAATAAGCCTGCTATTAATATTCAAAATATGCGGGTTCCGTTATAATTTTATTTAGCAAGCACAAAAAGGTCACTCGCATACAATCTACAAAGAAACGGAAAACTTTTTTAAACAAAAACATGAAAATCACCAACGCTTGTTAACAAACAATGCATTTAATGGACAATTCAGTGAGGCGAAAACAATCTAATTGCGCTCATTAAGCAGCGCCAATTTAAATTAGCATAATGAGGCATTTTTATTAACATTATACAGTGTTGCCAGCCCGTCATTATTAATATAAATAGCATTTTTTGCCGCCAGTCTCATGCTTTGTGCTTTTTCAATGTTTTTGTTTTCCTGCGCCGGCTAATTACAAGGGTTCCGTGAACCCGATTG
This sequence comes from Bactrocera dorsalis, assembly GCF_023373825.1. Classification (NCBI taxonomy): domain Eukaryota; kingdom Metazoa; phylum Arthropoda; class Insecta; order Diptera; family Tephritidae; genus Bactrocera; species Bactrocera dorsalis. The sequence continues at coordinate 1,147,479 of NC_064305.1, read as the reverse complement.
AAAAAGCGAAATCGAACCCTTTCCGCAGCTTTTGAAGCGCACAATTTTTTTTCCGAGTTCAAAGTTGATTTGTACAGAATAAAATCGTATTCACACTTGTTTGCGTTGTTGTATAAAATTCTCTGCTTATTTGCTGTCGCTAGCGCTGTGCAATCGCACGGCAAATTGATAGCATGCAACGAGCGCGAGTAATACAATTGCCGCCGACGAGTGAACGATTCAATACAAATAGCAATCATTTGCGGAAAAAGTGAAAAATCATATGCGTTTATATACACAAGTGCGTGTGTGTGTGTGTTATAAGTGCGTGTGTGTGCATTCGTTTCACACTTTTTTTGTATGTGTGGGTGGCATTGCATGATTTCAGCTATTTGCACATTGATTGGTTGCGTATACGCCAAGGTGTACACTGTGCCCGGCGCTCTTAAGTGGCTTGGCATGGCGGTCAATGCGAACAAAGCAAATAAATTGCGCATGCAAATATGAATGAAAAATTTTGCATAACATCCAATTCAAGTATAAACAGTTATGAATATAAAAATGTATTGCAATCGAAATTGTATTTGCGAATTTTTGACTTTTTTTTTGGGGCAAATGCCTGCATTATTTGATATTGATAGCCGGACGTGGGACGCGACGAAAAAGAGGACTTTACTTTAAAAGAGGAATAGAAACACTTTTTTTAAATGTTTTTGAGTCAGGATTTTTAAGCGATAATGCTTCAGTCTGTTGTGGACTATAGAAACCATGTAGAGTGTGAATCAAAAACTCAATGACAACTTGGGTGAGAAGTTTTAAATAAATCATGTATTAAATTTGATATTTCTATGCATAAACTTCGCTGGCTGCTGCGGAACTGTCAACAAATATTTCTTGAAGCAGGCTTTTAATGAATGTAAGGCTTTATATATAGTACATATAGTTTATATAGAGTGCGGGTACTGAAGCCACGGTGGTATCACAGTGTGCCTTCTAAAGACTAGGTGCGTCATTAGATAGCAATTTTTCTTACTTTTTCAACTTATCCACCTAATTGAACTGAATAATTTTGTATCAACACACAAAGGGCGACTTTTTGCTAAAAAGTCGCTTCAACAATGCAATCTTTATATTGTTTAGTGGCTGCGTAAACCTTCCTACTGTAACATTTCCACAGCTTTAATATGATATATCACCATTACCATTTGCATTCGCTTTTGGTTTATTTGCCCAAAATTTAGCATAAATGTCTCAATAACAAATTATGTCCTTGGGCATTGAATGCTAAGTTACGTTCCATGCAATTACAATAATTATATTTCTAATGCCAACAAATTTGCGCACAGCAACAGGAGTGTAAATAAATGCCTTGCTGCCCTGTGCAAATTTGTAGCAATTCGTACACTAATGACAGCTTACAGCCACTCGCAGTCGCTGACTGCTGCAGCATACGAACGTGTTTGTACGCATGTGGTGACATGTGCGCAAGCATTTGCCATGTTTGTGTGATTGTGTGTGTGATATATTGAAACTTTGCCAATTTAAGCGTTGCACGTACGTGACACTAATTGCCGCATTCTCTAGCTTATAAATCAAGTTATAAATCTTGATTTTCCCAACGTTGGACATTTAAGTTTAATGCCAAGCAAGCAGGCCACGCAGCAAAACTAGGAAAGTTCCTTGAAACATTCAAAGTCACAGGGCGTGGTATTTGGAACGGCTATGCACGTTCGCTAAAAGCTTGCGAAAGCTGTAATTAATGGCCGGAAATGTGGGGTTAATTACACTGCGCTTCGATTTAAGCGAATTTTGCAGCAGAAGATCATGAAAATAATGCATTTAAAGCGTCATTTCTAATCCAGTCTTCTGTAAATTTGCGCTCTTGTTTACCACTTACACATATTTTGTGGGCTGCCTTCGCTCATGCTTTGCTTGTGGCGCGCTTGCTAGCAAAGCGTGCTCAGAGTTATTTAATATTCGATAAGCTAAGATTTATTGGGCTGCTCTTTTGCTTTCCTCTCAAGCGAAATCATTGCTCGTGTGTTTACATGCACGTTTTATCAAGTATCCGTACGTGCTTATATCTTGCGCATACTACTCCATTAGCACTCAAGTATGTGTGCGTGGGTATATTGTGGTGGCAGCCATGATAATATGCTGAAGCCATCAATAATGCGGCCCATGCAAATAAAAAACCCATTTCATGCAGTTGATGTGGAAGTTAGACCGAGCAGCGAGCCCACAAGCGGATAAGTATTTCAACTGTATGCGCATATGTGTATGTGGTTGTGCGGATTGAGTGTGCTTTGCTGCTTATTGCTTTTTATTTCGCTCGAAGCTTTAGCTAACCATTTCCAAGCTGTAAAGCGCTTTGTTGGCGCCAGCGCTGCGCTTGTTTTGCAATAAATTTTTGGGTTTTATTTTTACTTTTTATTTCTGTATTGTTTTCAGGCACTCAATTGTTGTAAGTATTGCCCATAACTGTAGCCACGTGTTGAAATTATGCGTATTACACAAGTAAATAATAAATTTTGCTTGAGATGCGCAATAAATTTTATAAAAACTGGCATAAAGTTTCCTTTTTGTTGCTACTAGGCGTGGTTCCTAATGATGCTTATACTTTCTCCACAGTCAGTACGCCTCTCTATCGCAATGGCATATCGAGTTACAGGCGCAAAAGAAAATTTTGATGCAGAAGTAAACAACTTTACTCAGCCAGGGCTTTGTAGTAGCGCTCAGATGTGGCGTGTTGCTTCACTACCATTGAAAAATGTACAAAACGGTGTTACGAAAGCTTAGAAATCAATCAATTTTAAGATCGGCTGAGGAAAATTTGGAATGAAATGGACCAGGACATGTTGCGTGTCGCTTGTAAAGCGTTCGTCAAACGCCTGAGGCATACTACGAATAAACTAATTTCACAATCTTTGAAGTGTGGACTAGATTGCCAAGAATGGTGTACGCAGAGTCTGTTAAAATTCGCGTCAAGCGAGGTATCCTAAACGATGACTATACTTCTTGGACTTAGCAAGTGAACTACATCTGGTATCGCAAAGAACCAAACTGGTTTATGTGTGGTTTATTGGCCTACCAGATTAACCTAATTTAACCTAATTTTTGAGAACCCTTATTCTGGGTTACAATGTAATATTTATACAATTACTCGAAACTAATTTCGAAGCTATCAAATATGTTTTAAACTTTTCATATTCAAATTAAATATGAATTTCATTACGACAATCGGTAAACGACAAAAGAGATTAAATTTCCGCCAACCATTCGCTACGGTAATCATCTAAATTCCATTTTAAATATGACTTATCCATTTGATTGCACATTAAATACCATTTAGAGCCACCAACTGGATTGAGGCGCTTATCCAAATGACATTTTCGTATCATATGACCCTTTCGTTGTATTTTCAGTGCTCCGACACCGCAAAGCAACACGTGCAGCCCTAAATGCGTACGTTGTCATTCGAAAAGTACCGACGTTGCACCTTTGTTTCGTAGCAAGCAGCTGACACCAAATTCAAATGCTGAATAAATAAAGAAAAGAAGGCTGACACACATGCGTTATCTTATCCTCGCTGCTTCGCGCTTATCAAAGGGTTTCCTTATTTCGCATGCTCTGAAGAAAGTTTACGCCGCCAGAATGTGGGTTGCGGTTTTCCTTTACATTTTCCGTCTTGTGTTTTTCAATTTCGTTGCTTTCGTTCTTCTTCACTTTGTGTGCTTATTGTCAAACATTGCCGACTCTGCCAGGCAAATGCGAGTGTGGAATATGCAAATTGAACCCAACTTTGCTTATATTTGCAAAGAGACACATGCTTGCCGCGGGCGCTACACTTTTTATTGCAACATGAAAGATTTTATTTACATTTTTTTGTACTTCCAACGCGCTGTAAGATATTGTGCCTAAGCGGAGGGGATGTGAGTGGCAGACACAACAAACAAACTGCTGGCGCATGAAAAAAAGTTAATAAAAAATGCTGTGCAATGATCTCAACGGTGCCATTTGTGACCTGATATGCTTTATTGCAATTGCTGTTGTGTTGTTTGCTATACTGCCGCTAATGGTGTCTGAGTATATTTTTCGTTTTTTCGCTTTTTTTTTTGTATTTTTTTCGAATTACATTATATGCCATAATCGTTAAATTTTATTACGCATGATTCGGTTGTGTTGTATAAACAGCGACATTGACGCAGAGCGGTTCAAAAGTGGCAGCAAATGCGTCTGTGAAAAGAGCCTAAATGGCTTACCGCCGCAAGGCTCAAAGGCATGTGAAAGAGCAAAGGGCGAGTTATTGGCAAATAGCCGCACGACTTGAAAACTCGCATGGTTTAATTTCCGCAAATTCTTATAAATTTAATACCAATTTTGTTGAACATTAAGAACTCAAACAATTTTACTTGATCGCACCATTTGTACAACTGGAAATAGCTACTCACCTGCAGCTTCCTTTCCAAAAGTGCAACTTTCGGCACACAGCACCATACAACCACAACAACAAGTAAGTGAAACAAATGTGTGCGAGCTGTGCAATATTTATTTACTTAAAGTTTTCCTATTTACTTGCCATTTATCAAGCAATTTACCGTTTCACGGCACGCTTCTCGTTGCTCATACGACACGGTATACCTTGAATTAGAGTTTGTCGAAAGTTTTCCACTTAAGCGTTTAACTTTTGCCAAAATTTAAATTTAAATTGTCTGCATATGTGGAAAATTAGCATGGCGGAGGCACACACACACACATATTTAATATGTAAATAATGACAAGCAAACAAAAACAGCGCACAAAGTTGGCTGCCAACAATATTTTGGAGTGCATACTTAGCACCTTTTGATACAATTGCGGTGGCTGTGCGCATGTAGAAGCGCAAACACAACGAAATGATACACGCAAATGTGCGCTGCGAGTTGTGTGGCAAAAAAGTTTCCATTTCGGGCTGCCGGTGGCAAAGGTGCTCCGTGGTTGCCTACTCGCAGGCGTATAAAGTGTTTTTCAAATTAGGTGTTTACCTCAAGTTTTGCGAGCAGCGCTGTGTGACACTGTAGCTTGTTTATTTGCGCACACTTGAGTGCACTTCTATCAAATTTTAAGTAACTCTGAATGCCACGAATTAAAGCAAGTGTGGTTGAAAGTAGAAAATAGAAAGGAAAAATGAGCTCAAATTCGTTTATGGAAATTTTAATACAAAGCCTTGTCAATTAATCTATTTATTTGTATACTCCAGGCTGACAAATAAACAGCATGCTCTGATGCAATAATAAGAATTTATTTTGAAGAAGGAAGGAAAATAAATAAAAATAAATAAATTCAGCCGAGACAAACTAACAAAAATCTTGAAAAGTATAGTTCCACAATAGTTTGCCTGATATATAATATATTAATATATACTGCACGACTTTCACACAATTTCAATACATACGTTTGTTGTGCTTAAATTGCTGCCAGTTGCTTGCTAAACAAACAAGCACAGTGCCTCTGAAAAACTACTTGAAAATGCTGAATGGAACAGCGCTGAGCCATTCTAAGCAAACTTTCCGTAATTGTTAGACGTTGCCTATGAAAAGCATTAGAGTGTCTCACAAATAAATTTTGCTCCAAGATGTGGTAGTGTATGCTGCCTGCAAATTACAGCTACCGAGCTGCTGCTTTGCAAATTGTATGTGGCGTGGCAGGCGTGTCTTACACATATAAGCCTTTGTGACGCCGCACATGTGCGCTTGGGTGAGTGTGTAAGCCAAGAGTTCATGAGCAATTTGTTATGCTTTGTTTGCTGGGAAACTTTCTTTAAAGCATGGTGCAAAGCTTGTGGACAAGCGCCAAATTAGTTGCACAACAACAACGGTTATTGTTTAACTTTTCTTCAGTGAAATTGAGCTTTTTGTCCACATATTGGTTAAAGTACTTTTGTGATAGTGAAGTTTCAACTTTTCAAGTGATTTATTGAGACTGTGGTATACTCGTACTACTTTGCTTAGTTTGATCAGTTGATTTCAAAATAAAGTTGTATAAATTAAAATTTAGCAAAAATTGCCTCCATATCATATCTTCTCAAGAATTGGCTATTTCTGTGTAACATGTGTTTCTTTAGCTATAAAATTGCCTAAATATGCTGTCATGTAGGTGCCAGTTTTCCACCCTTTCCGTGCTGCTTATCGGATACTGGTGTTAATGTGAAAATATGGAAATCAGCCTCATTCAAATTTAAAATAAACTCATGCATATATTTGCAATAAGTTAGCTTTTAATGGTAATCCACAATCTGCGAATTAAATTCACACATATTTGCGAGATACAGTATGTATTCGACTGTGTAAAGGGGAAATGAAATCATGCAAATACAATATCAGCAAAGAGGCAAAGCCGCACCTGCTTATAGGTTACTTTAAGGGTTAGCTGAAAATATAAAAAAAATTATGGATATATAGAATTTTGATTTTTGGCTTGATATAGATATAGATATAGAATAGATATAGAATAGATATAGAATAGATATAGAAATAGCAGTCGCCCTACAGTTCAGATGTGGCCGTCCCCGGATTTTCTTTTGTTTCCTTGCCTGAAAAGGCCGATGAAAGGCAAGCATTTTGAAACGACAGAAGGGATCCAAGCGGCGGGCACCTCGTCTCTCAAGGCTTTTCCGGAAAATGCCTTCCGTGACGTCTTCAATACTTGGAAATCACGCTGGCAGCGGTACATCGAATCTATTTTGAAAGTTTTTAAAGAATTGTAACGATTGATTCAAATATTCTTTTAAATCGACTCAGTCCTATTACTCTCCGGACAAACCTGGTATACTTCCACAACTAGTGATTAAATATAACGTTCACATATTTCACATATTATCTTCCTTCGCCGCTCTGTCATTATATGATTGTATGTGTATGTCAAATGCAATTTATCATCTTTCATTTTTCAATTTGTCGCCGCTGCTGATGTGTCTGGCAAACGATTTTTCATTTTGTCATGTTTCTAAAGTCCCTTTTATATATGTTTTTTTTTGCTCTGCGTTTGCCATTAGCAAATTTTAGCTTGTCAATATTCTATTCTTCATACAACATGTCATATTTGTCCAAACGGATGTTCATCGCTTGTGTTTTACGGTGCTTTTTATCGTCTATCTGCTCTCCATGGCAGACGAAATTTTTATTGAATTATTTTCCGTAGATAAAAGAAAATTATGGAGGAGTGAGAGAGATCACTAGTTCTAATTGGTTTGCGGCACTTTGCTCTTGTGTTATCGTCACTTAATCACCCTGTAATAATATAGTATTAATGCCCCACACCCGTAATGCTCGAATAACCCTCTTATGAACTTAAATGCGCAATATAAACAATTGAGTGGATTTCAATTTGAACTAATTTGCTAATTTGTTGTTGTATTTTGCATTTGCATAATTACAATATCCGATTTTAGCGTGTGTAGTGTGGCGTAGACAATGGAGAGTCAATTTAGATTAATTAAAATGGTGGCTAATGCGTGCAAGTTCTATTTACTTACACACATATACGCACGCACTTAAAAGTTTAATCCAATAAAGTGCTGAAAGCATGCTTACCGAAATACTGATATTATCTATCTACATATATGTGTTTTATAACTGATGAATGGATTCTCATTTCATGCCATTTGAAATTGTGTTTATAATTTTGGAGGAGTAATAGCTCAGCTGAGGATCTTTGTGGTTCCCCACACACAGATTTCATATTATTATATTGTTCACTAAGTAGTTTGTGAAAAATATGTATGCGCTATTTAGCGATCTTTCAGGAGATTGACTCCACAGTCATAAAATTGTTGACCTTTCAGACAAAAGACTGGTTCAAGTGTTTTTTGATGTGCTGATTTGAGGGGATGGTTCTCCAGTCCATAAAAACTTTTCAGAGATCGAAATAAGTTGTAATCCGAAGGTATAAAGTCTGGAGAATATTGTGGTTGTGATAGTATATATGAGTTCTTGCATTATACTGTTGGAACACTACACCTAATAATAATGCTGATGGATTGCCGGCCGAGTTATTGAAAGACCGCGACGAAAAACTGATAAGGTGCATCAATTTCTTTGCAAAATATGGTCGGACGAAAGCATGCCCAACGATTGGAATTTAAGTGTGCTGTACCCAATCCACAAAGAGGTAAAGCCCACAGTCTGCGCCAACTAAGTATAGTGGGATAAGTTTCCTCAACATTGCATATAGGGTTCTATAGAGCGTATTGTGAGAAAGATTAAAGCCCACCGCCAACAAACTGATTGGACTTTAGACCTGGAATATCAAGAATCTATCATATATTCACCATGCGCCAAATCTTGGAAAAGACCCGAGAAAAGAGAATCGACACACACCACCTTTTCGTCGATTTCAAAGCTGTTTAGACAGTACGAAAAAGAGCTGCCTAAAAGACGGGCGCTGGGCTAGCTAAGTCATGTTGTCCGAATGGAAAACACTCCAGCTCTAAAACTATTCGACGCAGTACCCGCCAGAGAAGCAGAGGAAGAGGAAGACCTCCACTCCGTTGGAAGGACCAGGTGGAGAAGGACCTGGCTTTGCTTAGAATCTCCAATTGGCGCCACCTTGCGAAAAGAAGAAACGACTGGCGCGCTGTTGTTAACTCGGCTATAATCGCATAAGCGGTGTCTACGACAGTAAAAAAGACAGAAGTGAACCGATAAATATTTTTGTATATCTAAACTATCAAATTATAAAAAAAGACTTTAGATTTTTTCAAATTTCTGTGCTAAAATATCTCTTTAAACAATCTAATTTTTTGTGTGAACTCGAATTGTACGAGTTAGTGCTCTTATTCTACCAACAACTACTAAATTTGATTGAATCAAAAAAACCCAGCTCTTGCTTCAAATTTAATTTCCAATATTGTTAAGTTAATAGTGTAAGGCATCCTTAGCATTTCCAGCTAAAAAAAGCAAGCCAGCAAAACTGCGAATTCATATTTCATATTATATGGCAGAAAAAGTGGCAAATAAAAATATCAAAAACCAAGCGCGTTATGTAAGCTCCAGCATTATACGCACACAACCGCCAGCAGCCTTCATTACATCTCCAAAACCCATTTTCTGCTTTGTTTTGTCGTCTTCTCCGCCAGCAACTCCGTTTGGCGCCTGAGCGAGCGTGCTATTTCAGCAGGAACGCAGTGGAGCGAGTAACGCGTCTTTGCTGGTTCCGCCGTGTGTGTTGGAATTTTTTTCATATCGCAAGCGATATGTTTACAATTTTTGCTTTCGTGGCCTCCATACAGAAAGTCCCCAGTATTCCGCTTACAAGCTTTGCTCTAAGCTTGCGCTTATTTATTTTAGTTTGCTTCGCCACGCTTTTTCATATTGCGCCACTGAGTAAATGTCTTCAAATTGAATTTGTGTGTAAAGCAATTTACATATCTCACAGGCGGAAGTCGGGCGTTTCAAGCGATTGTGGTGTGTTGCTTGCGGTTTCGTTGCTGGCGAAATGCGAATGACATTAAGATGACAACGAAAACATTTTATTAATAAAACGTAATGGTGAGGGTGGGGAAGGGAAGCGAGCAAATGATTACAGGGAAGTGGTGGGGGTAGGAAAAGGGGGGTTGTTAACCAATATTAAAAATAATATAGTATATGTACATACTATATGAATAGTAATAATGACTCCCGCAAGTGCTTAGCGTTTCATTTCTTGCTTTCGGAAAGCTTCCTATATTTTAAGCAGCTTTATAAGCTCAAGGGCGTTAATTTTATTACGCGGCTGTAGGAAATGTCATAAATCATTTTTAAATAATTATCAAAATATTCAAAACATATGACAGGCTTCAATTTTCAACAGCTGTCAGCTTTAGAAATTCCATTTTTATTCACATTAAATTTACTGTGGATTTGGTGTAAGTATTCTTGAACGTCTGCGCGCTTTCTCGTTGACTTGCTGCCGCTCTTTCTTGCTTTTTATAGACTCAACAATATTACGTTACTTCTTAGTTGCTTTGACTGCTTGTTTCGCCTTTTTCTGAAGCCAATTCTGCGAATTTTATTTTTAAAATTTTTCAACTTCAGCGGAAATACACAAATTTGGCATGAAAGCAACATATATACATATATATGTATATGCAAATACATATGTACTTACGTCTATTGGCCTCTCAAGTGTCCATGGCAGCCGCTGCAGCAATAGAACGGCACTCGAGTTTATTAAGTACTGTTATACAAATACAATATGCCACAGTCTGTTTGGGTAGCCAATGTTGCTGTGAGTGTGTGTATGTATGTGTGGGCGTGTAGACACGTCAGTTGCATTATATGTTGGTTAATTAATTTTTTAGCCCAAAGCATAGAAGTTAAAGGTAAAGCAAACAAAGTGGCGTTAAAATTAAATTTTGCGAGAATTCTTGGAAACTGGCAGATACTTAAGGCCTTTAAAGGATAAGCGCCTAAATATTTTCACGCTCACACATTTTTTACGTTTATTCCGTTATTTATGTTGCTTATTTGTCTCAAGTTGCAACACGCGCATTCAATTAGGTGATCAAAAGCGAAATTTCTGAGAAAATTAAATAAAAAATAGCACTCATGCTGTCAGATAATTAAAATTGCGGTATCCTTGGTAAACAGGTAATTTTAATTTGACAGACGGCGGCAAGTGAAGTAGTTTGAGATTTTGAAGATTTAAGGTTATATGCATGCAGGTTCACCCTTTGGATTTGTTAAGTATATTTTTAGATAAAAGTCGTGTGTAATTTTACAATTTTTTTTTACCTAAAGAGGATTTATTAAGTTTGCCACGAACTGAGCCGATATAGACCTGTCCGTTTGTCTATCTGTATATACGCGAATTAGTCCACCAGGTTTTAACACATCGATTAGAAATTTTTCACACGTCCTTTTCTCCCAAAAAGTTGCTCAGTTGGAACTGGCGTTATCAAAACACTATAGCATATTGTAGCTGCCATACAAATCGAACAACCGAAACTAAGTGCTTGCATGGGCAACTTTTTTATATGAAGAGATACCTTCACAAAATTTAGCATAAACAATTGTTCAAAGAAATCTTGCAATCTCCGCAATTGTTCCCTCGCTTCCGTTCGGGAAATTTCGATATGAAAGACGCACTTCGCTCTAGTCGACCTATCGTTGAAAAAGTTCATGAAATCCTGGAAAAGATTGACCAGGATCGTCACATAAGTAGGCATGACAACGCTAAGGAACTTAACATTCATCATCGAACGGTTTTGAACCTTTTAAAATCGGTCGGCTACAAAAAAAAGCTCGATGCATAGATACGATATGAATTGTCTGAGGAAAATTTAATGGACCGAATTAACATCTGCGATTCTTTGCTGAAACGAAATGAAATCCAACCCTTGAGCGTGGTGAAGCTCAACATCCACCGTGAGCTGCTACAGCCTGGTCGAATGATTGATTCTTCATTTTACTGTCAACAACTGATGTGATTGAAGCAATGAAAAAAACGGCCAGAACTGATCAACAGAAAGGGCTTCGTCATCCAACAGGAACACGCTAGACCACACACATCTTTAAAGAATCCCCAAAAGCTGGAAGAGCTTGGCTGGGAAGTTTTGATGCATCCATCATATAGCTCTGACCTTGCACCATCTGGTTTCAGTCAATGCAGAACTCCCTTAATGGAGTAAATTTGGCTTCAAGAGAAGCCTGTGAAAATTACTTGCCGCAGTTTTTCGCTGAGAAGCCAGAAAGGTTTTACATTGATGGAATAATAACTCTAATGGAAAATTGGCAAAAAGTTTTCGACCAAAATGATACATATATGGTTCATCAAAGTGAATTATAAATATAAAAAAAAGTAAGTTGAAGTTTGATTATAAATACGAAAATACTTTTTCGACTACCCAATACAACGCTTTTACGATAAACCTGTTACTAAATGCGCCAGACGCATAAATTTTTCATCCGAGAGAATATAATATGAAAGAGCTTTATAGGCGCCGGAATCAAATTTAAAAGATGAGCCAGGTAGCGCCCACATTTGGGCGAAAAACATATTTTACTCAACAAATATCGAGAAAGTTTGATCGTAGTATTATTTTCATATTTTTATGTTCCAGTGCGAAAATGGGAGAAATCGAACTACAACCACACCTACTTCCCATATGTCACAATTTTCAATTTCATTTGATTCTTTCACTTTTCAGTATACAAAAAAGGAAACAACAGGAAACAGAAAAGTCTCATTAAAACTTTGCAGGATCTTGAAGTGTGCAACATGTGGTCAAAAATTGTCTAAATCATAATAAAACTATTCAGGACATCAAATACAGAATATTTGGACCCCAGTTTCTATTGCGAAATATTTACCGAAAATTTCGCTAAAACTTTCCGATATGTTATTGAAATCCGAAAAGCATTTTCCCCTACTGTGATGTTTGCAAGTTGCGAGAGTATAAAATTTTGAGTCATATCCATACCTAGCTCTTACTTACTTGTTCTTGCTTGAATTTCAAACGGCAAATATTGCTTCCAGCACTTATAAATTCCAACGAAAATATTCTCAACTAATCATCTGCCACTACTACGCACATACTATATATCAATTTTAATCGAAACCAAATTTATCCATACAAAGCTTTTTGAAATTCCATATTTGAGCAGCACTTGCAAAAATTAGTATTTTACTCTTCAACATATGTAGTTACATCAATATATAAACATTTCCAATATTCATAAGAATATATTACTTTTGAATAAAATCTTTAAAGCTTACACAACATCAAAGGAATATTGAAAAACTGCGCACTTTTTATATGCGAGCATATATTTTTATATGTTGAATGTCACTTCGGTGTCAGATTGGCATCTGCCAGGTGATTGACAACGGTTTACGCAGAGCTTAAATTTTCTCTGGCAGATTTTTACTTTTATTGTATATTTCCCAAGAGAAGACAATTAAATGTGAAATGGAAGGTGTCAATGTTTTTGAAAGTGACTGCTGTTTGGAAAATACATAACTGTATATTTAGTTGGGCGTTAGAAAGTTGTAAATGTTTGATTTGGCAAATTGAAACGATATACCACATTTTGTTTTCTACGAACTTGTTTTCTACATTTTAGGAGAAAAGCCGCCCAAATGCAGAAATTTAATTTTTAATAATATTTTGAAAATCTCATATTGAATTGTAAATGCTGCCAAATTGTCGAAATAAAAGCATAAACTCCAGCATTTTGCCTACAGCAGCACACTTCATGCTTTTTAAGTATTTATTAAGGAACTCTTAGCGACGATTCATAAGTGAGCCGTCATTGAAATGCGATTAATTAACAGACAAAATGCTCAATCCTATAATTAATTGCTGGCAGTGAACAAACAAATCCAACAAATATTATATGCACACACACACACATACACTTGTGCACGATAACTTACAAATACTTTTACACAAATGGAGAAGAAAACAGGAATTCCAATTAAGTCATGGCAGCAGAGCCAATGAATGACTACAAAAATCTGTACGCAAAAACCCCAAAAACCAGCGCTTCAAACGTGCTCACACAACGCGTAGGCGGCACTACGAAGGTCATTTATTGACGCGTATTGAATGCCGAGTGAAATACAAGTGTGTTAAGTTTGCGCAGAGTTCGCGCAGCCGACGCATGTGAGCTGCTGCAGTTTGGTTGACTGTGGCGAAAACTCTTAAGCTGATTAGTTAATTTCGTCGCAAATGGGCGCGCAAGTTGAGCCCACATCGGAAAGCTGCACTAATTTGAAAGGAGGCTATCGAAAATTGCGCGATAAATAAGTTAACGCTGTGCGCGCTGGACAAATAGTATGATGGGGGCCTTCAAAATTGACTATATGCTTGACAGCGATAAATCAAATGTGGATTTGTATGTATGTGTTGATCCAAGCGACTTAATATATGCGAAATGTAATAAGAAATCGAATTTTCTAGTGGGAAAATACAAGTGCGGTTTGAGCATTATTCAAGCGTACATGCTTTTCACCAACTTTGGTGCCACGGCCGGCTGGAAACTGCCATAACTGGCATTATAATATGCTTATGTTCACAACAAAACAAAGCAATAATTTATAGCGCACAAAAACTTTGCTAACACATATTTATGCGCAAGTGGAAACTGCCGCGTACACTTCCGCTTAACGACATGTACACAACAACAAAATATACTTTGCCATTTTTTCGCCTGGCGCAATGAGAACTTTGAACTTTCGGCAAAATAAGTATAGACTATGTAAGCAATGGAATATTTACGTAAGATATGTTGGCGCGAAAGCATTTTCAGCCTTGGCATTGACAGCACAAGCAAACTAATTCAATTTTATTATTTTGCATGGGTGTGTGCTTTTTATTGGCAATTGTAGGCGCCAGCGAACATAGGCTATTGAGCTGGAGCTACTTAAGGAATTATTGCGATAATGCCATTATTTTGCCGAAATTTATAGTTATTAAAGATAAGGGCGCTGAAATTATGCAAAAAATTATAGAAACTGCTGAAAAGGTATATTTTTGCTTTCTTAGAGGTAATTATTGCTCAAGTACTCTTGTAGAAGCCACGCAGCCTGAGAAACGGTATTAAAGGGTTTGAGCAGCGGGATGACAGAAAACTATAAGCTACGCTTGTCTAATATTTGAAATTTTCATGCAACAATATGAACATATTGTCGCTTAAAATGCGAAATAACGTAACATCACTTTTCATAAGTTTACAGGCGAAGAAAAACGATATAATAGAAATCACTCATATTGAAAAAAATAATTGAGTTTTGGTTATAAAGTGGTTATGTATTGGTTACAAATTGGTTACATCACTTTTCATAAGTTTACAGGCGAGGGAAAAGCGATATAATAGAAATCACTCATATTGAAACAAAATTTGAGTTCTAGTTATAAAATGGTTATATATTGGTTACAAATTGGTTATGTATTGGTTATATATCGGTTATATCTGACAGCGGAAGCTGAAAATTTAGTGCTACATATATCCTATATGATTTAGTGAATCGTCAGCAGTAAAAACCTCAATTTATATTTTATTGTTGTTACGTTGTTTCAAATTTTAGGTGACGATATGGATATTTACATAAATATTGAGAAAACCGATATTTCCCGCGCTGATTGGTTAGTGCTCACTTAAACTCAGTTAAGTATCAAATTTAATATTCATTATTCATATAAAATTGATTAAATTCAACACATTCCTCAAACCAAAGTGTGAAGGTCGCCATATTTGGCGCTGGTAAATAATTTGTTGGCAAGTGACAGCGGCAACCACGAAAAGACAAGGGAAGCATTGAATCATCAAAAGTGTTCGAGCAGCTGTGCGCCCGCAATTTACAGCAGCGTATTAGACGGCAATAGACATATGAACACACAGCATCGTAAAATATGATATAATATACATTTTTCTAATGAACGCACATACAAGCACAAACATGTGTGTCTGTGCGTGATTGCGCTTTGCTAGCATGTCAGCCATTATGAGGCGTTTGTTTGCCGAAATTGGTGGCACGCGTTCACAAAAAGCCGCGTCATAAATATATGCTGCCCATTGAAGGTATATGCCTCTCTGCCACATACGAATTTATGGCCGCAGCAACTTTTTCTTTGCGAAAGTTTTGCCACGAACTCGCGTAAGCGTTGGCTGCTAAGTGAGAAAAGAAGTTTCTTGCCGCTTCCGTGGTTGCTTCACACAGATTTATATAGTGTATGTATGTAAAATTATTTGTGGCACATTCTGAATGCATAAACCGTTATTTGGGATAGCCACAAAGTAGGTCTGATGCAAGCTAAGCTCGCTTTAACTAACCCAAATTACTATTTAGTGCAATTGCCGCCGCTATTTGTCGAGATGGCAATAAGTTGTGCCTTTTTATTTGATCGTAAAAGCATAGGCCAGTAGGAAATAAAATGTATTTGCCGTAAAAGATGAATGGTAATAAAAGCCACATTCTTAGTGCTGGTAAATCAAAGATTTTACGACTTAATAAGAAATATAGTTTAGACAATTCTGCGGCTAAGATATGGAATCTGCTTATATTCGCTCCTAAAAGCAAGAAAGGAAATTTAAGCGGAAATTGGTTGCTGTTGTTTTTGTTGTAGTGACTGAAGATTTTATTCACATAGTGCAAAAATACTCATATGCCATGGTTACGTTGGTTGGTGGGTAGTCAATCAAGTACTTCTCTTTGAACCAGCCACTGAAGCTCATCAGTATGAAAAGTGTTAGCTGTGACGTCGCCAAGAAACGCTCTATCGATAGTTGCGATTCTGTTCCCATATATCGCCACCTAAAATGCAAAATAACGTAACATCACTTTTCATAAGTTTACAGGCGATGGGAAAACGATATAATAGAAACCATTAAACCATTATAATTGAAACAAAATCTGAGTTTTGGTTATAATTTGGTTACATATTGGTTATCATACATATATAAAAAGGTTATATATGAACATACAGTCATATTGAAACAAAATCCGACTTTTTGTTATCAAATGGTTATATATTGGTTATTATATCTGATAAGGATTTTAAATTTTTTTTGATGATACGAGTACGAGTTGTTTTACATTTTAGGTAACGATATAGAGCTTTACAATCGCAGAGCAGATGTTTGATAGTCTTCTACTTTTTTTACCTCCTTATAGCTTCTCCAGCAGTCGCTATAAGGCGCTCATTGTCTACTGCTATGTCTGTTAGTTATTTTATTAGAGTTAAACAAGTCAGGGATTGGTTCGTTCAAAACTCAGCTGTGTTTATAACATGTTTGTCGATATCACTGTATTATGAAACCGATTGAAGAAGAAGATTATAGAGTGAAATAGAATGCTAGATCCACTAATAGATCGAGGTTAATTAGAAGTTTTTGTGAAAGATTATGAAAATCCTAAAGAAGAGGACAAAAAGAGTAGAACAATCCAAAAGATTGAGTTTTAGCCGAATAGCTTTGTAGAAAACTGGCTACATTCTTAACGGCGACAACTTAAACACGGATCTGTGAGGACGAGTAAGATCATAGTTCTTCAAACTGCCAATTCAATCTCCTGCATCTATTTCTTCTATGAAAGATAACTACTTATTTCCATTTTCCCAATGCTCTCTTAGGTTCGTCTTTTCAACGACTAATTGGCAGCCATTTTTAAGTAAAGTTCATGTTTAACAAAGTTTCTTTACTGAAAAAAGGAATCTTGGTGAAATTTACCAGAAATTAACTGGCAGAAGGTTGCTAACCAGACATTGAAAAAACAGCGCTCAAACTTTTTAGGTCTTACTAGGTGTTACCGGTGAAAACTTCAGAAAGTTTATCATGAATTAAGAAACAAACAAATTCAAGTGTGCAAGATATTGATACCTAATGAATACATCAGAGTGAAATGGTATAAAATTTGGTTTTCATTTTCAAATCCTAGCGAAATTCACTTTTGAAAAGATACAATTTGCTTTCCGCGACGCATTGTTGCATGTTCGTTTCAAACTTTGTTATTCTGGCTTCGCTTGTGGAAGCTTATAATATAAACATTGATAAAAAAATGTGTCTTACAAACTATTTATATCATAATGATAACCAACAATGGCTGGCTATTTAAAGCACTTTCCTCATATCTATTCCGCTGACTATTCTTATCAACTTTCTTGTCGACATACAAACACACGCAGTTCCAGTTAAACTCGCAAACGACCTAACACAACAGTTTCGGGCTTGTTTACGCAATGTTAGCATAACACTAGATCCCCACAACCCACGCAGTCGGCTGCTGACGTTTTGATACTTTTTCGTGCCAAAACAGCATAAGAAGATTACGGCAAATCTATAAATGCATTGCCGATGATATGGCAAGTCGCAAAGATCTATTGAATGTAACCACAAAATACACAAAATGCGAAAAAAGTGTTTAGAAAAGTATAGGCTTGAATGAGCCTAAATGGAAACGCACACAACCGGAAAGGTTGAATGCCACGTTGCCACAAATGTGTGTAATTTTTTAGGGTAAGCAGCAGTACTTTTTGCATGTGTAACGGTAATTTCGCTGATAGTAACAGTACAATTTAGGGCTTTCAAATGCAGCAGCAACAAATAGAAAAGGAAATCGAGAAAAAATGGTTGGCGCTGGTAAACAAACCGTTACGAAAAGGTCGTGTGATGAAAAGGTACGGTTTACTTTGCTGAACTAAGCTGTTATGATTTCGATTTTTTCTTTCCTTTTTTTCTATGAGGCACATTATGGTTGGTTAACCAATACGGTCGATATGGTCGATATGGGTTCAAATATCAGTATAAAACATTTTTAGGCGTATAAGTGTGCCATGCTGAAAATCACACATTTGTCGATTTAAAAGCATTTAGATAGAATTTCGCTGATTGCTGGTTGATTTCTATAATGAATCTCATTAATTTATTAAAGCACAAGGGCTTAGCTTAAAACAAAAAAAAAATGTTATTTTTTTAAAGTTACCTACAAAAAAATATTTAAAATCTCTAAAAAATTTTGTTATAATAAGTAGCAACCAAATATCAACATTTCGCGCTGCCAGAGACAAAACAAGCGCATGACTTTTTCTTTCCTTTAACAATTGCCATTCTACCATCCATTGAGCTCATCGACATGGCTGGCTACTACTCTTGCCTAAGATTACTCTTATCGAATGTCAACAAAGCAATTCTCTACACAGTTTTCCACAAAATAGATTTCCACCGCTTGTTTTCAGCGTGGCTTTGTTGGTTTTAAAGGCCTTACACAAATAGCCCCGTCTGCAGTCTCTGTCCCTTCCTTGCTCGCTAAGTAAGTACCAAACTTGCTGATAATTTATCTCTTGCGATTTGTTTTTGTTCGCAATAAATTCAATAGACCAGTCATTGTCAATTGAAAAATTACTTTCTCAAATAAAGTGTCGTTGGCCTGCAATGAAATCGGGAAACGATTTGTGTCCGCGCCGTTTGTCATTGTGAGCGTAAACGGGGGAATAAAATGTGCTTGCTTGTAGCTGTGAAGACTATTGAGAAATTGGGTGAAAAAAGAATGTATTTGTTAAAGGAAAGGCGTAAGCATAATTGTGGGCAAAAAGTAGAAAGACTTTTTAAATTTCAAACAGGAACTCATTCATGGAAATAGTTTTTTCAAAGTTTATGTGACTATCAGTGCCAAATGTCTCATCAAAACAATAATTAGTGTTTAGTATACGCTTGTTTTTCTAAAGTACAAAAGTACTTGACGTCATTGGAATATCGGAAAGATCAGTGAAAATAATTTTAGTGATCAGTTGGGTTTAATAAAAGTGTACGATTGTTTCCAAAATCACTAAATTTTTTTTGAAAATATAATCGATTTTCGACTATCAGGATGTAATGAAACGTATTATTACTGGCGATGTGTCTTGGGTCTATGCTTACAGTCTGGAAACAGTGGATCAGTTGGCCGAATATCGTGGCAAAGCTAACACGTAGTCGAAAAAACCACCTCTAATCAGCCAAAAATCAAGGCTATGTTGCCAGTTTTCATCGATTAGCCAGGTGTGCTGTACCGTCCCATACTGCATTGATTGTTCGTGAATATTTCGCCAATCTTTCAACCAATATTGTGCCGAAACCACAATATTAACCTGATTAAGCTTGCTGTGACTTCTGGCTTTTCAGTAAACTCAAACGATCGCTCCTGGGAAACCGTTTTGAGTCAATTGAAGACATGAATGAACGTAAATCGCTACTCCCATTGAAGGCTATTTCGGCAATTGATTTTAAAAAGCGTTTCGAGGATTGGAAGAAATGTTGACAGAAGTGCATTGGGGCCAAGGGAGATTACTTGGAGTAGGACGACATAGAATATATTAAAGAATAAATTAAGAATTATGAACAAAGTCTTACTATTTCTTGCTCATAGTAAATAATATACATATAGTCACGTAAATTGCAAAACAAACAATTATAAATAAAAAAATTAAAAATGGTTGTCAGATATAATAACTAATATATAAACATTTTATATATGTATAATAATCAACATTTAACCACTTTATATATGTATGAGAACCAAAATATAACCATTTTATAACCAAAAGTCAAATTTTGTTTCAATATTAATGGTTTTTATTATAATGTTTTTTTTATTCGCCTGTAAACTTATGAACAGTGATGTTAAGTTATTTTGCATTTTAAGTGATAATATATAAAAATTCACATACACTAAATTTTTTAAAAGTACAAGTGTCTTATATCATTTTTACACTTCTTTATTATTATTAAATATTTTTATGTTGCGAGCATAAGCAAGTTCCCTTGACAATATCATATGTAATATATCATTGCCACTCGCTTAACATTCCGCGCATTTCGCCTCGATTCTTCTTCATCTTTCTCCGAAAGTTTTGCGTCCCTGCCATCCGCTCCCGCTCACTTTTGCTGCATCTTCCGTGCAAACCAGCAAATAAACAGTAAATTATCTAGTTTATTAGTGCTGCGCTGTGTGCGCACCGACGCTGCGCTAAATCGCATTAAAGACCACACGACCGGATATACAATTCAACACCACAAACGAAGCTCGGAGCAAAGTTGAGTAAGTTCAGGACGCTGTGACAGGAAATGAAATGAAACTGTTTAAGGAAGTAAGCAAACTTTACGACCGGTGTGATGGAGCACCGGACGTCAATGTCGTCAAACAAAATGTCTAGGCCCGAAGCCAAGAGCCGAGCAGAAAATAGCAAACCAAAAGAAAGATTAAAGAAATTAGAAAAGAAAAAAAGTCAAAGCGAGAAATAAAATATTAATGCATGTGTCGCAAAGTTTAGTTGTGTTAAGGTGTGAGTGCAACGTGCCACACACACGCACACTCGCACCAACTTGCTTGCTTTAGTGTCACAATGACATTGTTGCGACACATATTTCGCCAGTTCAAAGCGAAAAGTGTCGCTTTGTGCAAAAGTAAGAGTTTGCAAACATCTCCGCAAGGACAATTTAGCCAGCATTTACTGTGCGTTTACGGCACTTGGCGCTTCTTTGCACTCGCTTTATTGCCCGCGGCATACTTAATTATTTCTACTTTGCCACAACTTGCTGGCGCTCATTTCCTAACCTCTTTTATTTCACTTTATGCTTCTTCGTTCTTCGCCTGCTTTATGTCATTTTTATGTACGCCTTGGTCTAATGCGGCGCTATGAAGGTCACTTTTCAAAAAAAGGCAAATATCAAAGGTCTTCTTTTGTCTCAGCTGCTTTGAATTTGCTCGCCAAGCGCGTGGTACGCGGCTTCGTGCTCTCTATATTCACTCATTTCACTTGCCACAGCTCATTGACAGTTTTTGCAGTGCGCTTTTGGTGTATTCTCTTTTGTTTTGAATTACAAATATTTTTCGTCATTTGCTTTTTTCTGCTAATTTTCATTAAAAATAATTTTTCCTTTCTGTAACATTTTGCCTGCGGTCTGTATGGCCACAAACAATGTGCGCGCGCTATTTGTCCTTATCTGCCGACTATTTAAACATATTTGGAATTTTCTGCTAATGACAAAATATTTGTGGTTGTAGTTTCGGTTCCTTTCATTACACATTTTTTTGCCCTCTTTTGGGTTTAAAGTTTTCACACTTTCGTTGTTCTAGTAATTTCACACTTAATTAAGGCAGGCTGTGGAAATTTTTTCAATTATAGTTTTGAGTAATTAGGTAATGGGTATTATTTTGAATAGGAGATATTTTTGCATATTGTTATTTAATACTGAAATAATAAAGTTTCCCAAAAATTAATTGACAGAAAAATATTTTTGAAAAACTTCGCTTTAAAAAGGAGTAAAAATTATCACTTAAAAATTAGACTTGCAATATAGAAAACTTGCTTATAAGTGCTAATTTGATACATATTTATAAATTTATAAATAATATTTATTAAACCTTACCAATATGCATTTTTTCTTACGATTCCTCACTAAATATTAGCTAGTCGAAAAAGTCTTTTCGTATTTTGTCAATAGATGGCGTTGCAATATGCCAATATGCCGATACATATACCAATATACTGGTCAAACACTCTCTATCTTTTTCACTTTTTCTGCTCACAATCTTTCCAAACAAATGTTGAAATCAATTTACGCCGGAATTTTAGCCCAACAAGCAAGCGTTGCAATACTAATTAAATCGTTAAAATTTCCGATTTATACAAATTTAATGAACTTATTTCGCGCGACAGCTCCACTTCCCGCTGCAATTGTTAGCCTGAGGGTTCCGCGTGAAATTTAAAGGAAAACTTGCTGCGGCATTGCCTCGAACACAGCACAGTTGACTTTATGGCCAACAGCCGATGGCAATGGCGCCTTTAGAAAATAAATACGAAATCCACTTGCAGCACTTACCACTGCGCAAGAAGCTGCGAGTGAATCAATTGCTTCGCAGTCGCGGCAGCACTTATACGCCCCACCGTCGCCGCCTACTCGCGCCCAACGGCCCACCAATTTGCGCTGTGAACTTTAATTGACCCGCTTTGTGCTGGCGGCTCTTTTAAGCGTTTTTTATTCTATTTTCGCGAAAGCGGCTAAATAATGTGCCCGCGCTTTGATGTTGTTGCACTTGTTGTATTTAGTTGTATTTACACCGAATTGTAGTATTTACACCGAACTGCTTGTTTTCCTAGTCACAGCGTCTGCTGCCGGCTATTTATTACCGACTACTAACGAAGTGCTGAACAGTGCTCTACATTGATGAAATTTTTAATTAAATAGCCAAGCGCTTAACCACGCCTTCACTATCTGGGGTGGTCTTTGCTGTGGCTTGCAGTTTGTGTGGTGGGCGTGGAAAGTGAACGTTCGAGTTCGTAACTTTGTCTGTCCGCGGCGCCTAGCCACCTCACTTTAATTGAGACTTCAAACTTTAAATATGAAAATGGTTGGTTTGCTTAATGTACACGTTCGGTAGCCAAAAGTCACTTTTGCTAATGAGTTTAGCTATTTAGTTTCCCAGATTACTTTGTAGGTTTGAACCCAAGATATATGCAGCCGGTATATCTACTGCCTCCCTGCTTCTACGGACATTCTCTGACATAATATGGAGTGAGAAGACCTTATGATCTATGCTCTAGAGCCCTTTCTATATTTAAGATTGGCAAGTGAAGTGCAATCTCCGTTGATATCCGTGATTCGTGTAGGTGTACTGTGCTTTTGAAAAGTTAGCCTATGGAATCTTGTCTCCAATGTTGGCATTCAGAATACTCTCGAGTGTATTTAGAAGGGCTGAATATAGATTTCTTGGTTTATGTTGTTTCGAATATAGGAGGACTTCTTTACCTGCTCTTGTAATGAATTTGACTCTCTTCTTTTTCCAAAGGTTAGACGCATAGTTAAGCCCTAAACATTCCATATATAGGACAGTACCAGCATGTTTGAAATATTCTGCATCAAGGCTGGGAAAACACCGTCTATACCAAGTATATCTCTTTGTTCTTAACCCTATAGGTTCGAAGCAGCTGTGGATGGATCCGCGATAAATATTTTCAATATGTAGTAGTAATGAATTATCATTGCTTTCGTGGTCTTCCATGCATAAGTATTAACTCAAATACTGCCAGAAATTAAAGCCAATTCCTCAAAATTGCAAACAATTTTAGTTCTTATTTAAAATCCTAACTAAATGCAAAGAAATATAAATCGACAAACACACAAGCATTTGCCAGCATTCATAATGATGTGAATAAAAAGAAAAACAAAAAAAAAATTGCAAAATAGTAGCCCTTTCATTTATGCGCTACAAACGAAATGTCTGACACCCTCTTTGTGGCAGCTGCACTTTGGGGCGTTAAGAGTTACGAGCCGGAAAAGAGTGTCACCTTTACTTAACGCTTTCACGCGCCAACACCCAACGCTTCACATTGCCTCCACCACTTATACTTGCCATTTCACCTTTGCGTTTGCAAACTAACTAACAACAACGCTTCCGCTTAAAAGCGCTGCTCATATCCGCTAGCTACACGCGTCATTACCCAAACTCAACGCGCGCGCTCAACATGCCTCGCGCGCCCATGACGTTGATATTCATTTGAAAGCATTTTGCTGACTGTGTGTTACCTTGAATTTAGAATTTTTACGCTGTTCACTTTCATTTGAACACGCGCGCGCTCGCACATGCTTGTGTTAAGCGCCGCAGCTTTTCATTCGTCCAGGCGTTTGGTCATTGCTGTTAATGCCCAGTAGGGAAATTAAATGTGTATTGAAAAATTAAGTTGTGATTATTAGTGAAGCTAAAATTAAATGAAGAATGAAAGTGACTCTATCTCTCACTCTATCTCTCTCTCTTTCTCTCTCTTTAGATAATAAGCTAGAATACTCTAAGCGACAGTACTTAAATAGTTGTGTTAGGATAGATTAAGAGGTCGATAATAACAGCGAAATCACTTGGACCGCGTAGAGCATCGGCTAGTTGTGGAACTTAAAAGGCTGCTATATATTTTATCATAAGACCCTTAAAAATCGACGAAGTCCCTTAAGCTTATCACGAATTTATCGAGATTCAGTTTTTGTTGGGCTAAGTTAAGCTAATGTCAGTTTCGGCTATGTCTCCAGATTCGCCGAATATAGGACTGTCGAGATGATTCATTCTCAGTCTCGCAAATCTTTTTCCAAGATTTTTAGCCTTATGCCTTTCGTCGGACACTGTTCGAAAGAAAAACTAAGAACTCCTGAGTCGAATCTGAAAAGCTTTTGAGGCCACAAGGCATCCTTATTATTCTTATTCTAAAATAGATTTTGCTAAAGCTTTATATTTGCGTCACAAAGGGAATTTCCGTTGGCAATAGGCATACTTTATCTTCACCAACATTCCGACCATGCATTCATAAACACCTGAAATGCGCATTTTCTGGCGCTTAAAAGCTCATAAAAAATAAATATTCCCACATGGTATTCGGCTCGTTATACCCTCCGCTTCCGCACCGTATCTTCGAAGCTAACTGTTTCATAACCATTAATTCGCAAGTTCAAAAGTTACAATTAAATGGCAACTGCTGTTTACACACCGCTTTGTTGTTATTATTTTGTACTTATGCACACACACGCGCAATTTGAAAGCACACCTACGCGCCGCTTTATGTTTCCGGCTGCGGTTATCGGCGTTGTGTGTGCGATTAAGTAACGGTTAAGTCCAGCTGCTAAATTGTGCGCATCCGTCATCGGTAATCGGATTATCGTCCTTATAATTATTATTACGATTATTGCATCCGCTATTAGTCGGGCGTTCGGCGATTATGGACCGGCAATTACGCGTAACTGGCTGAAAATTTAAGTATCTGCTGACCGCAACTGAGCGGTAAATTTATGTTGGATGAGTGGATGAATGTAGGTGGAAGAGCTATTTACCTTCCTGCTTCAATTAATAAATTATGCGGAGTATAGGAGGTAAACAGTAACGAGATAACAACTAACATAGAGAAAGTGGGGTTCCAAGGATCTTAAGATCTTTCATTTGGAAGCAGTTATGAGCTGAGAACATAGTGAAGCCGGTTGCTAGATACAGGGTTTGCCCGGAAAGTATAATATTAGGTCTGATTTTCTGGTCCACCATGAATTTGTTCCTCTTGGACAAAACGTCAACGCCAAGTTTTACGTGGAAGTCCTCAAGAGACTTAAACGTAGGATCAATCAGGTACGACCATTCAACGCAGTCGATTGAAATTTCCATTCCGACAATGCCCCGGCTTACACCGCTTTTGTTGTGTGAAGCTACCTGACCAAGGCCGGCATCCCAACGCCTCCGCAGCCGCCATAGAGCCCAAATGTAGCGCCCGGCCTTTTTTTTGTTTCCTTGCCTGAAAAGGTTGATGAAAGGCAAGCATTTTGAGACGACAGCACCATAGCTTTCACATAGCTGTTCCGGAGAATGCCTTCCGGGACGCCTTCAATGATTGGAACCCGCGCTGGCAGCGCTGCTTCGACGCAGAATGAGCCTATTTTGAAAGTTTTAAAAAAATTGTAACTATTGGTTCAATAATTGTTTTCAAATCGACTCAGTGTTATTACTTTCTGGACAAACCCTGTAAAAGGAGCACCAGAAGTTGAACTTAGAAGTTAATTAATTAATAATAATGTTAATCTAGTCAGAACGATTTGTTCATAAATGTTCTCAGAGACCCGTATTTGCAAACCAAAGTTCTACCAGACGTTGATAACACTAATCAACAAATCTGAAGTATTTGCAACTGATGTGATGAGAGGTCTGTGGCGTATTTGAGATGTCTTGACTACAAATTCGAGTTCAAATTTTCCTTTTTTTATTTTTTTTAGTAAATGGTGGTCTTTTGATTGCCACACTGTTAGGATATGCCGCGTGTTAGGATATGTTTACTATTGCTACGGTTTTAGCAACCCAAAAGTATCAAGAAACAACCTCTAACATTACAGTCGAAAAATAACTGTAAATAACTATTCCGAAAATTAATAATTATATAAATTAATTCCAGATATATATCAAGTTATCACAATAATTATGGCTACGACACCTAACCAAAATGTTTTTTTCGCTTCTGTTTTGTAGATGAATGCTAAAGCCAATTTAGGACCGCAGTTGAAGATAAAGCGGTTAAAAGCTAAAAATAGCAACATAATGGTTGTGATTTTGAGAGAAGTCTAAAAAATTTTGTAACGAAACTCAACGGCGCTAATCTCACTGAAGCAATACTACATAAAACCCAGCGCTCGCGCTAACTACAAGCATACGCTGCATGCAACAGCCAGTGACTTACGAAAATCCTGCGCTGAGAAAGCGTTTCCAGGACTTACGCTATAACAACGACAAACACAACGACGACTGCACGCAACAGACGCTTTTCACATGACGCGCCGACGCTGCGCGCTGCGCTGCCACACAATGAGAACACGCAACCGAGTTAATGACGGAAGCAGCAATTTGCCAAGTGCAACGCGACGACAGACCTTCGCTAACATGATCACCATAACGACAATGTTGATATTACTACTTCCGTTACACATAACAACAGCAACAGCAGCAACTGCCAGCCAAGGAAGCGGAGTTAATCAGCAGCGCGAGGGCACACACGCAGCAACAGCAGCTGGCACTAACACCGCTGCCGCAAAGGACGCGCTGCAACTGCATTCAAATGTAGCTCATAAATCAAACTTAATTAATGCAGAAAATAAGGTGTCAGCCAGGGAAGCGCGCGCAACTGAGTTGTTAAGAGCAACGCAGCTGAATTATAGTAATGACGCCAGCGCTGAAGGGGGCGTGTTGGTGCACGAAGGTGGCACTGATGGCAAAACGCACGCGCTGAAGCAGCAAGTGGGCGCAGCTGCGATAAATTACCGCGTTGAGCAATTAGCACGTAATGCAAGCGAAATGCGACCGCAGAAGCAAAAGTTGCAAACATTTTTAACCGCGGCACTGCGGCGGCCAACCGCGGCAACTGTGCGAAACTTTACAACTGCGCGCCACTGCATCCCCAGCAAAGTGCCGCCAATGTCATCAACAACTGGCAATAATAAACTTGTAACAATGGATTATATGGCGTCGAACAACAGCTACACTAATGGTGGCAACAACAACAACAGTAATAGTAGCGCAACTAAGTGGCGTCAAGCCATTGATGTGCGACCTTTGGAGAAGCGGCAGCAAGCGGAAATTGAGCGCATAGAGCAGCGCGCAAATTCTACTCAACTACAACAATCAGCGGATGGGGAACAACAGCAACAAATACCAATAAATGGCAGTAAAACGCACATAAGTGGCAAAGGGAAGGAGTTAGAAGGAACGGCGCTGAGCGAGCGTACTGAAGGAAGCACGCAAAGCAACAATCAAATGGAATTCCTTACCACACAAGCAACAACTGCAACTACAACAGCACAGGTGAGCAGGCTAAGCGCACAGCTTGGCCTTGGGAATAGCGGCACTGCTGCGTCAGCTGATCGGCACGTTGATGCCCAACTTTCTGCTGAGCACGATGATGGCGTTGATTATAGTGTGGACGATGCCGCTGTAATTAGCTCAGTCGCCAAGATAACCAATAACAGCGTCACACAAATGTTGCAATTTGTTATGCCGGCAACGCGCATACCAACAACAACATCAACAATACGTGAAGTAAACCCGACTGCAGAAATAGTGCTGACGGGCGCCGAGCATGCGAGGGAGAATTCAGTCAAAAGCAAAATAAATAACATAAATTCCAAAACGAAATTCACTTCAACGCAATTTCAAAGCGACCACAGCGATGCGACGAGTGCGCAAAGCATAGCAGCGGTGGAAGCGAGGACGGCGTTTCTCTCGCAAACAACTGGGGATTATCCAGCTGAAAGTGACTTTAGAACTGAAAGCGTGCCAACTCAGCTGCTACAGCCGACTCCGCGTGGGAATGGACTGCATGCCATTCAATCTCGGAACCCGCTAGCTGAACGGTTGCCAAATGAACTGAATACTGTGAGCGAAGGCGGCGAAGTGCGGCGCGGCGAGGATAATAACAACACTGGAAGGCGCTTAACGCCGCTGACGGATTTAAATGTAAAGCTGAATGTTATCAATAAAAATGCAAAGTCAGTGAAATGCGATAAGCAGATAAAGAATGATTCGACAGCCATGACAATTGAATCGATGACAGGACATGAGCAAGCAAAACACGAGCGCGCGACGCAAAACGATGCCAGCGAAGTGGCTGCAGAAGCACAGCAAGCACTGAAAACTGCCCAGGAGGATTGTAAAATAACAAAATGCTCGAAGCGATTAGGGGCCATTGTGCAAGGTGAGCAACAAGCGCCATACCAACAACGGCGGCAACCGCAAAAGTCATTCAGTGAAAACCAACTGACTCGGCAGCAAAGGTACTTAGGGCAAGCCCTGCACTTAGTACGCCCACAACAGCAAGCGCAAGGCTTAAACGCGCACACGGAGCAGCTGCAAAAATATAATAAGCACTTAGAACCTAAAAGCGACTTCTTGGCAGAGCTGACAGGCCAACAAACAATGAAGGAGGGGGAAATGCGGAGCGCTGTAGTTGAACGTAAAAGCCTTAGTGAAGCGGAACCGCTATTGAATACGGAAGTCGCACAAATGGAAAGCGGCAAATTAGCGGAGAAGCCAAGTAAAGTGTCTTCGATATTACAAGAAGAACCAGCGCTGAGCGAAGTGGAAGCAAGGAACCAGCAGTTTGGCAGTCATAAGCAAGAAGCCGCAAGTAGAGCAAAACTTCTTACAGATGCAGCACAAGATTCAAACAGTAAGTTAGGCGAGCTGCAGCTGGAAGTACGGTGTAATGAGACATCTGCAAAGCAAAATAATTTAAAACCCAAGCATTCAGCAACGCGCGTCGAGAAGAGGGAGTCCACAAGTTTAAACGAACCCAACACGGTCGCATCAGACAACCTTGTAAGACATAAAAATAGTGACGCTAAAAGCGCCAAAATATTAATAACTTCAACTGGAGGTACAATGCCAAAGAAAATTGCACAGCATCAAGTCGACAAGTCAACAGCGGAGGCCAACTTATGGCAGCAAACAGAGACTGAGCGCACCATAGCCGATAGCGTGGCTAAACAAGCAGCAAGTACAAGCGCAAATGCAACGTACAACGAGTCGAGTGAAGGACAAATGCCCGAGGAACAGCAGCGCGCCTTGAAGTATGCAAACAATCGAGACAACAGTGCGACAGTGGCTGCCCTGAATAGATGGCCGCAGGTTGAGTGGTATAAAGTACCGACAGCAATGCGGCTTGCTGGACTAGAGGGCAAACAAGCAGAGCAGCAACAGCCAGTTGATACGCTACAAGACGTGGATGTCAGCAACGCTGACTTTAATGGACAACGTCAAGCAAATAAATCTAGAGTAATGGCTGGTATAGAGCTCCTACATATAACAAATATCACGTCAAATGCCACAAGAGACGCGCACGTTGCTGAAAACCGACGTGAGGTGCATAACGGTACGAATCTGTTGTTGCCTATGAAAATGGTAGAAAGAGTAGATGTGCGACAGCGATTGATGTCGGATAAACATGGCGTTGACACAGAAGAAATGCCAGCTTTTGAAATATCAATAAACAATAGTTTGAGTTATGGAGAAACTGGAGCAACACACAAATCACATGCTGCCCCAAGGCGAAATGGTGAAAATGTGTCAGAGGAAGAGAACGCCGAGCCAGAAATGTTGAATCTCACAAAAGCCCAGCGAAGCGCGTCAACGTCAACAACAGAGAAATCGGCACAGATCGAAGTGGCGCAAGCACCGACAACTGCAGCAACTAAGCCAGATAATTGCGAACAGCCAGCGCATAATGGCAATGAACCGCCATTTGAGGAGTTAAAAGCAGACAGAGCACACGAAGGCGCACAGGAGACTGGCAGCGCGGAAGGGATTAACAACGAGTATTTAGCACGCCTGAATGGCGCTCAGGCAATGGCTGAGCAACAACAGAGCAAATCAATTTTGCCCTTGCCACACACTGACTATGCTGATCGCGCTGAGGGTGAGACCGTTTCGGAGTGGCAGCAGCAGCACAATCTCTTAACGGCTTACATACGTCGGCCCGACCAGCGAACGGGTGAAGCGCTGAAGCTGAATGACACGCTATTGGCAGCGGATGGAAAAGCGATTGTGGAGGCCGAAAGTGAGTGGAATGCAGGCGAAAGATCGACAATACAGGAACCGTTTAAAAGCAGCGCGCCAGCCACAATGACAACGGAAACAATAAGCCCGCGCCCAGCGCACGTCGCGGAAAACACAATGGAGAACAATTGGAATGGCTACGGGTGGCGCGAAAAGGTAACAGCAGATGGAAATTTCGAAGCCAGTCAAAATGAAAAGGCCAACGCTCAGGCCGCGCAAATAGAAAGGGCTGAGTTGCCAAGCGAGCGCGATTATAAAGCCGTTAATTTGACGGCGGTGGATGGGCACGAATATGGCGCTACTGGTGCAACATTTTCCAATCAAACAGGAGATAATTTTGGCGCAGGTTTTCACGCTTTGAATAGTGGTGCTACATCAGCTACCAGCAACACCACAGCATATACACCCACATACAAAACTTATGTGGATGTCAGTGAAGTGGAAGCACACTACGCCACAACTGCTAAGCAAATATTGGAAAGGACTACAACAGCATGGACGACACCAGAAGATATACAATGGCAGGAAGCAGAGCAAACAACCAGAAGTAATCACACATACACCGACACTATCTTCAACTCCGCTGAGATAGCTGCCGGTCATGTTGACACAACCGACTCAATTCCAACTGCTACTATGCAGGCTGTCATGCCGCCACTAATATCCTTGAATACAACACCAACATCGCCAGCAAGTAGTGCCATAACAATGACAATACCAACTGCGGTGATGTCCGATGCAATGTACACCAAAGTACCAGTGCAATCAGTGTTGCAAGCGGCGATAGCGGCAAATGTGACGATAAATGACATGTCGACCACGACGACGGACACTTCATTCTTTGTGTTGCCCAATTTCGCTGCCCTCACCACCACAACGAGCACTGCAACGGAGTATGCACTATTTTCCACAACACCGGGATTGATTACACCAACAATTGGTGCTACTGCCACGCCGGGCGGTGCTGCTTGGCCCGTCAAACACGCTTCGGTTATGGAGGGCGACGTCATACTCGGT
Organism: Bactrocera dorsalis; assembly: GCF_023373825.1. Taxonomy (NCBI): domain Eukaryota; kingdom Metazoa; phylum Arthropoda; class Insecta; order Diptera; family Tephritidae; genus Bactrocera; species Bactrocera dorsalis. The sequence continues at coordinate 1,115,925 of NC_064305.1, read as the reverse complement.
GGCCTGATGATGGTCCACTCACGCGAGGACAGCATCACTTGTGGCCCTATCATGCCGCAAGGTGGCATACAAGCACTCGAGGCCATGCTCTACACGCTCGACCAGGTGAATAAGCAGCAATTGTTGCCAAATGTAACGCTGGGCGCACACATACTGGACGACTGCGATAAGGACACGTATGGGCTGGAGATGGCTGTTGATTTCATTAAAGGTAAGTGCATAAAAATCAAATCGATTCCAGTTCTCAAAGATAAGACTTTAAGGCGATATGGGTAAGGTGATAAAGTGTTGTAGAATGGAAACACACAAGTGGCTAAGTCTTGACCGCCCAAACGCGGGACAGTCAAGAAGGAAGTGTTGAGTTGTTTTCACTTCATCTTCCTCCATGCAGCTTCCGCAGATAGTGTCCGGTTGGATTCTCAGGCGTACTGCGTGGGCGCAAACTATTACTAGGGAGAGGCTAGCCTTACTGAGGGCAAAGAGATCACCCGATCTTTTGCCATCGATCTTGGACCAAAAGACTTTTGCCAGATCTGCGCTGACCAAGCTTCCGTAAAGTCCAGTTATCTAGTAGTAGAACAAAAGAGGATACGGGGGAGCCGATCTAATCCCATTCTACACATAACGCTTCTAGGGTGACTTTCTTTGCTGCCTCACTAGCATTACAACTGCTTGCGATTCCGCTATGACCTGTTACCCATATCAGTCTTATCACAAATGCATTCGATGCTATTGATAGCGAGGTTAGGCACTCTTTGACCAGCCCTTAATGCACTGCAAATGAGTTCAAGGCTAGTTTCACCGCTCTGCTACTTGAGTGGATGGTCATTTCTCTGAAGGAGGCTGCAGTCCGGCGCAGTAAATCTACTGCTATCTTAATGGCTGCAACCTCGGCCTGAAAGACACTCCAATAGTCAAAAAGTCTGAAATTGGAGTTGTTGAGAGCTCCCCACAGTAGACCCTTTCAACAACCTTCCACCAAAGCTTTGACAAGCTTACTCCTCAACTTTCGGTGAAAGACTTCACCTTTTGCCTATGGCTTCTCCACTGCAGTACAAGGAAATTGATGCCTTTTTTGCTGTTTTTTCGATATTCGGCTTCCATGAAAGCTTCCTATCCAGGATGAGCCCAACATATTTCACTATATCCGCCGGATGTCTTCCATTAGTGTCTACGATTAAAGATACAGATTTAATTTCAAAACAAAAACAATTTCATTGTGTTATGCGTCCTTGAATTAGAGGAATAAAGGCCGTGTTTGCTTCGTGTTGATTTCTACTCTGAAAAATAAAACAATAAAGGATTCTTGAATAGTACGAATGTCGCTATCAAGTAGCTGCGAAACAGAAAAAAAATTAATTTTTAAAAATCCTCTTGTAAACATATCCTGGAATAATTCTTCATATAATTGCTTAGTGCAAAGAAATGGCCTGCCCCTCAAAACACTGCGTATGGTATTGTTCTTCACGCTTACCTTATGGCGCTTCGATAGACACTTACCCATGTGTGCTTAGTACAAGCTTATGAAATAAATCTTAGCATCTATAATAGGAAACAGCAATGTACCCCAGCTCCCACAGCCTGTCTGGCTGCTTATCTGGACGCCATGCGGCTGATACTGAGCACTCGGCGCACGAGGGTCAGCATCGTAAATCACTAAAATGTCCTTGATGTTGGTAGGTTGAGCGGAAACGCATCTTGCTTGCAGGTTAGGCGCACTTTAGCGCACACATGCTCATGAAAGTGTGTTGTAAGCCTGTGCGACTAAGCGGCTGTAAAGCTACAACTGCTTGGCACAAAAATACGTTGCCGATTCAGCCATGCGTGCTGAAATCGCCATAAAAGCTTATCCATGTACTTAGATGTACCTACAAAGAGACGTAATAAATAATTGTATGCAGACATATGTTGCTGTTATCATTAGCGTTGCCGAACCGGTGTAAAATTGATGCATTGCCACTTCTAAACGGAAAAGTCGAAAAAGAAAAGATTTTGCAAATGACTCTAGTGTGATCAGCAGTTTCGCAGCTTTGTCAGCGTATTTGTGTGCTCTTGGCACCTCCAAATCACATTTATAGCACAGCGCGCTGTCTCTGTGGTTTGGCAGCCGAGTCTGGTCCGAGCGTAAGCACCTAGAGTGTATGCAGTCTAATTTACTGCTGGGTAATCTCTTCTCCTGTTTGTGTTTTCGTTTATCGCAAGAACTGGTCAGTGTAAGCCTATTATGAAGGATTTCATTTTCCTGCGAAATGTAATTTTCCGGTAGCGTTGCGAACCTTCAAATATAATATTTACTGTTACCCCGCCGTGAGTTCATTGTATTCGCTTTCTACACACACTCTCTTCACATGTGTGTTTGTCTGAGTGCTCAGATGTATGCTTGTAATAATTTATAACCGCTCGAGCAAAAGAAACACACACGTCGCATGCTTTCAGTGTGTACCATAATTACATTAGGGCGGGTCACTGCTCAGGATGTAGAAAGAGAAGATTAAAAAGAGTAGATCAGCCATTTTTCAAAAGTTAATAGTAAACATTTAGAATTTTCTCTCAAAACTAATAAAAGTTTGTCGAATTTAATTGGGAAAAAGCGCTTTTAAAAATAGTTTTTTTTTGTAATATAATTTCAGCAGAGAGTGCGGTTATGCATCCACTCTAATAAACTTTTTTTGTGATATTTGAGCTCAACCTTAAAACCAGCAACATTCAGTAGACCGCAAAGAATATATTAGCAGAAAGTTCTGAGCTCTTGGTCGTTTGGTTATCCATAGAAAGCTACACAAATATATAGGGTGATTTTTTAAGAGCTTGATAACTTTTTTTAAAAAAAAAACGCATAAAATTTGCAAAATCTCATCGGTTCTTTATTTGAAACGTTAGATTGGTTCATGACATTTACTTTTTGAAGATAATTTCATTTAAATGTTGACCGCGGCTGCGTCTTAGGTGGTCCATTCGGAAAGTCCAATTTTGGGCAACTTTTTCGAGCATTTCGGCCGGAATAGCCCGAAATTTCTTCGGAAATGTTGTCTTCCAAAGCTGGAATAGTTGCTGGCTTATTTCTGTAGACTTTAGACTTGACGTAGCCCCACAAAAAATAGTCTAAAGGCGTTAAATCGCATGATCTTGGTGGCCAACTTACGGGTCCATTTCTTGAGATGAATTGTTGTCCGAAGTTTTCCCTCAAAATGGCCATAGAATCGCGAGCTGTGTGGCATGTAGCGCCATCTTGTTGAAACCACATGTCAACCAAGTTCAGTTCTTCCATTTTTGGCAACAAAAAGTTTGTTAGCATCGAACGATAGCGATCGCCATTCACCGTAACGTTGCGTCCAACACCATCTTTGAAAAAATACGGTCCAATGATTCCACCAGCGTACAAACCACACCAAACAGTGCATTTTTCGGGATGCATGGGCAGTTCTTGAACGGCTTCTGGTTGCTCTTCACCCCAAATGCGGCAATTTTGCTTATTTACGTAGCCATTCAACCAGAAATGAGCCTCATCGCTGAACAAAACACGCGCGCGAAACACATTTCGAACCGAACACTGATTTTGGTAATAAAATTCAATGATTTGCAAGCGTTGCTCGTTAGTAAGTCTATTCATGATGAAATGTCAAAGCATACTGAGCATCTTTCTCTTTGACACCATGTCTGAAATCCCAAATACTAATGCATGAAAATCCTAACCTCAAAAAAATCACCCGTTATATACACACCTACACACACATGTATTTATACAAATAGTTACATTGTTGAGTAAGTGAGGCGCATAAGCAACTTGTTATCTTGTCGAAAATCACAAGGCACTCGCCTGGCCCAAGGCTCACCAGGCAACAACTTGTGCCAAGTGCTGCTTGGGAAAGGAAACAGCTGAATAGTTGGCTTCTTCGGCGACGTTCCACACTTGATTGTTTTCTTTAATTGCTTCTTAAGTTGACAGAACAATTTCGGGTTAACTTTATTGGGTTTTCTGCGAGAGCAGGCGCCTGTGATGACGGTCAACTTTATGAAACTTGTGCGCGTATGGTCCGTTTTCGCCTTAATTGTAATGGAGTTAACAATTAAATTGCCAAACTTGTGTGCTGTGGGTTTATTTTATGGGAAAAATTAAAAACTGGCGCAAGAAATGGAACCAAAGTTAAGTTAATGTTGTCGACGGGAAGTAATAATCTTAATGGAATTTCACGTCGACGAGGATAATGGATTTATCTTGATGATATGTTTCGGATGCTGTGTTAAGGTATCATTTTAAAAATTTTGTAGTTGGTTGGAAGTTGATTAAAAATAAACCTGAATAGATGGTTTGCACTCATTGATGCCATCGAATATTTAATTCTAAGCTGTCGCACTTTTGAACTCCTTGCAAAATTTAGTCTAGAGATATCAATTTAGAAGGTATACTTAGAGTCTTTATATATCGGAGTCGTAAATGATAAATTGAATTGCGGCACAGAAACAATGCAGAACTGCAGTTAAAAGCTAAACGAGCTGCAAAGTAAATTCCCGGAAGGTAAATTCAAGCCTTTTCAAGTTCTGCGTCTCGCTCCCAACGCCAAGTTCGGCTTGTAAATTGAGTAGTTTTCCTTGAATAAATATTTATGTGCAAACGGCGTCACTGTAACTTTACTTGTTAGTTTGTGTTGACTCCTGTGCTAACAGATCCATCCACAAGCGCATAATTTACAGCTAACCAGGCAACTTGCGGCTCGTTAGATCCAGCAACTGTTGTGTTAGTGAAAGATGTGAGTTTTCGACGCACGCAAAGTGCTAAAGTAAACTCTGGCCGGAAAGGTAAAGATATTAATTGCTTTACTTGTGTTGTTAACCGTAAATTTTCGTGCCTTGGGTAGTCAAAAGTTGTACGGACGAAATAAAGTGTTTTAGTATATAAAGTATAACAGTTTAAAAAAAAAATTATTTAAATTTGGATTACATAATTCAAAATTGCCTTTTATACCCTGAACGGGTTTCGTCACGATGCTTGCAACACTAAGGAGACCCTTTATAATTTAACTGAGTTGACTTAGACATTTCGGTCTGCCTGTCCTTTTGAGATATCGATCTGAAATTTTATCCTCTTCCATTTCTCTTCAAAAAGCTGCTTATTTGCCGAAACCGCCGATATCGGATAACTATAGGATATAGTTGCCATACAAACTGAAGATCGTTCGGAATCAAATTTTTGTATAGAAAACTTCCTCATCTACGAGACACATTCACGAAATTCATCTCAAGTTATTGTCTAAGCCAGCAATGCAATCCCTGAAGATAGTGTTGAAATCGGATAATGATAGCATATAGCTGCCGTACAAAATGGACAATGTGATTAAAGTGCTTGTATGGAAAATTTTTTTTTAACGAGATATTCTCTTAAAATTTGGCACTGGTGATTACCTAAAGCAAGAGTCTAATCCGTGAAGAAATTGTTCAGATCGGCTCAATATAGAACATAGTTGCCGTACAAACTGAACGATCAGCACAGTACAAACTAAAAGATCAAAATCGTTGTAAGGAAAACTTGAACCTATGAAGTGTATTCCAGCTTCGGTGCAACCGGAGTTAACATTTTTTGGTTAAATCATAAAACATAAGAACGTCCGCCAGCTATCGAGCGAGTTCTATAAATATCGATCTTTCTATTTCTACTTTGAACACGCGACTGATGCAGTTGCATTCAACTACTCAACGCAATCGCCGTCTGACTTTCGCAATCCAACTTTGAATCACTTTTAATAGAAAACTAGCAATATACGAATGCGTGAAGATTTCCGGTGTGAAAAATAAAGTAATAACGGCATTAAGAGCGCAATAAAAGCCATGTTGTTATGCTCAATTGAAGCTTTACGTGGAAAAACTATAAATGCATTGGGATTTTTCACATGTGTATGTATACACACCATGCCAACATAAGTGTATAGCCGCATTAAGCACACTTGCTAACGCTCATATTTGGCGGCTGGCGTTCACATACACACACAAATGCTTCCCGTATACACACAGGCACCCACAAAAATGCGTTCACTATATACACACACACAAACATGGTTTTGCTATACACACCCACACAGTTGGGTGCTGGCGCGGCGTCTGCATTTTTATAGTCCCTGACAGTTTGATTGCTTTTCAATGTTAAGTGGCTGCAGCGCAAAGTGGCTGCCGGATTTTCTGATTTTAAACAGCTTTGGCATATGGACGCGCTTGTGTCGCTTTTTAATTTCACCATCCATTTCCATACGAAACACATGTGCGTTTCCGCATATGTGCGCACGCTTTGCCATTATATCGCTTTTTGTTGACTCCAATATGTTTGGCTCTAATTTGATTTCGTGCGCTAGCGGAGAGCGGCACTTTGTTGCAGGTTTTCGCTTTCAATTAGTTCGCGCATCAATTGTAGTATTTGTTTGCGTTTATCGAGCAAACGACTATTGCGAATGTGGGAAATGCAAATTAAATCTATTGCACAAATGCCTGAAAGCGTCGACATAAATTTGACAATATTCGATCGATGAGATGATTGTATTTGTAAAATGAATTAGAGTTATATTATTGCACGAAATGCAAAGCAGGGAATTGAGAAATGAAAAAGTAAAAAAAAAAAATTAAAATAAAATAAATGCTAATGATTTATATCCAACAATAAATATAAATATTTTTGTAAAGTTGCATTATTTGTACAGAAAAACCAAAGAGTATAAATGCAGAAGCAACTTGAAAAGGAATCTTTTTAACCAAAATGTTCTAAATTAAAAGTTCCGACTGTTTTAGTTTGATATTTTACAAGTAGATTCTCAACTAAAAATTATTCGAAAGTTTTTCAAATTGCATACAAATGATAAATACAGAGTTCGTGCTGTTACACCACCACTATCGCGGTTGGTTTTCAATGCTGCTAACAGCGTTACTGTTACTTGCATTTTCTGCAATACATTTTGCCAACAGCACCACTGTTAATTGAGTTGTCTACTTTATACATTCTTCTAACAGTATTACTGTTAGTTACATTTTCCGCTATATGTATATGTACATTCTGCTAATAAAAACCACACCAGAGAATGTTAATATGCAATAACATTTATTAACATTTTCCTGCCAAACATTAAAATCTGTTAACAGCAGTCTTTTTTTACAGAGCTAGTTAGGAGCAGATGGCATTTTTAAAGGATACTTTGCATTAGTTGGACTGTTGTTAAGATATTAGCATATTCCTGACAATTGCCAACCAGAATGCGACAAAAAAGTTTGAACGCTTTATTAAAAGTTGTATGAGTAAACTTTTAGACTTTCTGCATTTATTTATGTTTATAAAACTCTGCTCTAAAAGCTTTCAGTATTGGAATGTGGGCAGAGCTTTTCAAGCAAGCCCAGATAAACTTTTATAGCTTTTAGGACAAACAATTTTAAGTTCAATGTTATAGCAACCTTAGCGGCATATATCCTATAAGTACGAAGGTATCTCAAGAGCTTTTTACTAAGTTCTAATAAATGTGGTGGAATGCAATAATACAGGTATGTGCTGTACCTCGGCTGCTAAATGGGTAGCATAACTTATCAAAATAATATTTTCTATAGAGACTTATAGTAAATTATTTTAACAAAAAAACTATTGTAGTTAAGAAAAATCGGTTTGAATACTGCTACCAAATACATCCAACAATTTACAGTATACAAAAATTTGGCACGTATATATGTATATTATACGATATATACCTTTTAGTACTATGAACAGGGTATGTTAAGTATGCCATTAATTTAAAATACCCAAAGGAAAATGCCGGAAATTCCATTTGTCGAAGTGGCCGCTATAGCACTACTGTCGCATATTGCTACCATACAAACAGAGAAAACGGAATCAAATGCGTTGCATGGAAACCTTTTTTATTTGAGGAGATATCTTCACTAAATTTGGAATTGAATATTGTTTAATGCATCACTACAGCTTTCGAAGAAATTGTTCAGATCACATCACTATATAACACAGCTGCCATATACAATAAAATGACCCATCAGAATCGGAAACAAGAGTTTTTTATATCACTCTATAGAACAAAAAATGCATCTGTGTAGGGTACTATGGTTTCGTTGGAACCTAAGTTAACGTTTTTTTCTACTTCTACGCTTGATTTTTAATTAATACATTTTTAATTGCAGGTAAGGCGTTGCACTTTATTAACATATACGCATATGTACATACACCTCTCCAACAACGCTCTTTAACTACTACTTGCGAACGTTTATGCGCAATATTTATATCAATCAATGGTGAGTTAATCATTTCATAATAAATTTTCTGTTCAAAACCACAAAATGCAGTAGTCGTGTCAGTGTCAAGCTTAGAACTATCAGAGTAATCATATCGGTTGTATGTGTATGTGCACGATTACTGCAATTAAGAGCGGAAACCATAAATATATTTTTATTTAAGTAATAACTTATACTACATCATTTGCTTATTGCGGTTGCAAATGAAAAATAGTTTGAATAGATTGTGGTTTGGAATTATTCAAACCATTAAATGACTTGAATATGCCACTAACGATAGTCGCATCGCTTATATAAATATTTAATATTAAAAAAATAAGTATTGTTGTAAAATTTGTTGTTGTACTGAAAAATAAATATTGTTGTAAAATAAAAAATAATTAATTGGGTGGAAAGACCTCAACCGAGCAAATGGAAGTTATGACATTTTGCATAAACGCCGCTGCTTTGGTTCTGAATACAAACTCATAAATACATAAGGAAACACAGCCTGACAACTGATGTTAAGCATATGCTTATAAAAGTAATAACACAATTCGTATTAACTGCCAACACCAAAACGTAAAAAATCATCAAAAAAGTGTCGGAAATATAAATTAAATGGCAAGCGCCACTGCGTATAAGTGACATGTGGGACGAGTGAGCGTGTGCGTCAGCAACAACATGCTTTAGGAAGTGGGCACTTACATTTCCGGAAATGTTTACGGTCGTCTCGTTGCCACTGTTTTGTTGTGAATGCTCACTGGTGTGACTTTTATAGCCTGACTGAGGTGCCATTTTATTCTGCTTGACTTATTGCTTTGACCGCTCCGGAGTACATCTCCTACAGCGACGTTTTGCTGCACGCATTATTACAATTGCTCGTCATATTCCGGCTGCCAACGAAGTTGTTTTGTATGAGGGCGCGTAGTGGGGCGTTTTTTATTATCATTGAATACCGTTATTGTGTGTTTTTTATTTGCGGCAAAGTTTGCTTGTGAAGTGTGTGATTTTACGGCGCCTATTTGCAAGTGTAAACAAGAAGCCTGCAGCAAAGTGTTTTTGTACCATAAAGAATTTGCATGAAATATGTTGAAGAATTGATTATATTTGCTGGTGGAGTATGTGTTGACAGGACTACATCAATAAAATATATTATTGTTGCTAAGTCATGCGAAACTTTTTGTGACACAAAAATCTTTATTAAATTAAATTTTAATTTTTTGCACTAAAAAACGGCACTTTCTATACTATGCTAGTATGTTAGAAGAAGCAGTGTGTACAGCGCAAACATTATAACTAAATCAGTATCCACACTCCTTTTTAGTACAAACTGTTAACTACTTTCCCCACTTACTGCACAAGCCATGCTTGCCACGTGGGCGGCATGCAAACAAGTGTCTTTCCATTCATAAAAGTTTCACTTTCACAAACAACCAGTAACACACTTTTCTCCTCGCTACAGCACTGTTAAGCTCAGCAGCCAATGGAGTATAACAGTTTGCCTCCCCTGTGGCCTGTCGCGAACTGCTGCTTGTGTACTAAATTTACACGATTGCCTTGCTCCTTTTTCGACCAGTTCGTAACGCTTTTACAAAATTTTACTTTCACACACATTTTCTGTAATGCGCCGTGTAGCAAATTTGTCTGGCTGCAGGATTTCAGTTACACGCCGGTCTTGTGCGACAACAGTCGCTCTCAATTGCAGCGGTGCGACGACAGTTGAAGCTTGCGGTTAACAAGCTGAGCATAAGCATACTATACATAAATGGTATAATTTATGGCAGTGTTTAAGCAGTGCGCGCTGTAATCTGTTTAGCAAAAACAAAAATATTAAAAAAATTAAAGATACAGTCAGAAATTGCTGATAAGTGTGCAACAATGTGAAGTTGGTGCAAAAATTAATATATGAAAAAAATACATTAACGGTTATAAGGAATAAAAAAGTGAAAACGAAGAAAAAAATTAGAAAGTATTATAAAAAAATCGGAAAAGGAAAAAAAATAAAATATTAAGGAAGAAATTAAAAAAAAAATTAAATAAAATAGTAAAAACTTACGAAAGTAAATTTGTGAAAAAGTCAAAAATATAAAACAAAAAAATTAAAAATATTAAAAAAATTAATTAAAAAGCAAAAAATTAAATTAAATTAAATTCAAAATTAAAAAAAAAATATAAATTTAATTTTTAAGTCTCTCTTTATACAGAAATATATCAAACAATAGCAAAAGTGTAAATATGTGATTTTAATCTCACTTTCATTGATGTTCGTGTTTGAAAAAATCCAAAATACATTCACTAATACTAAATACCAAACCTAGGATTACAAAAAGAGCAGTTTTATACATGAAAATAATTTAAAAAAAAATAAAATATAATAAAATAAAAGAAAAAAACCCAAGAAATGCTAAAGTTAGAAATTCGATAAAAAATTTAAATTAGAATTCTGCAACAACATTTGAAAAAAATAAATAAAATATAATGAAGTTAAATAAAATAAAATAAAATAAAATAAAATAAAATAAAATAAAATAAAATAAAATAAAATAAAATAAAATGAAATAAAATAAAATAAAATAAAATAAAATAAAATAAAATAAAATAAAATAAAATAAAATAAAATAAAATAAAATAAAATAAAATAAAATAAAAAAATATAAAATATAATAAACCAAAAAAATTTTACATACATACTTCTCGTCTACTTCGAAGAAACTGTTTTCTTAATAAACTATTAGTTAGAAATTCACTACAGAAATAAGACGGTTTAAACACAGAAATTTGTTGTACAGTTGCTTGCAGCAAGCAAATTTCTGCATAAAATCAGTTAAGCGGCTTGATTTCGAACTAATTGCCGAAAATCACAATATGATGGCCTTAAATTATACAACAAATACAAACTGGCATTCGAGACTATCTGCTCTCAAACTGCTTTTAGGCCACAAAATGCCAGCTGGTAACCTTGGTAACCAAATAAGCGCTTCAGACAACAGCCGATGTCCCACTTGACATTGGCATTCCAAAGAAGAAACTTCGGCAATAAAAAGTCGCTAAACTTTCGGTTAAATTCATAAGTGCAAGAAGACCGCCTTTGTCAGCCAAGCGCCTGAATTCTCAGCAACCACAGCAAAGCAACTTGAAACTTGAAAGGAAATGCTTTATGAGAACGTGACTGGGCTCGGCAGTGAACAGCTGAGTTAAGCAATTTCACTCGAAAATAGTTGGCACAGATTTTTGTACTTTTTTATATAATTCATAACAATTCGTTTGGTGGCAAGAAGAACTTGCTGTGCCCATGTCGTAGGCATTTTCCGCAAGCAAAAACCGTCACCGCAGACTCTGCAACTGTTGTTGTAGTACAAATTGTATCCCCATATAGGTATTATATAACAATAATTAATTCCATGCGAAGACGCGGTCGGTTGGCACTCTAGCACTTTCAAGCCGTTAAGCCAAAACGGCAAACCTTAGTTGTAATGCCTAACTGTTTGAGTTGTAATTTTTGCGCAACACTGCCTCGCCCGCTCAAATCTTATACAAATTTGTGCTTGATGGTGTAAGTAATGTTTTTCCAACGTTTGGTTGTGCTTTTAATCCGATTTGAATATACGCCTGTGTGTATGCTACAACATTTTTCGGGCCAGCAATTAGTGTTTACATATGTATGTGTGTGTATTGTTGAAAAGTTCGTTCTTGTAGCACAGTGTCATTTAGGGGCTTTAAAATGTCCGCTTTCCCATGATGTGCCGTCAAGCGCCTAAAATTATGCGTCGGTGCGCACATTACGGGCGGCTTTGTATGTTTGCTTGTGGTTGGGTGTCATGAATTTTTGTTCCCCATCAAGCGCTGTGGCTTTTGCAGCAGCGTTGCTAATGCCGCTGTCAGCAATTTAGATAAAAACTGTTATAAAGATATAAGCGACCATTAAAGTTACCGCAAGAGGCAATAGAGTTCCAGCGCGCTGCTGGTAATTGCAACAGCGACAGCTAAATCCTTGTCGCCTGCAACCGAGTGACAGGCGAAAATCATGTCGGGAATGCGATTACAGCACATCATTTACCTGCGTGTACCTGCTTGCGGGTAGCGCCAAGTCAGCGAGTTGCTGTTGACAAGCGACGTTGCAGCTTTTGTGTCATTAAAGCAGGCGCTTATGTGTTTATAACACAAACATAAACACATACACATGCAAAGAACATAATAGGAGCTAGTGTCGGCTTCACCTACCCCTTCCACTGGCTGTTGCCACCTAATATGGCACATAAGTAAAACAATTTACAAATTTGCATAAATTAAGGCGCAAATGAGTAGGATCCAGCACATACTTTTCACAACCGCAAGCTCTTCAAAAACGCACACACACACACTCACGGCGATGATGAGTATCATGCATGCGCTTGTAGACAACTCACGCACTTGCTGGCTGCTATGATGAGACTTAAGAAATTTCCTAATTACCGCGTGCAGCTCATGAGATGATGTGGCGTGCCATTAAGCCTATCATAAAAACACACACACATGCACACCGTATAGTATTTATATGAAGGAGCTAATTTTAATTGTGTTTCTGCTTTGCTTGTGAATATCAAAAACATGCATGAATTTGCATTGTCTCCGTGTTTCTGAGAATAATTAAAAAATCGCATGAATTTTACATTTTACAAGTGAAAACGTTATACCGACGAATATTTGCCATAAACAGATAGGGTGTCATAAACAAAGCAGATCTTTGCACTCATTAATTGTTAATTTTATTATGCTAATTTCATACGAAATATGATAGAATGTGCATATCGGTGGGCGTAATTTAGCGGAATTCCCCAATGACAGCGCACATGTTAGCCACCAGCGAGTTGTAGCTAATAGAAAATGACGCAGAAGAAGTCTAACATTTTTCGAGTAAAATGAAAAGTTTAGCATATGCTACAATGTACCGTAAACTATCTTACCTCATTTATACTTTGCATTATTGAGTAAAAAAATAATGAATGTTTTGAAAAATGCAAAGCGATTGGTGTCAAATAACTAGTGTACCGGTTAGTAGACAAAATTTCAAACAAAGTGTTAGCTTAAACAGCAAAATCGACAAAAGTTTCTTTAAAATATTATTTAAAACGAAAATAATAAATAAAATGAGCGTAATTTCACAAAGAAAAGTATAATAATTTATAAACAAGTGTGTATAATACGAGTAGTTCTAAAATAAAAAAAAATGTGAAAGTGAAGTCATAATTGTAAACTCTATCGATTTATAAATGTTGGGCTTAACACATATCAACAAAATATTTTGAAAAATAACCTAAAAATACATGGTTTATTAGTATCTATGGTTAAGTATCTAGCTTAAGCTAGGAGCTCCAACTTAACAGAAAAAACTTAGAACGCCGTTCATTGTTGTATCTGTCAAGTATCTAACAACAACACCTTTATTTGGCTGAAAATTATGCTTTGGTTTCTCTCAAAAAATAAATATGGGTTATGAATAGGTCGTATTGGGTTGACTAAGCAATAAAACAAATTCAGTAACTTGTATCCCTCTAACAAATTATTGTCTACATTTAAACGTCGACCTAAATTAAATTTACGTGCTAATAGAAAATATGTAAATTAAGATTTTTCCAAGTGTCGAATAAACTCCAACATATTTCTATTTTTTAATACAAATTTTATATTTTCGCAAAATATATATCGTGTCTACATTAATTTTTCTTAAATAATTCTAGTATGTATTCAGACCGGTTTAGCCTATTTTAATATCGCGCTATTACAATATGATTTCTTAAACAAAAAAAAATAATTGTTAAGGAAATTCAAATGTCTTTTATTTAATGTCCATTACAAACGATACGTTTAAGTTTTGAATACAACATCATTGAAATGGCCTCCTCGACTTCCTTTGCAGAAACGAATTCGATTAACTAAAATTTCGAGAATTTTTTCTACTAATTCTAGTGGTATATCATGAATAGCTTGTTCAATATTGGTTTCCAAAACCTGAAGATAGTTTGGTTTATTGCTAAAGACCAATAACTTCAAATTACCTCACAATAATTAGTCTAATGGTTGTTAAATCACAACTTCTTGGAAGCCACTCAAAATCACAATTTCTTGAAATAATCGAATTTCAAAACTTTTTTGCAATAGTTCGGTTGTTGCAAGTACTGTACTCCTTTTATTGAAACCGGATGTTGTCAAGATCAACTTTTTCCCGTTTTAGCCATAAAAAGTTGCTTATCATCGATTTACACTGCTCTCCATTGACAGTACCGGCGTCACCAACTTCGCTTCGAAAGAAGTACGGACCAACCATTCCACCAGATCAAAACCCACACTAAACTATCAATTTAGGTGAATGGAAAGATTGTTCATGACACAGATTGGCCAATATACCTGTAGAAGGAATGAAGACAAGAGAATTGTCAAAAATTCGAATAGTACGTATATGGGGACCTGGGGAAGTAATATCCTGGATATACATTGCTATTAGAGATATTTTTTGTACCATTTGGATTTATTCTGATAACTTAAATTGTTTGTTTTTTATTATGTAAACTGAAAAACCGCTGCAATGGAAAAACTTTTTATATGGGAAGTAGGCGTGATTATCGGATTTTAAGTATTTTCATAAAGTATAATAGGGATATGCGGGTAACCTCACGCACAAAATTTCTTTGAAAATGGTAAGGTTGCTCAGAAAGGTGCGCGGTGTCACGCCCATCGTCAAACTTTTATAACCTTTTCATAACATTTTGGTCCTAAAATTTAATGCTTGTAGTTCACTTATTCAGAGAGTGATCGTTTTTTTAGTAGTTTTAAACTTTAACGTTAATGAAAAGTGGGCGTTGGGTTATTATCTGATTTTATTAATTTTCACAGCGGTGCTAAAGAGACTTCTTCTCAGCAAGTTTCGTTGATTAAGCTTTAGCTTTATCACCTAACGGCACACTGTTAACGCGGCAACGGACTGTTTCCGAACATTTGCAATACCAACCATCCTTGGATCCCAAATAACTTTATTCAAGTTATCTTTTAAACAGGCGGATAGACGACGAACAGACGGATGAAATGGCAAGATTTCAACTCGTCTCAACATACTTATCACTTACATAACGCTATATATAGGGACTAAAAAGAACAGTTATTTCATAACTTTTGACTAAAGAAATCCTTATGAATGAAGGATCGGATATATATATCAGAATAATCGAAAATTTTTGTTTTTTTTGAGGACTACACAAGCTCACTCTTCACCTCCTATTTCGTAAGAGTTATTTTTCGTCCGGGTGCGAATAATCAATAACTTTTTGGCTTTCTATCACAAAGTGTGTAGCGATTTATTGAAACAACTTGATTTTTCGTTCATAACGGTAAAATTCATTCAACTTAATATGCATGATTTGCCTCAGGCGAATACTAAATACTATTTAACACTACTTGTCCAAACATCGTTCACGATGAGCATGTATGCATGTATGTGTGTATGCCGAGGCGCTGTGTGTGCTTAGCCGCGCGACAAAACAATTAACTGTAGGACGCACTCGAGTAAACAAACATGCAAGCGAAAATGTAGTGCGAATGTTTGTCCGGCACTTGTTGCACACTCGCTTTGCCCTGCTCGCACTATGTAAATATGTATGTGTCTCTAGCAACACCAATTAAGGGCGCTGCGTGGGCAAACAGACGCTCAAAAGTGGCACATTATGTAAGTGACACTTCAGCTGCGCGCGTGTGTGTGTGTGGGTGTGCGGTTGTGTTGGTAATTGCGCTTGGCCATCCATGTTGTTTATTTTTAGCCATTAGCTTTATGAAAATTAATTATTAAAGTTGTAACTGCCGCTTTGTTCTGGTTATGTAAAGGTCTGGCGCTCTAGTTAGTTCGCGCTGCTGGCGCTGGAAGGCTCGTAGCGTGTCTGTCTACCGCATTATGCGCTCGATATCGTTGGCTGAACGCACAGCACGGCGTTCTGTTGGTGTTCATTAAGATTAAATAAGATAAATTGCACTCGTTGTATGCCGTCAATGGATCCAAGAAAAGCATTGACTTATGAACACTTTGGTAATTATAGTAATTTACTTTGAAAGCTGCATTAAGCTATTAATTAGCGCGTTTGCTGCATGTGCATATGCAGTTTTGAATGAAGCAGCGGCATTATGTTTATTTATTTCGAAGCATAGTGAATTTAAAAAATAAATAAATCAAAAAAATTGAAAAAAAAACAGTTAGCAGCGTTGTATAAATTAACAAGCTCATTAACATTATGATATTAACTATAATTCCTGTATTTTTTTATTAAAAAAAAAATTATTTTCTGCATATGGCAAGCATAATTACTCATTTACAGCATTCTTGTAGGTCACGAAAAAATATATAATATTAACACGATTTAATGCGAAAAGTTAATCAGTTTACGACTTAATTCAATTTATTTAAATTATACTTAATTATCACTATTTATTTGCATGTTAAAACTTTCCCATCTATTTATTTGAATCAGCGGAACAATAGACGTAAAATTCCTGGTTTTATCAATAAATCAAATGTAATGGCCAAATTACCATTAACACGAAATTGGAAATCATTGTGAGCTTGATAATGGCGCGCATTCGCTGAAAGCTTTCTCTCATAAATCACGCAAGCCTATTTTGCATACACACAAATGTACTTAGCGCTTTTGAAGGCTACAACTCTGAGCAATGAGCGAAAACATTGTTTTTGTGGCAGTTGAATGTTTGTACAATTGAGTGAGTTCGCATTTAAAGGCAAATAGACGGGTTTCTGGGTTCATTTTATGCTTTTTCAGTTAACTGACCAATAGAAAGGGCATAAAATCTTCCATCAGGACAAGGCTAGACCAAACACATCTTTGATGACTTGGAAAAAATTGGAGAGCTTGGCTGGGAAGTTTTGATGCATCCATCATATAGCCCTGACCTTGCAACATCGGAATGTTATTTGCTTTGGTCAATGCAGAACTCCCTTAATGGAGTAAAGTTGGCTTCAAGAGAAGCCTGTGAAAATTACTTGTCGCAGTTTTTCGCCGAAAAAACAGAAAAGTTTTACACTGATGAAATAATGTGTCTAGCGGAAAATTGCCAAAAGTTTTTGACCAAAATGTTAATTATAAATATAAAAAAATAAGTTGAAATTTAATTAAAAATACGAAAAGCCTTTTTCGACTATTTGCCTACTGAAACCTACTAAAGAGTGCCCTTCTACTCCGCAGTCCACATATTTCCCAACACACTTTACTTACTAAGCTCTCAACTACTGCCAATACAGCTGTAACTACTTATATGTGAACGCCTGTTTGTATATATGCATTAGAATGGGTTGACTTACAGGGAGTCAAAAATCATACAAATTTATTCGTCGGTTTCTCAGATATCCTAATGAAATTTGATTCGTAGGTGCGCTTTGATATGCTATTGATCATTTGTCAAAATCTGCCATATCGAAAAGCTTTATTGCATATCTTTCTTAAAACTGATTATTCAGATATTTGAAACTCCGCCTTAAAAATTGCTGGCTCGAATCCAAAGTTGTTCATCTAAACCAAAGTTGTTCAGAATGATCGATACAACATTTTCCGCTTCCACGATTTCATGGAGGAAATCGACCTGCTCTAGCATGTATATTTTAGGCACAATGCATAGTATGTTAACTACGTACGCATACATATACATATATATGTATAGATGTATACTCGTATACTATATGTATGTCGGCGAAAACTTCCCTAATCACTAAAGTTGTAGATGTCGGCAGAGATTTCTGCGCAACAACATGCGCCGGCATTAACATTTGCCAACTTTAACGACAACAACCACAACAACAATAATTGTTTCTTCTATACAACAACAACAATTGTTACTTTTGCACATTCTCCACAATCTCAACATTCACTACAACTTTTCTACGACTTTGCCGCTAGTTTACTGTTATCTCGTTTATACGCAGTTGTTGTTGCCACAGTGCCTTTTGTTGCGCGCCACACAACTGTCGTTGCATTGTTCGAAAGTGGTGTGCTTAAGTTATGGGCGGCAACTTGTCGGGCACAGGCTTACCTGTATATATTACACGCGCTAACTTAGTTGCAAGTTAACGTCGCTCAACGCTTACTTCATTTGCTGCCTGCGCAGGCACCGCGCACAATTATCCCTTTAAATGGAAATATGTGTGCACCTGGGCGCTTTGTTGTTGTTGTGTTTTATTGTAGTCCATGTAGTTCTGCCGACACGCTTTGATTTTTTATTTTACACGCACAAGCGTTATGTGCATGTTTGCTTGTGGCAACCCGACGCTTTGCCACAATTCGATGTCATTAGTTACTCATACGCCCCAGCTGACGCCTACTGTTGTGCGGCGCTTGTAATTCAAACCGTTCGACGCGACTTCAGCTGGGAGTTATTTAAATTAGCGATTTCCCCGCAACTCACACTCCCAGCTACTAATTAGTTTGACGAAGACCTTAATTTAAAGCGTGAACTTCTAATGAATATCTTGATAAATTGAACGCAACGATCTTTAGCACCGTACTGGCATCAGTCATTCTAATCTGCCCTCTGTGTTTGGCCCTCATCAAGTTGAAATGTAATTTCAATTACCCTTGCCTTTTCGGTTTCCAGAAAATTTGAAATTCACCTGCCTTCGCTTGGAGGTTAACCGTCTGCGCCTGACAGCAACGCCGTGGCCTTATTGATAACTGTGACATGCGGTGCGTTGGCGCGATTGCCAAATAGATTATTTAAACGCTTATATATGCGCCGAGCTGCCTTCTGTCGTGTATTTAATTATGCATTTGCAAAGGTGTAGAGCCAAAATTTCAACGAACTAATTGATTTGCTTGTAATTTTAATGAAACGTTTGAGATTTGGGCAAATCAATTGCTCTTTAATGTTAGGACTTCCCATAAGAGTAAACTAAACTGTAATAAAGCGAAGTAGAAGCGGAATGTGTATAAAACATTTAGTTTATAGATAAAATATATTTAATTTATTTATTCTGTTGCATTTAAGGGACTTCTAAGAAGGATCTGTAACAAAAATAGCTGTTTCTGGTTACTTCCATGATACCTAAAATCTCTGAAAAGCCAGCGTAGCTTCGTAGTAAAATATGTGACTTAATTAATGTAAAGAAATGTGATTTTACGGGAGCATATTAGCACTTAGTTACGTCCTGAAATAGTTACATTTTTTTTATTGGAAATCTAACATAACTACAAAGACTAAACAAACTCATGTTTTTTTCTTAGCAATTATACTCACAAAACCACACAGCGAATGCAGCGTTTTTCCTATTTGCAAACCTTCCATTAATTAAATTAGAAGCGAGTAACAAAGTTGTGAGTTCGGTAAAATTTAAATAAAAATTCCTATGAAGCGACTTGTTTTCAAAATAGCACAAAAACAGCTGTAATTATGAAAATTGTTTGTCGGAAAGTGTATAAAAAAGGCAACTTATAAAGTTTTGTAACTTTCTTGTTTGAAATCAATCAAATTAAAAATACTTGCTTCATTTGTGTTCAAACACATTTGTCAGTGAATAATCAGTAGGCGGCGATGGGTAGAAAATGAGTTAAAGTAGTAGTAAATAACAACAAAAAAAGAAGAAACTAACTGACTGCTTGAGAAAAGCTTGACGAACCCTAACTTCAAGTTTCGGTGTAAAATTTCCTCTTGCTTCTATCACTGGAAGTAATAGGAATAGAAAATTCGCCACAGAAAATCAAAATGAAGTGGATGAAAGTACGGTGACGTGAAAATCGGACTCCAGTTAGCTACACTTAGGAATGAAAAACTAATATTTTATGGAAGAGTTAAAGCCACGAGCTATTACTGTCAAACCGTAACTCCCACAGGCATTTGTTTTGTTTAACTAAAGATGAGACGAAAAGTGCTAGCAAAAAATGATAAGCAGCTGCAGCACAAAAGACAGTTTAGTTTTTTGCAGCGACACCATAAGCCAGTAACATTCATTGAAGACAAAAATGTTCAATTTGAAGGAAAAAATATTCCATTTACGTAGAAAAATTATGAATTCTTTTACAAAGCGGACATTTTTAGAATTACTCCGAAAAACATGATTAGCACTAATATTGTATGTAGAAATTTCCATTAGTTTGAAATCGAACTGCTACATATTTTCTATTTTCTTTTCTCTTAGTGGAATATGTCAAATCCAGAAAGTAGAAATTTAATTATCACACATGGGTTAGACAATTAAAAACTAAAAAAATTTTCTAGCTCATCGTGGTTCACTTCAATACACATATGTACATATGCAACACGAAATATATTTGATACTATAACAAGCAGCTCATTTCTACAGCTACAAGTTCAATATTGTGACTCGAAATTTGTGCAAAACTTGCTGTCAACTAAAAAGCTGTCAGCTTTCAATACCAGGGAGCAGCAATTAATGAATATCAATAGCACAGCAAGGTCAACGCAAATAGTTGTCTGATTTTCCAGCTTTTGAATTGCTAAACTTTGATTGGCAAAGCGCTTTGGCTTCGCCTGTGCGCAGCGGCTAAAGTTTGCGAGCACTTTTAATTGAATTTGTGTGCGTTGCAACTTTCCAGCATAGTTGTGGTGCGACGAACTTTGTTGTTTCGAATTTCAACAAATTTTCAAATTTGACAAAATCTCTATAAGCCCGAATTTCGCTCAGCGACCGTGCGCGCTCTAACTACTCCGGCAGTCAAACATAAAATAATTAAATTTAAATGTTTTTTTTTTTATAAAAATAAGCAAGCTGCCGCCCAACAATGCGGAAAATTTAATATTTTTAATTAGAAAGTACAAAATAGCTAGTTTTCGCCTGTTTCGATTAAGTGCTGGCAGCAGCATTCAATTTATTGTTTTCAGTTGCTACGAAATTGTTGTTGTTGCAGGGTGGCATTATTGTTAAAAGTTGTACCACAATTTCCCGTTTACCAACCGGTTTACATGCTCCACTTGCAGCATTGTGGCATGCAACGCTTGCGCATACTTTTCGCATTACTTCGCAATTTGCCCTATTTTAACTATGTTCGCAGCTCATTTTAAGCCAACGCCATCAAACACATAAGCACGGCTGTACTTGTATATACTCATCACTTTGCTTGTGTGAAGAGTGTTTGGTTACTTCAAGCGTGTGCTTCCATTAAAGTGAAGTAAACTGTTTATACAAAACAAGACACAAAAGTATTAAATTTTCGTTTATCTTGTTATTAATTTCGATCAAATATACCATATATATTTGTTTCTTTATTTATTAGTATAAATATAAAAAAAAATAAGTTGAAGTTTGATTAGAAATACGAAAAGACTTTTTTCGACTTTTTTTTATATAGAGTTTATAATGTGCATAACAAAATTTTCCAGTATAGTGAATATATAAATTTTTCCAAAGAAAGGGCTGCGTATATAACTCTCTATATGCCATAGCGTATGAGTAACCGCGTGGTCATAAAGGCGTAGGTGGAAAATTAACAAGTCAGGTGCCACTTTAACGACAACAATAATAATGGAAAATGCCAAAGAAAAGTTATTAAAAGCAATTTAAAAATAATTGCCGGTTTAATTTGCTTTTCATTGCACATTTGTTTTTCAATCGCAAACAAATCATTAAACGAAAAAAGAGAGAAGAAAGTTGATGCATAGACAAACCCAACAGAGCACAACGTAGGTGTAAATATAAAATATATATTAGCATTAGCCGACTAGTCAGCTGCACTGGAGATATGTATAATAGTTTCACAAGACCATGCTTCCGTACAAGAACTTGATTTTGATTGAACAGTGTGCATGATAGCTATGTATATGCTACAGTGATCCGATCTGAAAAATTCCTTCTGTGTTTACACTATTGCCTTAGAAAATAATCCATACAAAATCTTGTGAAGCTATCTCGTCGAATGAAAAAGTTTTCCATACAAGTACTTTATTTCGTACGAGCATTTTGTATAACATCTATGTATATACAGCTATAGTGGTCCTATCTAAACAATTAGAAGCTTTCCATACAAGCCCTGGATTCATATTGTTCGATTTCTATTGCAGCTATGTGCTATAGTAGTCCGATATCGGCCGCTCTGACTGACAAGTACCTTCTAGGTGAGAAACGGACAGATGCAAAGTTTCAGGTCGCTGTCTCAAAAACTGAAGGACTTGTTTGCATATATATAAAGAAACTGGCGGAAATGCTTAAATCAACTCAGCTCATTAAGCTGATCATTTAAAGGATAACCGAGTTTTCTTTTGGGTGGTAGAAACTTCGTGGCAAGCTTAGTACAACATGTTCAAATTATAAAAGTCTAAAAGTATATAAATTTATATACACACGTCAATCTTTTCGAAAATAGGAAATTTTATTGATTACTATTCAATACTCAGCTTTCTTCTTTGAGTATGTGTGTAAAAAAGACGCAGCTCAAAAATTATAACATATCAAGTGTTTTTAAATTTTAAACTTTATGACTTATATAATCACCAATAAAAGCGCACATGTACTTATATCAACCGTAAGCACATAAGTACCGGCTTGAGATTGAACAACCGACACTCATCTCAAAGACTTATTTTATATTATTTTTGTTGTACAGAGGCTTGAACTGATACAAGCTGCTTAGGTCAATCGTCAACCACAGGCTGCGAGAGGCCAAAGGAATTACCGCCGCGTAATCGGAATGCGTGTGGCGGCACTCCGGCCCAACAGCGCAGCACCGGCACAGCAGCCAGCAAGTGCCACACGTCATTGTAGTATTTAATGTCAGGCAAAGCCACTCACAACGGATTATGGGCTTTTTCACTTTACAGCCCGCTACCACAAACCCCAACTACCCGCATTGCTTACGCAGCGCTAATCCACAAAACAAGTCAGCGCCATTTTTTTGGCATTCCCCACTAAGTTATTCGCTCTTCGCATGCTACACTTACGTCCGCATTCACACACACTGCTATGTGCTTGAACACACACACTATTATGTGCTTGAGCATGCATTTTTTATGGCGCGTTTATTTAGCGCCGTGCGTAAATTGAAATCGAGCCATCACTCTTACACACACACATGAGCAGCAACTTAGGAAAAATGCCAAAAGGACAACAAATATGGGTGACATGTTAGGGTTTGATACATTTTGACAGCGCTCACTTCTTGGTATGTTTTTTTTTACAGGCAGCAGTAGCACATAAGAGTAAGGCAGAGAAAAGGTCGCCGCTAGGCCGAGCGGACACAAATTGCGTGCGCATGGGTCAGCGGTAATAAATTAAATGCTGCTGATAGCAAAACCATTTTCACATGCCTAAACAGTTTGCAGCCAATTCATTGCTCGTCTCGCTGTTTGCTTGATTTCACTTCGAATTTTATTGCTATTCAATGGCAATAAAGCACTTATATTGCAGGGACAGACTTTTGGTGACTTTCGGAATGCTGCTTAAATTGGTTGTATGCCCAGTCCCAGTGCTTCTACCGTTTCGTTTTGCCAAGTAATTCTCTTGTCATCATAAAATATGCAAATTTAGTTCGAAAATTATACAGCCACCTACGTGCTGTTTATATTTAGCTGGTCCTTTAGGTATTATAAATAAACACTTAATTTATGTGCTCATTAAAAATTACAACAAATTATGTGGGGTTGTCAAATATGCTGCTTATCAGCACGAAACGAAGCCTTCCGTCAGCAATTAAGTGGCGCATATGAACCTTAGAAAATTACTTATGCAGGTGATGAAATATATTTCTGGAAATTTAGTTTGTGTAAACAGCTTAAAATATTTACATTTATAAATAAAAATAAGAAACACTACATATTTCTTATTCTAAGCTGATAAATGGGTTGAGAAATATCAAATAATTGAAGTAAAAAGTACAGTTTTTCCGTATTTTTTTAAATTCACTGGGCCTTCGGAAATTCCCCTATTTAAAAGGAAGTTTGAAGTAACTTTGAACTCCCAATACTAGCTATGAAACTACCAGGTTGTTCAATAAGTTTTGTCGCATCCCAAAACTCTGATGTCATAACTTTCTTGGTCGATTTCCGGACACGAACTCGTTTTAAAGCCGAACAATCAGGTTCACACCACTCTCAGCGTCTTGTTATGATTCAGGATCATGGTTATAGACCCAAGTCTCAACCATAGTGATGAATCGATGCACAAAATCCACATTATCCTTTTTAAAATGCTCCAAATGTTGCTGAGAAAGTTCTATTCGAATGTGTTTTTGTTCCATTGTTGGCGAATGCGGCACGCATTGTGCACAAAGCTTTCTAAAACCCAAACTTTCACTTAAAATATGGCTCACACCGCCTAATGAGATGTCTAGAAGTGTATATACTAAATCTTTCTCAGTCAATCGACGATATTCCGCAACCATATCCTGTATTTTGACTATGATTTCTGGTGTTGATGCGCCTTTTGGCCATCCCTTACGTCGATCGTCTTCGGGACTTGTACGACCACGTTTAAATTCCGCAACCCATCTTTCTACTGTTCTAATTGTAGGTGAACAATCATTATGCATTTTTAACATTCGTTTGTGAATTTTTTTTGGTGCTACACCTTCCAAAAATAAGAGTTTTATCACTGCATGATATTCAATTTTTTCCATTGTACATACAAAAATACTGTGACACGACGACACCAAATGGGTTGTACACGTAGAATCAATTGACAGATTGAATTGAAACTACATCTACGTTCATATGAAGAGTGTACCAACAAAACAAAAAAAAATGGGGCTAACAATGTCCTCTCTTATCGAACAAAACTTATTGAACAACCAGGTATATAAGCAGAACAACAAGACAAAGGAAAATCAGAAGTCGTCGACTATTGTTATAGCATTAAAAGTCCTGAACTTTTGTAGTACTAGAGAAAAATGCAAAGTTTGCCTTCGCAACGCGGAATCGCTCAAATGTGACTGAATTTTGTAACCAATTTTTGATCGAGTATAATATCTACTGTCATTACTATCTTCCATCTACAACTTAGTTTAATTTTGACGCCAAAATCCAATATTAAAAGTGATGTTTGAAGTTAAATCATCTATTTTAGCTAATTTAGTTCTATCATTGCTCAAATTTTCGCTTCCGAGATACCACTCTGAGCATACAAATTTCAACTGAAACTTATGTGATTTCAACTGCCACACTTAAATTATATCAGTGAAAAATTAGGTATAGAATTTAACTTTAGAAACAGAATCTGCCAACAAATTCATTAGCCGTGAGCGAAAGCTGAAACTTTAAAAGCAAAACGCCTTCACTTGACGCTGACGGAGTAACAATGAAAGAACTGCAGAAGAAACATACATTTAATAATAAAAACATAAAATAACTTGGCCAGCGCTGAACCAAACCAACAGCAGCGCCAAATTTTGATTAGCAAAAGAAGCCCGCGGATTAGACGCAAGATTTTCAGTACTAAAGACTAGTTTCATAATCAAAACACAATGTGCAAGTATGTTAAGAAATAATGTATCTTAGAGAAGAAAAAATCGTCTTTAATAGCCTTGCATTGAAATAGCGCAATACAGCGGCAAAGAGGGAGAGCAAACAATGCGAACATTGTCGCAAGAACAAAACGCGTGCGTCAGACTTTATCGCATGATACCACCACAGCACACTTGTGCAGTAAGCTCAGCGGTATTTTTTTATTTCCTCTTTTGCCGTCAAGCGCTTTTATTTCATGTTTAGAATGCTGTGACACCAGCGCGCGCCTTGACAGTTATAGCGAATTCTGCGTTTGTCAACGTGGCGTTCATATGACACGGGCGTGAATTACGAGACTTTAAGCAAAGAAATAAATGAGTTAAAGTAAAAAATGTTGCGCATAAATCTACGCCAGCACATAGCAATTGCAACACCAACGCAGTTTATTACAAGCGGAAACAAGATAAAGCACTGACTGGCAAACGTGTTGTATTTCACCGATAAGCAGATTGCAGTCACCAATTTGCGTTTAATAAGTTGAGTTGCACGATTATTAAAACCATTAAATCAATGCGCCGTGCTCGTCTGTGCACTCGGTCGTGAGTAATAAACATGCCACAATGTTAGGCGCAAATAGCTAGCGCATTAAGTGAACTAGTGTGTCTACATTGTTATGTGTGCGACGTGGCGTATGAGCAACCCCCCGTTGTGCCCGTTTGTGTGTGTGTCAAGTTGTGCACAGCCGTTGATTTCTCAACCGAAACTCAATTATATTGAAGTAATTGCTTTTCGGTGTACATTAATTGAATACTGCAAGTGCACAATTTCAATATACAGGGTGGTGTGAAAATTTCTAAACAATTTCGGAATAAAAAAGTATTAATTTTAATGCTGGTTTGAAAAACTTTGACATATGACAAGACATCGTCACGAAATTTGGCATGTATTATTGACTAAGGCAACGGTGAATTTTGCGAGGCAAATTTTTCTGATTGGATCACTGTAGCGTATAGTTGCCATACAAACTGAACGATCGGAAGCAAGAGTTTGTGTGGAAAACTTTTTCATTTGACGAGATATCTTCACGAAATTTGATACGGTGTATTAAATAAAGCAGTCACGTAATCTCCGAAGAAATTGTAGAAATCGTATCACTGTAGCATAAAGCTGTCATATAAACTGAACGATCGAAATTAAGTCCTTGTACGACAAACTCTTGTAATTGACAAAACATCGTCCAGAAATTTGGCATAGATTTTGGCCTAAGGCAGTAATGTAATATCCGAAGAAATCTTTCCGATCGTATCATTATAGCATATAGCTGGCATACAAACTAGATGATTCGAATCAAGTGTTTGTTTGGAAAACTTCCTCATTTGACGAGACATCTTCACGAACTCTATCACGTGTTAATATCTATGGAAATAATTCTACTTCCAAAGAAATTCTTCAGACCGAATTACTTTTTTATTATTTACGAAAATATTAGTGCAAAATTGCTGTGAAATTGTACCTTTAGTATCAGCGCTGTTAATATTTAATACTACCAAATATATACCCAACCAATATTTTCCAGCAAAACTAGACTCTTCACCGAGAGAATTGTTGCTTGGACCTGTTTCTCGTTCGTTTGGAAATATGAAGTGTATAAGTAGTTTCAGTCGTATGCCCTCCGGCGTCAATAATAATGAAATAAAATATTAAAATAAAAATTAATATTGCGACATTACGTGAACACCGAACCGCTTGCTGGATATTGAAATTTTCACTATTTAAAAATTCAAAACCCTTTTTAAACGCTTCCGAGCTGCTCATTGTGCTGTTAATTGCAACACATTCATATATTTAATGCTTGTTTTTATCTTCAGCACTTATGTAAACAATTGCATACTTCTGCTGTTATTATTGCACAATAATATATTGAATTGCAGCGAGCTTAATTCATACATTTATAGGCCATATAAGAGCGATTGGTCGTTTCCATTACTGGAATGCTATTTGCGACTATTTTGTGCGATCTGCCGGCATTGCAGTGAAATTTGCGCTCTCCATATGTTTTCTCCTTTTTTGTGGAGAGCGTTTTAACCACAAATAAAACTGAGCTTAACTGCGGTTGCAGTCAGCTGTGTGTGCACCGAGACCACATTTAACTGTAATTAAATTGAGCTGCATCGAATTGCGTAACCACAGGCACACATTCGCATGCACACGGTAATTTTACAACAAACATGAAGGAAGATTTATTAAGTTGTTATTGCGTATTTAAGTGCAGAGATAAAAACAAAGAGTGTAGCCGCATATGTGATACTGATTAACCACTTTAATATGCAGCTGAGGATATAGTTGTTGAATTTTTTTTTTTATTAAAAAAATACTTATTTTTATATATAAAAATTACATGTCACGTTGTTTGCCCTCGATGATCTTCTAAACTATTTAACCGATTTTAGCACGATTTAGCAGACTGTGTCCAGTTTGCAGCAACTTAGAAGATAGGATAGACAAAACAATTCATAAATAAGAAATACAGTGAAACCACCGGACCGGATACGGATTTTATTCAAAAAGCAGAGCCAAAAAATAGTATTTCATATTTGTTGCTTCCTCCTTACTTTACTTAATTTTCATATTAGCTTGCCATGCTCATCGAGTCAGTGCCGGTAACTTATTGAAAACTTTAAATTTTCCTTGCTTGCAGTTGCTCACCTACAGTTTACTTGAAATTGAGTTGTGCACAGCTAATTATGCTGAGACGTGAACAGAGAGTGTTTAAAGCGAAAATTTCATATACGAGAGCTAAGCGTCTCACTCGTGCTTCAATGAAGCTGAATAGTTCTAATTTTCACTATTTGCCACCAAGTATGCTCACCAAATTTCAACCGCGCGCCTGAGCTTTCACATGCATTTCACTTTTCTTGTGAATTTGTGTTTGGTAAAGACGAACAAGCAGAGTGATGCTTTAGCCAAGGCAACAAAGTTGGCACGCGTGCCTCTGGAACACCATTAGCGAAGTTCATATTTCATTTTCGAAAGCTCAATAGACACATATGTCAATGCAAAACACTATTGAAGAAGTAAGGTAATGGCAAACTTTCGACTATTTATTTTAGCCAGAACTCAGCACATTATTCATCAGCTATTGTGAAGCAAAGTATTTCAATTTGGTTTCTTGCCACAGGAGCCCATCCGCGTGAGCACGCTAGATGCGGTTAAAGCATGAATACATGCGCACGAGGCACGTTTTATGTTTCTTAATTACATATTTTACTTAGAGCGTTAATTTAATAAAAGTACAGCGCATAGTATAGGTAGTGCAGTAGCATGTAGTGGCAGGTACACGTGCTGAACCAGCTGAGTTTTCGCACATACACACCCACAAAAAGCACTACAACTCAAATGTCTTGTATGCTTGGCTGACAGACACATCTCACACCTTTTAATGGCTCATGCCACAAATCACACAGCTCCAGCTATTTCTTGGCTTGCCATTCCACTTGTCTGCTTGCGGCGGCTTTGAGTGTCTGAAGGTGTTTCAAGTAATGGTTAGTTATTTAATGTGTGTGGTAGCATTAGAGTTGATGGCACTCGCCACTTAACGCAGCTGGCTTTGCTCATGCGTAAGTGTGGAGCGGTTTTGAAAGGTTGATGTGTATTTTAAGCTCTTTACGCACACCTATTTGCCGCCGCGCATTAGTTTGCGTGATAGCAGAGCTGTTGTGTTTCTTAATTATATTGTAAAAGCCACATCTGTCTTCAAAGGTATTTACGTGATGTGATGGACACGTAGTAGGTCTGCTTTTAAATTAAATTTTA
Organism: Bactrocera dorsalis; assembly: GCF_023373825.1. Lineage (NCBI taxonomy): Eukaryota > Metazoa > Arthropoda > Insecta > Diptera > Tephritidae > Bactrocera > Bactrocera dorsalis. The sequence continues at coordinate 1,086,456 of NC_064305.1, read as the reverse complement.
AATTTTCTAAAGACTTTAAAGCACTGTTAAAGTGATATATATATAATATTTCTCCGAAATCCAATGATTGCTCCCTAACAAAAGAGACTATGCTACAAAAATAAGGCATCCAAATAGAAAATTCAAATTTTAAAATTTCTACTTCAACTTGAGACTCTATCTCCCTTGCTTTACTTACAAGCTGCTATTAGTAAAACAAAAATTCATTGCCTTGGTCATTTGCAATATGCATACTCGTACAAATACTCGTATTATGCGCATTCGTGAGTGGCGGCGGGAATTGTCTGCTGTGGCTAAGCAAATTTATACCGACTGCGAGCATTTAATTCATCCCACAAGTCGTTTATCTCTTGCGTTGGTGAGCGCAGGCTGCCTTGCAACTTTGCTTTTCTTTCAGCCATTTATGCGCATAAGTAAATTTCACAAGTGTTTTAACATTTTGACCTTTCAATATTTTATAAAAAATATTTAATGTTGAGTGTATGCTAAGTGCCCTACAGGCTGTGAGTGTACGCTGGAAAATGTGGAAGAGTGTAATAAAATGAAAGAAAGTGCAAACAACAACAAAAACATCTTAAAAAGGAATTTAAATGGAAGAAAAAGCTTATACGCGAGGCAATAATACCCTTCACAAATACAAGTACAAAAGATTATTTATAAGAACTTTGATTGGTCAGTTTATATGGCAGATATATGCTATAGTGACTCGATGGGCACAGTTTCTTAGGAGATTGTATGTTTGTCTTAGGTAACACTCCATATCAAGCTTCACGAAGATATCTGGTCAAATGAAAAAGCTATCTAAGCACTTTTTTCAGATCGTGAAGTTTGTATGGCAACTATACCTTACAGTGAACCGATCTGAACCATTTATTCAAAACTTCCACCATTGTCTTAGATAAAGATCAGTGCCAAATTTCGTGAAGATATCTCGTCAAATAAAAAATGTTTTCCTACAAGCATTTTTTCCAATATTCAGTTTGTATGGCAGCTATATGTTATATTGCACCGATATTAGCGATTCCGACAAATGAGCAGCTTCTTCAAGAGAAAATGACGAAATGCAAAATTTCTGATCGTTAGCTTAAAACTGAGGGACTAGTCTGCGTATATACAGACAGTCACTGTTCAGGGTATAAAAATTGTTAAATATAAAGAAAGAAATGGAAAAATTGCTGAGAAGGCAGACAAATATGGAATTGTGATAATGTAATTTGCATATTATGCAAACTGATGCTTTACAGCTCGGTTATGGATACGAGTTTATGCAGCAAACAAACTGAAAATGTAATAAAAATTGGTATGTTTACTTTATATATATGTATTTCTATAGAGAGAGGCAAATTACTACCTTATAGCTACAACAACAAATGACATACGGGATATGTTGCAGAAGCGCTAGCAACACATTACATGCATATAAACATGATTCGATGTTTAGCTTACTAAATGTCACAAGACAACTAATAAAGTAAATTGGCAATGAACAAACGTCAAATATTGCTAATTTCACTGGAAGTTATGTCGAAAAAAACCTGCATCAAAAGGCTAGAACGCAGTTGGAAGGAGATCAAAAGCAACTTTACGTAATATCGTCGCATTTTATACAGCACATACGAAGGAGTTACAACGAATGCTATTTACATAAGCGCTCATGCGGCAGCATTCCAAGCATCGCCTTATCAAAGTCGAATTTTTGACAGCTTGGCATGATTACATGCGTATTCATTGCTCAATTGAGCGCATAGACCCAACATGCGGCTTTGACGCTACAGCGCCCCACATGTCACAACTAAGCGCTGAGCCAGCGAAAAGTAATTGCTGGCTTTTAGACACTCAAGCAACTACATTTGCCGCTTGCTTGCACGGCGCACTTATTTGCGCTCAGAATTGTTGCGCGCATTTAGGCGCGCCAGCGCGCGTTTGACACGCTCAGTCAACAGCCTGAAAATATGCAAACGAGGAATTATTAATGATGCGACAATACGCTATTTATGCCTTTGTTGTTTTGAGCAAACGAAAGGCATTAGTTGCGTGTGTGACTTGCTATTCACTCGACGGAGTGCCTATAATGTATTAGTATGATCGGGCAGACGGCAGGCTCGCCTATTTCGTACTGCGCTGTGCCAACATGCCGTTTGATTTGCGTGCCGGCTGCAGTCAACAAAAATGGCCAGTAGTGATATGCTGTCTTGTTATTTCTAATGTCATTGCACCCGTTTGTTTCAGCATACCCCCATTGAGGGGTGAATTTATTGACATGCCAACTTAATATTGGTGCGTCACTCTCGTGTTTACTTTAGTCGTTTGTTGGCAAATATTATTTTTAATAACTTTTATTTCGTTATACTCTGCACCTTCATTGTTTATTTCTGCTTAGAATTTTTGCACTATACTGTTATTTTTCTCTTGTGATTTTTTTGTATTTTTAATTTTTCAAAAAAATGTATTCGATATTTTTAGTATAATATATTTCATTTTGTTGCCAATCTTATCCCTTAACATATTTTAGTTGTCTCACTTCTTAGACAAATGCCTAGCAGCTATCAAAGCATGTAATCAAAGAAGTGTGATATTTTTGTCTGCTTTTGTTTTCGGCCTTCTTTTACCCAGTCTCACATTTCAAATTATACGTCTCATTGGCTTGACTTTTGTTTGTCTCGTGCCTGACTGCGTTCTCCAAGCAATGCTTCGTGCATTCAAGCCTTTCATAGCATACTGTGCTTAGTCTATTGTTTTTTGTTTTCTTTCTTTTCTGTTTGACTTTGACACTTTTCCATTATTGCTTTGTATTTTTATCTTTTTTACCAATGTTTTTGAACAAAAAGGTTTAATTGGCAACCGCAGAAACGCCTAAAGTTACGCTTCTAATGAAAAGGACAAACACTATGGGCTGCGCACGGAAGGAAATTTAAAACAAAAGGCAGCATAAAAAAGTTAATGTTTGGAATGTTTATTTACTGTGCCTTAATGCGGCCAATGATTGATGAAAATGAGGCGGACGAGTGAAGGAATACAGATTTGCACTGCCTTTGTGTTGGGATGGTCGACAAGTTCGAATTGGGTGTATGGTGACTTTTTATACAAAAGTTGGAATTTCTACACAAAAAATTGAAGGAAGGTTTTAATCCAATACGAAAGCTTTAGCAAATGCAGAATACATAAAAATATTTCGGTTTTACTCTTATTGAGAATTGAAGACTTCATGCCAGTTTTATACATTAGTGGAAAAAAATCAAATTCTATTAAAAATGCAAAAAAAAAAGTTTATGCTTCAATACATTGCGATTTCCTGTACGAACTTTGCAGTGCAAGTTGAACCACATTTTTCAGCAGATAAGATTTACAGCTGTATTTCAATAAACAAAGCAGTATAACTCTCGTAAGCCAAGTAGTGCCAAATGGAATTCTATGAAAGAAAAATACAAATTTAATGCCAATGCTGAGAGACCCCATAGGAAAAATTTCAAAAGAATCAAAACATAAAAAATGGTAAGACACATGTTTTCAAGTAGTTCGAAGCGAGATATGATTTTTGTATCTGCTGATGCATTTAAGAGGTCATACTTGAAGAGCCTTTCTTAGAGATGCCTTTCACACAGTTTTTGGGACTACCAAGCGAAGAAAAGATTCGTTTTTTGACCCACCCTAATTTCAGGGACGGATCCAGAAATAATTTTTGGGGGAGTTGGGTACTTTATTAAATATAATAGTCTTTATATAGCATAATATCATGGTGAACAAATTTCAAATCGGCATTCTAATATCAAATCCTACTAAATTAAAAAAAAAAATACATAAAGTTCGCAAAAGTAGACGATGTGAACCAAATTCTGAGGATTTTCAAGAACTTCTTCCGCAGTGACTTCAATGTCATGATGCGTGTGCGGCAACGCCAGGCCGATCAATCTATCTTGAAGCATGCTCGTTTTCAGTCACCTTTTAATTCGGTGAAGTGTTGAAAAAGAGCGTTCAGAGCTCGCATTCGTCACAGAAAGTGTGCAGAATATGCGAGCAAAATTATGAACTACCGGTCTACATCGCAGTTTTTGATGCCAATGGTCAAGTTCACCTTTGAGCTTCAAACGTCGCATGACATTGTTTGTCCAAAAAGCCTTTGAATCTATCTATCAAGCAGCGAATAAGATTTTCCATTTCTTTTTTTTTGGTTTTTAAAGTGGATACTTTTTCTCGAAGCAACAAACTCAGCTGAAATTCATGTAATACTTTTTTTCGAAAAGCGCGCCTTCACATCTTCGCCAATTCTATCCAATCGAGGAATGTACACTCAGACACTCAGTTCTAATGGGTAAATTTTCGCGTTTTATTTTTTGGCCATTTTTTCTTCGTCAACTTTCAGTTCTGCCGCCATTTTTTTCGTGTCTGAATAAATGGATCTAACATGTTTCTAAGCTTTTTGTCTTCGATTTCGAAATGTTACAAGCATCTTATCTATCAAATTTGATGCCTTTGCCAGAATAATCGATTCTTTCTTAAGAATCACGCTGAATGAATGAGATAGAGATAGAATATCATAAGGCATTTACCCCTTGGGGGGTGAAATTTCCCCTATTTCCCCCTCTGAATCCGCCACTGCTAATATACATATATGTAGTATATGCCAAAATTATCAATTTTCTTGAAACCAAAACATTTCACTTTATTTACCATAGAAGACGAGTATATTCCAGATTTTCTATTTCAACTTTTTTCTTACAGGTATGACTAAACACCACACTATTTACGATTTCACTAACAGCATTGTACGAGTATAGCACTTCCGTGCCTGCAACTTCTGGGCACAAGCACAGAGAGGCCACAAACGCTCCGACTATTAACACAAACAATTTATGCTACCTCTGCGGTTTCGTGCGCATTCAGCACAGTTACACATTCCATTAAGGCATTTAGAGCGCTTACATATGCAGGTCGCGTACTCGACGCATATTTTGTATGATATATAACGGGCGGAAATATACATAAACTGGCCACAAAGGCAATAATAAATTAAATGAGTATTCAGAGAGGTTCCGCTTTTGCTTAGCCTTTGCTTAGGAAGCAAATATATTGTATATATATATATATATATATGTATATGTATGTATGTCTATATACAAGAGTGGGCGTGTGTGTATGGTTTGTTGCAGACAAAAGTAATATTGTTTGTGTATATACTATATTGCCACCTGGAACGGGCGGTAAATAACTGCATAACGGTAATATTTATTTTGACCATGCTTTAATGAAAATTCCAGTAAAATTTAACTACTTCAAATATTTTCAATGGTGAATTAAATTTTATTAAATTTGTAATATATGAAACAAATATTTTCGGGTAACTAATTGGTTAGTTACCTAACTTCTTCCGAACTGTCGTAATAGAAAATAAAAAAACGTAAAACAATATCCGATTTTCTTGTCTATTTGTACCGACATCGAAGCTTTGCATTTAATGTCATTTAAAGTATGCTGAAGGCTTACGGTATGCCATACTACTTAAATTGCCTTAAAGAGCGACAGCCTCTATTATAGCAACACGCTGACCGATAGCAACCCGACAAATACCGTAAACACTAGGCTTAAAGGATAGAGCATAGGAAAAACTAATAGTCATAAAAACCGTCTCCCACTACCGTTAAGGTTGCCGGTGACTAGGTACACAAACAATCATATAAACAACGAGGCTCTGCCGTAGAAAGGACAAACACCTAAAAGCTGCCACGCGGTGCAAAGAAACGCATGTACTACTTATTGCAAACTATTTGTTTTTGTCATTCTTAGACAGAGTAAAAAAAGAATGGTAGCCGACACGTGGCCTCCCGGCGTGCTACTGCGTGCGGACTTAGTTTACTCGTGGCTTTGTGGGAAGGGCGCACGTTGCAAGGGTTGGATGTGCCATATTTTATTAAGCAAACCCTTTTCGTCTAACGAGCTTATGAAGCACCAGCGGCACTGAACCCAACCTCTAATTTTAGTCTCCGAAATTTTTATACAGCTACTGAAACAAAGCGTGTGTCTAAGCTAGATGTGCGGGTGTTGGCTGTAGGGCTGAACGAATGTGCTGAAAATGGGCGAAACTGCAGACCTAGCTGACCTTTTTGCGGTCCCATGCACGTGTGTGAAGTGTAAGCGAAGCTTGAGCCGACTGCTGGCGGTGCTCAGCGTGCAATCGCCGTTACAGAAAAAATTTACGGCCTGAGTAATGCTAACCGACGCATTTGATTACACTTTACATACAAACAAAAGCAATAACAATCGCACAAATAGCAGCATAAACATATACCATTGCCTGTTTTATGCTCGCTTTTAGTGCCTGCTTAAATTTGGTGCAAGAATTCGTCTTTTTAGGGTTGCAATTATTGTACGAGGCCGTCTTGTTCCGGTCCGTCATGTCTGATAATGAAAAGCTTCCGGTGCTACGCAGCTATTTCATGGCGTTCTCCTTGGCATTTGTTTGTCTTCTTGCCCAATTGAAGGCATGTTCATGATTTTTATTTCATTTTTATGAATTCGATGAAAGCTCACACCTGCTGCCCAAAACCAAAATAAAATAAAAATAATATTACTGGTGTTGTAATATATTTTTCCTTTTGTTTTCTGTTATTGGTTTTTTGTTTGTTTTCTGTGCGTAGTTTTTTCAGTTTTTCTTCCACTCCAACCTTCTAAGTATTTTCCAATAATATGTGACCCGATTCTTTTGAAGTTGTGCCCTGCATTAAATGTTTACACGCTCAGCATCACTTAAGCGCGCTACAGTATATGTGTGTATGCGTATGTATATGTTGCAAATATGTTTTGAATAGCCTGTGCGTTAAGCGCTGCATAAAAATATGCCGATATTTAGTGCTGAGCTTCAAACGAAACGGAAGCGACATTAAGCGGAAGCACTTAACTGCGAGACGGTCTCACGTGCGGAATTAGCCCATTGAAGCGTAGGAAGTAGAAAGCCGGCAGATGCAGCCGCTATCTTTGGCACTTAAAAGGTAATAAGGTAATGCAGATAAAAGTGGCAACACCTTTGAGCCAAGCCATAAAATAGGCATGCTAACAGCTGCGCTAACAGTAAAATTTAAAACAAAGAAAGTGTAGTGCCGTGAGGCCAAGACCTAAAATACTTATATACCCGAGCATACTTCGTGAGACAAAGCGAAAGCGCGCACGGAAAATGTGCCAAAGCAAAGCAACGGAAATAATTAGCGCGTTCGCCGCACACACTAACACAAGTGAGACACATACCATGCCATACGTGTGCATGTGTGCGTGATATAGCGTTGTGTGGCAACTAAAGCTCTTAGTCTAAAAGCGTTGATGCCATTCGTTGCTAAAAGCAATGTTCTCGCTATGGACTTTTAAAGCGCTCATTTTTTTTGCCTTCACTACACACCTTCGCACTGAGCTTCCGCAGCGCCTCGCCGTGGCACGGTGGCGAATTAAAAATTAAAACAAATTAAATATCATAACTTCTGTGTACGGCATACAAAGTGGCACAAGTGTCATGCAGTTTACAGTTCTTTACTGTTACTATTTGCCTTTCTCCGCGTGGCATGCAGTCAGCTTTGCCAAAAGTTCTCTAGTCGTTCTCGCAAATTTGTTATTTCATTTATATATTTTCAGAATTCTGGGGTTTTAAGAACTTACAACTTGCAGCACCAACTTCTTCTGCATATTTTATTTTTTGTTTTTGTAATTAGCAGCGTTGGCAGTGAAAACAAATGTAAATATGCAAAGTTGCACTACTTAAGCGCCTTGATGTAGGCTTTGATAAAGCGAATTAATTAAAAACTTCCGTTATGCAAATGAGCAGCGAAAACAGAATTTCGACTTCGGAAGGCGAGCTGATACAATTGTTTTTATTTGCTACAACAAAAGAAGTTGTGGAACTACATAATTTGATGAGGAAAATTTCAAAATTTTATATTATTAATGAGCAATTGATTTTGTGATGGATTTTTCAGAAAATCAGCAAATTAAGTACAGACGGTTCCGTAAAAGAATGCTAAGATTAAAAAGAAAAAATAAAAATCTCTTTACGATGATTTTCAAAAGTTATTATATCTAAGGAAGGGTACAGAGAAATTAGCGGTACAAACCATCAATGAAACTACTTATCTTTGTTATGCTTTGTTGCTTTTTGTAGATAGGCACTCCAGCTTTGGTACCTGGGTTCCAAGAGTTTTACTTCTGGATTGAGAAAGAGCTGGTCACTCGCAGAAGAAGTGTAGAACCTGTTTCTTTACTCAAGTTTGTAGCTGCAGCAAATACTGTTATAACGGGTGATTTTTTTGAGGTTAGGATTTTCATGCATTAGTATTTGACAGATCACGTGGGATTTCAGACATGGTGTCAAAGAGAAAGATGCTCAGTATGCTTTGACATTTCATCATGAATAGACTTACTAACGAGCAACGCTTGCAAATCATTGAATTTTATTACCAAAATCAGTGTTCGGTTCGAAATGTGTTTCGCGCTTTTTTATCGACAAATTTTGTTCAGCGATGAGGCTCATTTCTGGTTGAATGGCTACGTAAATAAGCAAAATTGCCGCATTTGGGGTGAAGAGCAACCAGAAGCCGTTCAAGAACTGCCCATGCATCCCGAAAAATGCACTGTTTGGTGTGGTTTGTACGCTGGTGGAATCATTGGACCGTATTTTTTCAAAGATGCTGTTGGACGCAACGTTACGGTGAATGGCGATCGCTATCGTTCGATGCTAACAAACTTTTTGTTGCCAAAAAATGGAAGAACTGAACTTGGTTGACATGTGGTTTCAACAAGATGGTGCTACATGCCACACAGCTCGCGATTCTATGGCCATTTTGAGGGAAAACTTCGGACAACAATTCATCTCAAGAAATGGACCCGTAAGTTGGCCACCAAGATCATGCGATTTAACGCCTTTAGACTATTTTTTGTGGGGCTACGTCAAGTCTAAAGTCTACAGAAATAAGCCAGCAACTATTCCAGCTTTGGAAGACAACATTTCCGAAGAAATTCGGGCTATTCCGGCCGAAATGCTCGAAAAAGTTGCCCAAAATTGGACTTTCCGAATGGACCACCTAAGACGCAGCCGCGGTCAACATTTAAATGAAATTATCTTCAAAAAGTAAATGTCATGAACCAATCTAACGTTTCAAATAAAGAACCGATGAGATTTTGCAAATTTTATGCGTTTTTTTTTTTTAAAAAGTTATCAAGCTCTTAAAAAATCACCCTATATTATTATGAGGCATTTCCATTTTTATTGCATGTTCTCCAAACGAAAAAGTCTATATGTACTCTTCCTGGACCTATTTAATAAGTCCTTAGTTCTTGTCTTCTATCTTTGGCCATATCTGCTACCTATGTATATGGTTGTAGAATTCCATCTGTTTTGAGCTATATGTTCAGATTGCATTTTTAGTTAACTTTTGTTCGTTCCTTGGAGACACGAATTCATCCACAGAGGCTCCTGACTTAGCTAACTCGTCTGCTTTTTAGTTAAAAATATGTTCTTTTGAACGGAAATCCAAATTATGAATAAGTCGGGTTGACCTGCCAGTAAGCTTAAAGCCTTCCTGCTTTGTTTAGGACACTCGAGTTAATCTTTGACGACGAAAAAGCAAAAAATGCCGCCTCTTTCTTCAGTGTATATGGTAGCTCTCTGTATCCTCTTGTAGTTACATATTCTTTAGAACTCCACAGGTCTTCCTTATGCCCAGTACTACTTCTTGAAAGCAGCCTGAGTGTAGTAGACGGAAGTAGAGATTGAGGTAGTATTGTCCTCCGCTGCTAAACCTCTTCTCTATTCATATCTAGAGGAACGGGAACTCACTATTGAAATCCAACTATGGAAGGAATGTAGGATATATTTAGAAGCATTTCGAGCTAGTTTAGGATATTGCTATGTTTATTTCTTTTTATGTTATAATTTTCAATCTCCTTGATTCTTAAAGCAGATAATGTTGCCACTTTCCATATGAAAACATCTGTGGGCGGTTGATGCGGGAATATATTAAGTGAATCAGTCGAATAAGTCCCAACAATCACTGCACACCTGTCCAGGCTGCCAAATTTCCAGTGTCAGTGTTCCATTTAATTTTGTAAAATTATATTCTCTCTTTAAAGCTGACCAGCAGACCACACTGCATATGTATAAATTGGTTTAATGATAGCCCCATACACTCAGAGAACTATATTCGGCTTTAGGCGCAAGTTCCTGCTAATTATACTCTTCCGCATGTAAAATGCCATATAATTATTGCTGATTTAGTATTACCTCGTTTTGTACCCGAAAATGTGTTGAAATTTCAATTATGAAAACATTTTCCACTTGCATTCACCAAGCGCATAATATCGTACGAAATTTTCTGCCTAATTTTCACTTTATTTCGAAACAAAAATCACCTGATGACACCTTTATAAATTACATTCGCTAATACTCGCATAAACTGGTATTCCAATTTGACCGATGCTCCGCCGCCGGACACGAAAGTCACAGCGCAAACTATCAACATCGCCGTCGCTGTTGTTGTTACACGTTATATGCAAAATGCACTGAATGCGTTCAAATATCACATGATTTTCAAATGTGTTGCTGAATGCCACAAAATCGCCATAAATCCCTTCATTCGTGCATGCCGTAGGTGGTACGGATGTTTGCAAATATCAAACTGACATTTCGTTTTCATTTTAACGGACGCTGGATAGGCGCTAATGTTTGTCAGCGGATCTGACCGAAAATTACGAATTTGTAATTCGATTTTAATGATACATTTCGTTGAAAGTTACAGCCAGCAGCGCATTGTTTTTGTGTGTGGGTGAGTTGAGTTGGGGGAAATTCCGGCAATTCATTTGTTTGCGGTTTCAAGTTTCGGTTCCCACTCTGGGCTTGAATTCGTGTCGAATTCTAATGGCAATGCGGTTTTGCAGACCAAAAGTAACGGCTGTTCAATGTTCACGTATTTATCAGGGCTTCTTTTTACTAGCAATGAGCGATCAGCATGGAAGAATTTCTATGGAAATACAGCAATTAATCTTAAACAAATTTTATGGACTGTTCTTTGGTTTTTACAACACGCGGAAGAGCTTCAAAGTAATTATTTTTGGACCTCGCACAAATACTCTTACAATGCGAAGCCAAAATAAAAATCAAGCATAATTACTTGAAACCTCCACAACTCCAATACTAAAAACTTTTGGGACTTTTTTTTCAAATACTCATAATTCAAGCGCTCGAAAGTCAAGATTTTATTTTTTATGTTTCAATATTTTACCCAGCAGGCATAAGTAAATTTACGGTACACCGTAAGATTTATCGCTTAATTGAAGATAGCAACCAAGTTGAATTCTTTGAATTGTGAGCGGCGCTTGAAATTATGCAAAACTTTTCCACAACAAATATAAATTTAAAAGTGCATTAAGTGAGGGGTGGAGTAGAAAACCATGCGCCTACCCATGCATAATTAATTAACGGTGAAAACAATTTATGAGCCATTTAAATAAATGGAGATACATATGTGCTGCCATATTTCCATTTGTGATTAAAGCGACTCATTGGGCCAATGCACAGTGGTTTCGTATGTATGTGCGCCCACGGCTATAAATATTTTTGGATGAGATATTGATTTGAAAATTTCAGCAAAAATCTATGAAAATATGAAACATATATTATAAACAAACTGGGCACATCGTACGACTATATCGTGTAGCTCCCTTACTAACAGCCAGTAACGTGTCGAACAATTTTTTCTTATTTCAGAGGAAATAAAGTCTGTTTTTACGAATAATAATACGATAAAAAAGTAAATTACACACTCCGCATTGTTTGGTGGTACTCAAGATTGTTGCGATAACAGAAAAAAATCATGAAAAAATTTACAATATTTTTTGTCGAAAAAGTTTTTTTTCGTATTTCTAATAAAATTTCAACTTATTTATTGTGGCCGTTTTTTCGATTGCTTGCTTCAAACCATCTGTTGATGATAGCAATACTCGTATATAGAATCAATCGTTTGACCAGGCTGTAGTAGCTCATAGTGGATGATTCCTCTCCAATCTCACAAAACACTCAGCATAACCTTTCGAGGCGTCAATCCAGGTTTTGGGACCATTTGTTGAGCTTCACCACGCTTGGACCAAGACTTTTTCGCAGATTATTGCCGTATTTGATCCACTTTTCGTCTCCTGTTACCATTCTCTCAGAAATGGTTCGATTTCATTTCGTTTCAGCAAAGAATCGCAGATGTTAATTCGGTCCATTAAATTTTTCACAGGCAATTCTTGTGGTACCCAAACATCGAGCTTCTCTTTGTAGTCACTCTTTTTTAAATGACTTAGGTCCGTTTGGTGATGAATGTTAAGCTTAGCGATGCCATGGCTGCTTATGTGACGATCCTGGTCAATCCTTTCCATAATTTTATCGACTTTTTCAACGATAGGTCGACCAGAGCGAGGTGCATCTTTCATATCGCAATTCAAGAAATTAACAAATTCAATGCTATTTAAGAAGTGCTGTTAGATTTAAAAATAAAAACGAGTTTGGAATTTCAGAAACAATTTTTAGTGACACCACTGTGTGATGACGAAATTCGAGTGCACGGCTGTTATATTTTTCGTTTTAAATTTCCAGCTTTCATCTGCATGAGAAATTTTTTAATTGCTTAAAATGTTTAAATTTATATTATTTTGTGAATTAAAAATATAATTAATTAACATTTTATCCATATTAACTTTTAATTAATTACTTCATTGAGAATATGTCCAAAATAAGTTGATTGATAATTGCAATTTCAGCTTTCGTTCTTGATTTTGGTGTTAATTAAAACCATATTTGCGCTTTTTAATCTCAACAATAAATCACGATTGGCTTTAAGAAACAAATTCACTTTAGACCACTTCAATCAGACCTGTTTTAATGACGAATTGACGTGTTTGCCTTCAAAACTGCCAGAAATGGTAGAAAAATCAATTTTTAATTGCTGCTTCGTATATGGGCGCTTGTGTTTGTGGTAGTTTTGTGCCGGTTGTTTACATGTTGAGTTGCGCAACCTTGCAAAGGTCAGCAGTTGCATGATTTCTGCAATAAAGATTCGAGACGACGGTCGTCAGAACTCACAGACATGCGATGGTCGCCACTGCGCGGCAATATTTACTCACCCGCATGTACAAAGACAGACGACAAACTGCATAAAGTTTCAAGAAGCACGCCATATGCTTGTATGTGTATGTGTACGTCAGACTTAACACCTTGACACTCGTGTTAGCCGCTGGCTATTTGAACACATGCAAAGTGGCAGCTGTCACACAATGCGCCGTTAATACAAATTTGCTGTGTTAATGTGCGTTTTGAAGCTTTAAACGCGTAGTACCGTCATCATGACGCCATAAATCAAAACATCGGCCGTTTTTCAGTATTTACGTTTATGTAACAACAGAGAAATTAGCTAGGAAAGTAAGTAAGTAGATAATTATTTAAAGTAAACATAGCTTTTAAAGCTTGCTTGAGGGTATTAATTTTCATCGTCTCGCTGACACGGACTAAATGCCCGCCGCGGCGTTCACTGAGCTACGTCAGTTACAAGTTTTGCGCGCCAATGTCAAATTTGCATATGCACGAGATGACACACGCGAACGAATGCATTAACCTCACACATACATACAAACATATATGCATTTGCTGGTGTGTTCACAGTCACTTTGGTGTCGATGGGTTTGACTAAAGTTCACGGAAGTGAGTTTGTGTCAGGTTTCAATGCCAAGGCGGGTATGACAGCTGTGGCAATGAGGTAGCTGGCCATGGCGGCACTTTGTCTGCGTGTGTGGGGTATGTGCCGCAGCTGCCACATTTCAATTAACTACAATTTGTACTTGGTTCCAAATGTGGCGGGATATCAAGTTCGCAGTAGTCAATTAAGCATACTTTCCCCAAGTGGTCTTCGTTTTGTTAGTAATGTACTGCTGCCGATGCTGTGGTGAGAATGGAGGGTATAGAGCGAAAGTGAAATACTAACATTTCTTTAGAAAACGAATTTCAACGGAAACTTCTGGTTCCCAATGTTTCAAATATATTTCAAGCACAGTTGAATTCGAAAATTAAAAAAAAAAATCCGGAAAAAATTTAATTTTGGTTGCAATGTTCTTAAATGAAAAATTGTTCTTCCCTTTTTAGTACAAAAATTTCAAAATATGGCGAAATTCTTTATTATTTTAACTCATTTTTGCACAGCTGTAACTTTTTTTCAACTTCTCCGAATTTAATTTTTTTTTTTGTTTAAATGAATATTAAACTCTTACCTTCTCAACACTATATGATATGACACAATGTGATTGGTAACACTGCAGATATACGAGTACAACTTCTATCTATTGACAAAATACGAAAAGACTTTTTCGACTAACCAATGTATTGTCCTCGTATTGAGTGTGTGGGTTAATCGACCAGCGAGTCTCAGTTGCACGTGTCGCTTAATGAGCAATTTCAGAAACAGAAATCAAGGTTGTGGCAGCATTCGAATGAAAGCTAAGTAGCTAAAAGTGGTCTATTTTTAGAAGCTTAAACCAACTGAGCAGAGAGTGGCAAATAGAGAACAGACAATAGACAAATGCTGCAAGTGTTGCCTCTTAAAAGGAGGTGGAGAATAACATTATCCAACAAACCTGAAGGAAAATCTTGCGACTGATGCGCTGTAATTTCTGTTTTATTTTTTATTTTTTTGTTTTACAAATTATTCATGCTCATTTCCAGCACTAGCTTAAGTTATAGAAATATACATATATACATACATACATATATCCATAGCATATAAAAGAATTTCACTTGTTTTAGTTTAATAAATGAATAAAGCGTGCTCGAAATTCACTTCACTCTTCCAACCCCCAAAATTCGTAAAATTTTAATTTTGTTGCAGCACTTTACGGCAACTGCCTTCTAGTTTTTGTTGTTATAGTGGCAAAGAATATGCTTGAAGTAATTTCGAACAATTGCTCTGCAGTCTGCTTATGCCAATGTTTGTGCAACAGAAAGTTGGCTGTCATGCTGCAAGTACAACTGATTGGCACATTTGCCTCATGCTACAAGCAAAACACCATTGCAAGTTGTTAAAGAAGACTACAGCCACAACAATTTGACATGAACAAGAAGTAGAGCTTTCGCATGTTACAATGCAGATTTTTTGGCAGTACTGGTTGGCAGTGCTGGTTGGAGCGTTCCTATATGCCGAGAGAAACTGATTTTGGACATGTTGTGTACTTGTTAGCCACTAATGTACAGTTAAAGAAAACAAAGACTCAGCGCATAACTTCAGTGAGTGGGTTGCTTATTTTGATCCCGAGTCGAACGAGTTTAAGCCGAGTATGACTTATGGTCTTTGAAATTTTTCAAGTCTTTCTGAGCTCATGGATAATAAGGAAGCTGCTCATTTTTGGACTTCTTAAGGGTTTGATAATCAAATTCGTATATTTTTTCTTGTCACCATAACTCAGTAAGTATATTGTATATAACTGAGCCGTGCTTCGTACAAAAATAAAGCAAAATAGTGTCTACTTCTAGGCGCAGGAGTCGTTTATTTTCCATAGTACTTGTCGATATTCGATGATTTAAGCTACTATAGCGGCTTTAGTGTCATGCTTCATATAAAAATAAAGCAAAATAACATTGAATTATTCAAGATATCGACAACAACATATTTTTATATTGGAGCTCATACCTGCATAAAACGCCACTCAGCCTGCGAACGCACATTTGCACTTGACTTGCATTTCACACACACACACATACATAGTCATAAGAATTGATTTCAGTGCTGACTCAATAAAATGTAAGTGTCAGGCGACAGGTGCCAAGTTTTAACTCGCATGGAAAGTGAAAAACATAAATAAAACTAAGCAGCCTAGAGGTCGTTTGCCTGCTCGAATGTTCTTTAAAAGTTTCGCCATTGATCGGGAGTAATTTAAGTCACAAGTCACCCACGTGCAGCCGTAGTAAGTTAACGCACATTTAGATTAATAAACAAGGTGGAGCATTATGCAGTGAAAAGCGCCAAAAGTGCGCATAGAATTTTATGTCAAAGCATATCGTAAATTTCCACTTTCACTTTCACTTAAGCGCAGCTGCCGAGAATTAGTTTCAAAGTTCGCAGGTTGAATGCAAAGCAAAGCGAAGTGTGCATACAAATTATAACGGACACATGCGCATGCCACACTAAGTGTTTTATTGTTATATATGAGGTCTAGACTGAAGTTGCCAAATCGGCAAACTCCATACAACAACTGCCATAAATTATGAATTACTTCAAACACACATATTTTATAAAAAAATAAAGAAAAAAGCATTTCAAATTTATCTTTCATCTAATAAGTTTATCGAAGCGCAGTTTAATGGCAGCGCG
This sequence comes from Bactrocera dorsalis, assembly GCF_023373825.1. Lineage (NCBI taxonomy): Eukaryota > Metazoa > Arthropoda > Insecta > Diptera > Tephritidae > Bactrocera > Bactrocera dorsalis. Next base: position 1,070,092 of record NC_064305.1, on the reverse strand, counting down.
CCAAGTTTATATGTTTTCAAATTAGAAAATAAATATACCACTTATGTATGTATGGCTGTTGGCACTTGCTGAGCAAGCAAATCTCATTAAAAATATATACGTTATGACTTTGCCGTCACTTTGAGCCTGAAATACATGTTGTTGTTGTTGTTGTTGTTGCCGGCGCGTTTGACAATATCAATAAGCGCAATAGATATCCAACTGGCTGTGGTAGCCTCCAGATCGCAGTATGCGCTGCTTACCTAACGGCGCCCCGGCAATCATTGAATTAAATTTCCGCCCGCTCCACGTGGCATCACACACACGCAGCGCCGCAACATGGCAACGCGACGTGAAACAAAAACTTCTTCCTTTCCTCAAGTTGTGTCGCTGCTTATCTGCGCTTCTTCGCGTTACGCGCAGGTGCTCCTGCCGGATGCTGGCCTTGCCCACAGCAGCCAACTTCGTGCATGCTCGAGTGGTTATTATGCAATATATATTGTTGCTCATACTCCGCTGATTTGTTGTTATCAGCATTTATTGTTCCTTTTTATTGCTGTTGTGTTTTGTTGTTGCTGTGTTGTTCCCTACATGCTTATAGCTTCAGCAGCGAGAGCCGTGCTTTGTCATTTTATTGGCACTTCCTTGTTTACGTCGTCCTTGGTGTCACCGATGCTGCTGTTATGATTTTCAAAAATTTTTATTGCGCTGTTCAAGGCGGTACTATCAGCGATATCAGCTGCTTTTTCTACATTTTTTGTTGTTTTGTAAATCTTCCGGCTGGCTGGCATTGGCAATGAAAGCGGCTTTGGCTGGGAGATTTTCTTTTTATTGTTACAAAATTTCTGAATTCTCATTTACTTGAAATTAACACGAAATTCCGGAGAAAAATTGTTTTCGTTAACGAGCAGAATATTTAAGGAGAACTAAAGTGAACAGCTGTGTTCATGGAAATAGTAGTGCCAATTTTGTTCAAGGAAAAGGGAAAAAATACAGTTAATCGTTCAAATTTCAAATACTAAATGTTTTCGTTTAAATAATACTTGGATTTACAGCCTTTAATTTTAATAACTTCACACTCAGACGATACATAGATTCTATTAGAACCTTACAACTCTCCACAGCGATTTCGCCCCATTCCTCCTTGTCCAAAAATTTGTACACTAATTGATGGATTTCTATTGTAGCAACGCGTTTAAGACCACTCCATAACTTTTCGCTTAGATTTAGGTCCACTGCCTGCGCTTGCCAGGACATTACGTCGATCCTTTCTGAAGCAAATCACTCCCTATCCTGCTCAAATAAATTTTTAAGGATTTTTCTTACTCAAAAATGGGAACATAACATCATTCAGCGGGTTTGGTCTACTAAAGAATATATAAAAAACATAAAAAAAAGAAAATTGTCAAATTACAGGCCGATTCGGTGAGAGTTGCAAAAAAGGATACTTCCTTGTTGACATGAAATTGAAAAATTCTTCAATAGTAAAGATGTGTCTATCGAATTGACCTTGGTCAAAAAAGATCATAAAATGGCGCTTACTTGAAAATAGAAAAATTTTTGCGCCCATTTTTGACATTTCATTAGGAAAAAAAAAATCAATTTTTTTTTAATTTCTGAACTAAAATACTTCCACAGGCCACCGTTAAAGTTAGGCATTATATTATTCCTCAACACCACAAAAAGTTTTCATTTCCAAAATTTCCACTCCAAAATTAAAGCAAAATCTTTCACAAAAAATATTAAAAAACCCACCTTTTCGGCTGTGTCATACAAATAGGAAGAGAAAATGGCAAAGAATGTTTCGAGCCGAGAACATGGCAAGTCAATCATATCCACTGAACCGATAACGGTAAGTCAACCACCTTACAAAACACACAACGGCTTTAAATGAAATCCTATTTTCCTTCACGGCGCTGCCTCCACGAGAAGCCCGCACAAATCCACGGCTCATTGAGAGAACAGCTAAACAAATATTGGTGTGCCAAAAAAAACAGCAGAAAATTTGTAAGAAAAACTGACGCTAAGCACAAGCTAGAGAGGGAAGCTGGTGAGCGCGTAAAGGCGAAAGTTCAAACAAAAATTTAATTTTAAGAAAATACAAATATTTGGGCAGCCAAAGCAAACAATGCGCCACGATTGGCATGCTTGATGATGCTCAGCCACCGTTGTGCGCGCCGCGACATTGTTGGCCAACAACACACACACACAGCGCAAAAAAGTCGAAGCACACGCAGCGATAGGTGACTATTTGATTTATTTGCGCAACTTTCGACGGTCGCGTCGCGCCACACACCGCGCTGGTCTACCGCCGCAAGCGTCTTGCTATATTAAATCAAAACAATCGAACGTCCTCAACGAAACTGGCAGTGAGCCGCCAAGGCGATGATTGTTGCCTACTGTGCGCTCCTCAATTTATATTGGCGGGTGGGCAAGCGCATGTACGCCGACTACCAGTCCCTTCGTTGCACGGTTGTATGTCATTTGTGTGCGCGTCTCATAAAAAATTCATCACAACTACGCCGAGGGGCTTTGGCATAATAAAGTGTTTCGTATAATTTAAAGTCGAAACGAAAGTCAGCCGCCACAAAATAAATGGATAGGTGTTACACAATCGATCCAATACACGCCTGAAGGCGGTCGGTGAGTGGCGTGCGTACTCATGCTCGCAGCAACACCTTCTCGTAAAGAGCTTTTATTCCTTGTTGACATTTCGTTGACTGTCAGTAATCACAAAAGGCGCAGATCAACGCTGCGGTCGTGTGTGTACACACACACATGCATATAAATAGGCACATAAATCAATAATAAATAAAATTCGGAGAAAGGTGAAGAGAAAAACCAATGGATGTAATGGATTCGGTAGAAAATTGGCAGGGAAATTTTATGTTGGAGAACTTTTTCGGATAGAAAACTGGCTTCTTAAGGCACTGCTACTTTCAATGAATAAGGTTCTTTTTCAAAATGAGCAGACTTTTGCTCATAATTAAAAATATCGAGTGGTCGAAAAAGTATTTTCGTATTTTTTCAATAGATGTCGTTGTAGTCAAAAAGTAGTCGACCAAAACGGTATATATTTGCTTATTTATTTATTGTTATAAATTTAAAAAAAAAGTTGAAGTTTGACTAGAAATACGAAAAGACTTTTTCGACTACCCAATATGTATATCTTTAGATTACCACAAATATAGAATTTCCTTATCTTTTCAGCCTTTAATGTTTTTTCACGGCAAATAATCAAATCAACATCATTTTGAGTACAAAAATGTCTCTACCTCTTCAAACTGCCATTCCATGCCATTGTCTCTTATTCCTGTCTCATATTCCCCACAGCGAATTTCTTGTTAAGATTTTTATTGTTTTCTTGTTGCGATTGGCTCAACTGATATTCAACTTTGCTTCTTTTTAATTTCTTTTCGCGCAACCTTTTGTTATTCGGTGACTTTATCTCCCTTTATCTCCGCTGGCAAGAGCAATCAATAATTCAAATCTTGTTGATGTAATTTTGCGCGACTTTCTCTTTTCGCTGCACGAAGTTTTCACATGCAAAGCAGTAGCGACGCTGCGGGGTGTTTGAGCTGCTGCTGTATGAACACACACACACATAGAGACACACGATAATGCACAGTGTCAGAGACGATGGAGCAAACTACTTGAATGGCATTGGCAGCAATGAAGTATGCTGCTGGGAATCGCACATATAGGTAACGGTATTGTGCTGCGCTTTTATTGCTGTCTTATCTTAACCGCAACAGCGAAGTGCGCGCAGCGAAGCGCGTTTTATGGCGTTCGCAATGGCTACGCAAATACATTTACCTCACTCAAGTGGCGTTGAAGAGCCGCTTAATTTCGATGATGAATTTTTGATGATTTATATTTATGCGCCATAATTCAGTTCGAATTGGCAATCAGCCAAGAATGCGAGCAATCACACTTTCGAGTGCGCAGACTAATCTAATTAAGTGAAATTTATATTACTTGCCACGCGTAGGCACAAAAAATTACGGCGCGGCGCACTTGATGCAAATCGATCAAAGTGCCAATTAAGATTTTTGTTGCACATTATAAGTGAATTACTGCCAGAAATATTTATTGCAATATTCTAATTAAAAATATTTCTTTTTCGCAAACGATGGCAGGTTATAAAAAATGTATTAAAAAAAAAAGCGAAGTGTCGACTGAGTTGTGGAAATCGTTGTAGAAAAGGCAGTAAATATCTATATTTGGCATAATTTTCTGCTATTTTTATATATTGGCTAGTCGAAAAAGTTTTTTCGTATTCCAAATCAAATTTCAAAATATTGTGAATTTCTTCATTATTTTCACTCATTTTTGAACAGCTGTATCTTTTTTTTCAACTTTCTCGGATTTGGTAGCACATCTATTGAGCAAATACGAAAAAACTCTAAACTATTATTATTATGATAATCAGTCGAGTTTGATTCCCAAACACTCCCATACGCGAGTCATCAACAGTAAAGGTGAATCTCATAACCGATAAACTACCTGATTACTTTTAAAATATTTTTCTGAACAAAACGCAAAAGAATAGCTAACTTAATACCCTTTCTGTTTGGATGACTAAGAATATATGAAGAATATTGTAGTAACCATAAAGCGCTGTAATCTCAAACCACATCCAATTTCACCTTAATTCGATTGTCGTTGAACAAGCGACATGCGTGCGCTTTCTACGCTCTCTCATTCGCCTTATGTAACTAACATGCTATCTGATAACTAAATCCGAAATCATTGTCATAACAATAAAAATGTCAATTTATTTTATGACTTTCTACAAGCAAACAGCACCGCGTACAATCCGAAGCCAGCAACCGCTAAGCGCATGTTTAGCAGCTAATACGACCATGCTTTAGCTTTCTGCAACATGCAAGCCCCCTCCCACTCCACTTTAATGGCAAAGACGCTGGCTGCGCTTGTGCGTGACTCGCAGGAATTACAATTCCTGCCAAATTCATGTACGTGTCACACACACACAGCAATGTTAGCAAAGACAAAGCCTTTTAAATGCTGTCATACGCTCTTGGCTATTGACCTTGAACAAAGCGCGTTTGCACACATGCCTGGCGTAGACGCGGTGGAGTGCAGAGGCGTGCCAAGTAGCAAACTGACTGCCAGGCACCCAATTTGGTGGATTAAAAATGCATAGAAAATGCCAAAGTGCCAACTTTATGCTGCAATTTCGTGCGTGCAACGGCAGTGCATTTCCTTGGCTGACTTACATATGGCACATGGAACTGTTAAATCTCTTGGAAGCAAGTTTTAGGCATTGAAATTATTTTGAGACTGTTGTAGCTGACAAGCTATTAAATGTGGCGCATGTTGGAACGTCTTTTAATAAGAGACTATAACTAACGCGATTTTAGCTTAACGGAACTTTTCAAACAACTTCCAATAATGAAACGTTATATTAGTCTAGGACAGGCGCGTCGCGTATACGCCATGTATAACAGTTCGTCGTCGCTCTGCGTATAACTTCCAGGAATTCATTATAAAGGTGTGGATTCAGAAAATTTCAAAAATCATATGAGACTTTTGCAGATTATACTTATCTTTTATTTAAATAATTATTTAAATGGCAAAGGCACGAGCAAAGGAGATCATTTTTCAGTAGTGTAGAAGTCCTTAAAATGTTAAAAAAAAATTTAAAAAATAAAATAAATTCACTGTAGCACAGGAAACGAAAGATAAAATAACAAGCATTAAGTAAAAGATAAATTACGGGCGATCTGAGGCCGAGAAAAAGGAGGGAGAGGGGCATGGTTGAATTTTAAAAGATGAAAAAATATGAGTCTATAGATAACACTGCCATATTGTAGGCAGATGAAAGGAACTGCAGAATTTGTACACAAACTTTTAACGCATACCCTCAAATTTTATATGAAAATTTCATAAAACCCAATTTTTGAATTTTTGGTTTTTATCTTGTACAAAAATATGTTTCATTCACTAAATTTAGTCTTAATTTACGCTCTCATGCACATAACTCCCTGATTTTTTTTTATTTAAAGTATTTATTCTTTTTCATTATATTGCCCTGATAACGGTAAAAAACACTTATTTTCAATCAAAAGATCTCAAGTCAAAATTTCAGATTTTTTTAAAGGTTAAAGAGTTTTATGATTGAAAAAAATCTCTTCATTCCGTAGGTATTAAACATATTGGGTAGTCGAAAGAGTCTTTTCTATTTCTAATCAAACTTCAACTAATTTTTTTATATTTATACTAATAATTAAAAAAACAAATATGTACCATTTTGGTCGACCATATTTTGCCATTTTCTCGCTAGAGACATTATTCCATCAGTGTAAAACTTTCATCAGTGTAAATCGAAATTTTGAAATTTTTAGAAGAAAAGCGAATGAACCACTGTTGTGCTACACGAACTGATACAGCATCGTCTCCGTAAAGTTCACAAATTTCACTGATGGCTTGCGTGGCACTCTTTCTTTTTTATACAAAAATTTCAAAATATAGCGAAATACTTTATTATTTTTACTCATTTTCCACAGCTGTAACTTTTTTGTCAACTTCTCCAAATTTAATATTTTTTTGGTTAGATGAAACAACTGCAACATCATTTATTGACAAAATACGAAAAGACTTTTTCGACTACAAATATATACATTAGTTTGGTAAATTTTCTCAAAACACCTGAAAACCGATTCAAATCGTTTTATTTGTTTCAACTCTCTTTTATTTCCTTGTCGAGCATACTTTTTTCCGAGTGTTGAACAGTGAACTCTCAGCGCTATTAACCTCTTTTCCATGTTTCGCAATGACAACTGTCAAAAATGTAAAGACACACGCGCAGACGCGTGTGAAAATAAAAATTACAAATCGGAAGCAACTTTTTTGTTGTAAATTTTTTTTTTTTAAGATTTTGTAGGGTATTTCAATATTTTTGCTTTGCCCCTGCACTCGCATACAAATTCTGCGCCACCACGCATATGCTCGTTGGCACTCGTTGCGACATTGCACATTCCAGTCAAGTGAAATTGCATTTTTTTTTATGTTTTTCGTATGTGGAAGCTTATGCTTTTGTATACTATGTATGCGTCTAAATGTGCATGCGTGGTAGAGAGCTCTGAAGCGAACGTACACTTTTTACTTTTGGGAATTTGAATATGATTTTTTTTGCTGCGCAGACTGTTACACAGCATATTGGCTGCACTGCCAGCATAGGAAAATTGAGTATCAGCATCACAGAATTTGAAAAAAGTGTTACTTTAAGGGAAAGTTTTATTTAATTTGGTAAAATCGCTGGGAGCGCATTTTTTTTTTTGCGTAAAATATATTAAAATATTAACAGAGTGAAAACTTCAGTTTAACAAAGTGAGTGATCTCAGTATTAATGAAAACAGAGAGCAGCCACTTATTTGAAAATCAACTTTGCAAACTTCTTTGGTTGACTCATTAACCTTATGTATATGTATTATAAAGCTGAATTGCCGGTGGTTGATCCTTACTAACACATTGTCTTCAACCAGGTAACGCATACGCTCTGATGTCCATATTGATACTTCGCTCCTCCGAGCCTTTTTTATTTTCAATTGATACGAGCTGGCTTGTAATATGTTCTCTCTTGTCTCTCTTCTCTCTCTGCTAATTAAAAAGAGTCTCGCTTTTTCAGCACGCCAAAGTTTTAGTCTAGTTTTTTCAACATTCAGCGCTATTTACTTACGCGACCGGCGCTTCAACCTTTGTAAACTATTTCTTTGTGCCTCGTTTATCTGGTAGTTGCTTTTCCCACAAACATATGCACAAATTTGCTGTAGCGGTTCTTTTACATTTTCATCTGTCCCACTTCTTTATATCCCCTCTTAATCCAGATGCACACTCACTTTGGCATCCCAGTCACGCACCGTCAAAATGGGTGAACGTAAATTTCGAAAAACTACCACTCTACAACTGCAGCTCTGTGTGTGTGTGTGAGCGTGTAAGTGCGCGTATATCCTTAGGTAAATTTTAAAGCTGTTGGGAAAAGTTCAAATTGTATGCGCTCTGCCGAAGCATCATTAAGCGCAGAGATTTTGATGCTTTAATGGCCTGGAAATACTCGCTCACAGTCACAGCACGTGCTTGCTAGTCGCAGTGTGAGTGTGTGTGTGTGCAATGTTACCATTTGCTTTGCTGGTCGTCTGCCGTGCCTTTCATTAGTGCGGCTTACACATTTTAATTTCCCGCCATACATTCGAGGGTCTGCAGCAAATCACTTGACTGCTGCCAAAGGCTCTTTTTTGCTTTTGAGTGAGGCTTAATTTTAGCGTGCGGAATGCAGTAGGCCAAGCTTGTAACTTCAAATAACGGGTGATTTTTTTGAGGTTAGGATTTTCATGCATTAGTATTTGACAGATCACGTGGGATTTCAGACATGGTGTCAAAGAGAAAGATGCTCAGTATGCTTTGACATTTCATCATGAATAGACTTACTAACGAGCAACGCTTGCAAATCATTGAATTTTATTACCAAAATCAGTGTTCGGTTCGAAATGTGTTTCGCGCGCGTGTTTTGTTCAGCGATGAGGCTCATTTCTGGTTGAATGGCTACGTAAATAAGCAAAATTGCCGCATTTGGGGTGAAGAGCAACCAGAAGCCGTTCAAGAACTGCCCATGCATCCCGAAAAATGCACTGTTTGCTGTGGTTTGTACGCTGGTGGAATCATTGGACCGTATTTTTTCAAAGATGCTGTTGGACGCAACGTTACGGTGAATGGCGATCGCTATCGTTCGATGCTAACAAACTTTTTGTTGCCAAAAATGGAAGAACTGAACTTGGTTGACATGTGGTTTCAACAAGATGGCGCTACATGCCACACAGCTCGCGATTCTATGGCCATTTTGAGGGAAAACTTCGGACAACAATTCATCTCAAGAAATGGACCCGTAAGTTGGCCACCAAGATCATGCGATTTAACGCCTTTAGACTATTTTTTGTGGGGCTACGTCAAGTCTAAAGTCTACAGAAATAAGCCAGCAACTATTCCAGCTTTGGAAGACAACATTTCCGAAGAAATTCGGGCTATTCCGGCCGAAATGCTCGAAAAAGTTGCCCAAAATTGGACTTTCCGAATGGACCACCTAAGACGCAGCTGCGGTCAACATTTAAATGAAATTATCTTCAAAAAGTAAATGTCATGAACCAATCTAACGTTTCAAATAAAGAACCGATGAGATTTTGCAAATTTTATGCGTTTTTTTTTAAAAAAAGTTATCAAGCTTAAAAAATCACCTTTAGCTACAAAACGAACTTTCTTGTGCTAGATCTGTTTTTGCTTTTTGCGGAACATTCATGAATGAAGAGCTGAGGTGTTTCCAACTCGTCTTTTTCCATATAGGTTCTATCGTTGGCGTGGTTTTGGATTTTGAACCTTACAGCGTAGACCATTTTATAAAAATTAGTCTGTTAGAACCCCCACAACTAGAGAGAAGCTAGCTTTGCTGAAGGAAAAGAGCTCACTTGATCTCTTGCGATCAGTTTTGGACTAAAAGAGTCTTGCGACACCGCATAACCCGGTTATAAGCAGCCCAGCTCTGGCCAAACTCCCGCAATGCCCAGCTTTATAGTGGTAAAACATAAGAAAAGAGGGATGCATCGACCCAATTACATACAAATATGCTGCAAGCACCTAATGAGATAAAATATTTTCAGAACTAATTTGCAGTGTTATCCGAAAACCAAAGCATTAGCCCACATAACACCTTTGTAACTAAATTCGATACACTCAAATCCACATTGACACACACACACTCTTAATATTCCCCTGCCCGGCCCCATCCCTGCCTGCGTTTCGGTTGCAAGCAGCTGCGATCTCCACTTTCCAATCTCAATTCCAACGAATTAAGTAAATGGTGTAATTACAATATGTGCACACTACAGCTGTTGTTGTTGTTGTTGTTAACTTAAGTAATTGCACACTTTCTTCTATTTTCACAGTTCTATGCTGTCTCTAAGGTAATGTCCAATTCAATTTCATATGCATGTATTAGCCAACGATGACCCAGCCACATGCGTGTGTGCGCATTCCCTGTGTGTGGCACGTTGTTGTCGTTGCATTCCTCGACGAGCTTCGGTCAACGTGCTTTCGTTTGCCTGGCAAAGCCATATTTTCCAGCTCGTTTATTTTTGTGCACTTGCTGCTATGGAATGGAAAAACAGAAGCCGGATTAAAATACAAATACAAATACAACAAGAAAAACATGCGCTCAGCGACAAGTATTCCTTTTTTCTTTGCATATAGTATGTGCAACTAGAGGTTGTGTTTACAACATTTTCACACTGAGTGAGTGCATATATGTATGTATGTATGAGCGCCTCACACACTCGATGCAACAAATTAGCTGTATAACGGTAAAATGTTAATGCACAACTTATTTGATTGCTGCTGCAACTGACATTCTATTTGCTGCTTGTTGCTCTAACCCCACATTGCTAGCTAATGAATATTTATTAATAATTAAGTAACGCACCCGGGACTGGGTGGGGGGAAATGCTCGCCTTCTTGCATATATGCATGAGCCATGGGTACGAGTGCGAGTTGGGCGCTTGCATGGCAGTCCGGTTGCATAAGCGTCAATTTCTCACTAAATTTTTTGCGCTTTGCTGCAGATTTCGGTTACGGTTTGGGCGTTTCTATGTTTTTATGCGTATTTCGGACTGACCTCTGCATAAAATTCTGCATTTTCCACTCACACACGCATAAATGGAATTTGTTTTTGCTCATCACTTCTGATGTCATGCGGTAAAGCATACATTTACATAAAAGTGAGCGCATAAAAACAGTAATTTTGTAGGTGTTTGTTGAAGTTTCTTATATTTTAGTTTCAGTTAAAACGCAATGTATATTCAGTTGAAATTTCATAGCATATGTGCTATGCCTAGCCTTGTTATTTGGGTTCCAAAGTCTCACTTTATAACATTCTCTTTAAATTTTTAAGCTGGTTTTCATTGAATATTGTTGCAAAACAGGAAAACCTTGATTTTATATCCCTATTTATTATAGGACAAACGAACAAAAATCTTACAAAGCATATATATATATATATACATATAAGTGATCAGCCTGATGAGCTGAGTCGATTTGGCTATGTTCGTGTATCGATCCGTCTATATATACGAGAAATGTCTCAATTTTTAAGTTATCGATCTGAAATTTTGCACACGTCATATGCTCTCCAAGCAGCTGCTCTGTTGTCGGAACTGTCGATATCGGACCACTATATCATATAGCTGCCATACAAACTGAGTGATCGGTATGAAGTGCTTGTAAGGAGAACTTTTTCATTTGAAGAGATATTATCACGAAACTTTGTGTGGAGTAGTTTCAAAGAAAATGGTGTAAGCTCCAAAGAAATTATTCATATCGGACCGTTATAGCATATAGCTGCCATACAAATTGCATGATCAGATTAAAATGTTTGTATGGAGAACTTTTTCATTTGAAAATATATTTTCACGAAATTTTGTACGGATTATTTCCTAAGATCATGAAGTAAGCTCCGAAGAAATGGCTTAGATCAGAGCACTATAGCATATAGCCGCCATACGAATTGCATGATCGGAATAAAATGCTTGTATGAAAAGCTTTTATATGTGGCGAGATTTCTACGAAAAATCTGACATAGCTGATTCTCTAGGGCTTCGCAATAATCTCTGCGCATGTTTCGTATAACAGACCACTATATCATATAGCTGCCGTACAAAACTTTTGCATTCAAATTTCTTTCCAATATATTTATAATAAAATTTCGTCTTCGAAGTAATAATATTTACAAGCTACCATTAACGTATATTTAGTAGCATATTTTATGCGCATGCTGCATCTACTGCCAGCTCTAATTGCCAAAATGTCAAAAAAATTTCCATAATAAACATTATGCTCATCTTTGTAATGACGGAAAATGCCAGCATTTTCTTTAACAACGTAATTTTCATCCACATTGGCAATAACGGTAATCGTAGCGAACAACAAAAATGCCAAATATGACTGCTTACTTATAACCATATACTTGTATGTAGTTGTAAAGAATTTAATGCATTTTCGGCCATTAAATGCGGTTATTAACGCCACTTTTATATGCGCCGTTAAAATATCACGTAGCTGGCTTGTATTTTATTTCAATAACGAATATAAATGTCGTGCCATTTTATGAAACCAGGCACATTAAGCTTTTTACAGGGTGTTACGAGCAACGAAAAATGTTAGACACTTGATTAGCGCTTTTATGTCCAACAAGTTTAACGGTTTAATCAGGGTTCAATCAAAAGCATTTTTCAAGGAATTCTAGCTTACCATTATGGCTTCTAGTATCTTTGTGAGCATATGATTTTGTTTAAAAATCTTATATTTTCCGTTTGCAACTCCTTTCATTTAAAGCAGTAGCAGTGTGTCAGTGCGTGTGAGGAACGTGTGTTGAAATTTGCATACGTGACTGCGCTTTGCGCGGGTAAACAATAAGAGCGAAAGCTATATCAAGAGAAATGCGCTTGATTTATGTGATTTAAGACTGCGTGTCATTCAGGCAACATGATGATAAATTCAATTTTCGAAGCGCGGTAAGGCATTTCCCATAAATCAGCACATAAATGTGACAAATGTGTTAGCACGATTAGAATTAGCATAAATTCAATTTGAATGTTTAGAACTATTCAGTAGTAAAAAAATTATTTACTCAATTGTCAAAGTGAGTTATGTCTGCTTATGTTTCATCTCATAGGAAAACGTTTCGAATAATGACTTATCTTCAAAATAATAGTTTCAATAATAATATTTCGGCTTTTCATTACATCATCTTGTTGTCTACATTGACAGCTAAGCTTGCAGCTACACTACACACCGTCTGTTAGTGAATAACCTGTGTTAATATATATAATTTTCTCCACCAAGTTGTACTATTTTCTAATTTTCAACGCTATTTTCGTCTTAGAGCATTCACCTTGCATTGAATTCTAAGTAACTGACAGCTAGCTTTACTTTTTCGAACAGACTTCCGCTTGAACAGTGAAATATGACCACATGCAAGCTTACGCGCGCCTGCCCATGAACACACCCACTCGCTGCCCAACAACGCCACTTCAAGTAGTATAATTACACATGCATACCGCGGTCTTGTCTTACAACAGCTGTGAATGCTAAAGTGAAATTAATTTTACTGCCGTAAATTCGCACCCAATTCCTGTGTTTCCTCCAGCACCCTTGCTACGCCATAAATTCTTATTGCTCTAAAGGCTTGCATACATATATAAGGCGCAACTCTCACAGCTGTCTAAACATTAGTGACTCGCTTGCGCTATGCTAGAGTTGCGGCATATGCCACCGCAAGGCCGTAACTTGTGGCTGCCAGGCGGCCAATAAGCAAATTGTAGAGGATGCGGCAATTAGTGTTAACACACACCCTACGTTGCACTACTTTTTTCTGTGCGGGTGCGCGTATCCCTTGGATTGCCCACTCCCAAGTCTTCTATTATTACAAATATACTCTATTCTCGCAGCCACAAGCTTCGTGCTGTTTATTTATATTTCAGCTACTTTCACTTTTTACTTTCTCCCACACCTCTGCGCTTATTGATACCAATGCGGCTTTGCCTATAATCGAAGCGACCAGCCGGCCAGTAATCTACGGAAAACTCTTCCCCTCACGTATATGTGTTTACATGTACATATGCGTGCCGGTGTGTGTGTGCCGCATAGCTGTTAAATTTACGATGGAAGCGCATTGGCCAGTCAGCCGCATCCGCTATTGTTTCCGGCGCGCTAGAGTCTTGTAGCGCGGCTAGCTCTTTGCCACCGCAAGCAAAACGAGTTAAATTGGTCAATAAAATTCGATAATTAATGTGCGGCAAACATGCTAGCCCAAAATGTGTGTTAGCAGTGAAGCGGCAAGCAACCTGTTGGTCAAAGGAAACACTGATAAAAGTAAACGCGCACAGACACTTTCTAGCTGAAATGAGGTTAGCTAGGAAACATAGAAATTCTGTATGCTTTAAAGCTATTAAAGCAAGCACGATACTTGATTAATATACTGACATAGTAAATATATAAATATTTCTAATATTTTTAAATATAAATTTATTTTTAGTTTAAATTTAAACTTTCGTTGGTCAATTATTTTCTAACGAACTAAAGTGCAATCAGCAGCCAAAAAAAAAAACAATGCCATTCACTTTTTGCTCAAGTTAAGCATGTAGTTCATTTTCAAACGAATTTTTCCACTCAATAAATTCCAAAAGTTATCTGCGCTGCCACGTAACCGAATTTTCAGCGCAGCTGCAATTGCCTTTGTTGATGCAGAAAATATGGCAAACGGTTGTTTTTTATAAAAAAAATTTTAACTGCATAAACACTTTAGTTTCGTGGAAATTGCTAAATTGCGCGAATAAATTCGCGGTAATAAATAAAAAGTGCAAATTGTTAGAAGCTACAACTACAAATTTTAAAAATATTTAAATACCGTAATCAAGAGCTAGCAATTACGTAATATTTTCTGCAAAACAAGCTAATATTTTGGGCTGCTATAGCGTTGGAAATGTAGGTATTAAGCCAGCCGAGCGTATACCGCCGACACACACATGCATATTTTGATATTTCTATGCTAACCAGTTGATTGGTTACTGCTTCAAAATTCCATGGCAGTGCTGCATTTCAATTGCAACGCTCTTTTTCTTTTTAAATCTGAGCTGACACCACGCTGCCTGAAAAAGTTGCACATGGCTTATCAATAAGCTATGCTCCCAGCGTTGCTTTATGCTTTCGCTTTTTCCTTTTGAAATGCTGCTGCTGTTGACGTGATAGCTGCCTGTGGTGTTGCCACTTGTATTGAATCAAATTTTTTGTTTAAGGCATGCAGGTTTACCTCGAAACACGTTCTGGAAGCTGAAAAAAGTTTTCTGGAAGCTAAAAAATTATTCTGGAAACTTAAAAAATTATTCTGCAAAATGTTTGTAATTCACTTAATAAGGCATCGTGTGATGGCTAATTGATGAATTTAAGAACTTCCTGAAGTAAAAATGTATGTATGTATTTACACATCCTAATGTGTAAGCAATTAGCTAACATATTGCTGCCGTAACATATCTCTATGCGAAAGAGTTGTAAATACACAGCAAAAATGCTAAATTGCTTCATTATTACTATTATATAATTCTTTAATATAAATTTTCTCAAATATCTGTATATATTTTCTATTTATGTTAAAGTGTTTGATATTTTTAGCATTCCTCTGTGCAGAAATTATTAAATGAATGCACTTAATAGCTTATATGTGTGTCTGTATACGTAGTATACAATATTGTGTTTTTCTATTAACATCTTATGCCATTTGTCGTCTTATCATTTTCCTTTCACTGCCAACTTTTGAGCGGAAATTGCAATGAATTGAGAGGCAGCAACAATACTTGATTTAAAGTCTTTTGATAAGCAAAAAGGGCAATTTTTATATAATGAAAATGTCACAGTATCAACTTAGCTTGACGCTTACTATGCCAACGCAGATAGACTAAGATTAGTGTAAAACGAAGTGAATATACATATATATAATGCTGGAAAAAGTAAAATTAATCTACGGAAATGCCAGGGAGTTCGTATTTATTGTTAAAGAAAACAAAAATATATAAATATTGAATAGTCGAAAATATTTTTTCGTATTTCTAATCAAACTTCAACTTAGTTTTGTTTTATATTTATACTAGTAACTGAATAAACAAACATTTACCATTTTGGTCGACCACTTTTTGCTATTTTTCTGCTAGAGACATTATTCCATCAGTGTAAATCGAATTTTCGATATTTCCAGAACGGAAGCGAGCGAACCATTGTTGTGCTACACCAACTGATTCAGCATCGTCTCCGTAAACTTCACTTCAACTGAACTTTCATTGGTGGCTTGCGCGGCATTCTTCCCTTTTTTATACAAAAATTTCCAATTTTGCGAATTTCTTCATTATTTTAACTCATTTCTTAACAGCTGTGATTTTTTTTCAACATCCCTGAACTTAATTTTTTTTGGTAAAATGAGGCTTAAAGTCTCACATTTCCAACACTATATGGTATGATATAATGTGATGGTAGCACTGCAGATATGCTAAGATTTTTGCTACTACCCATATATGGAAATGCCAGGCAATTTTCATATAATTTAAGAAAAAAGAAAAATTTAAAATATTTTCAATTTCAAATCCACTTTTCCACAATTACACATTTATTTCTCCTCCCTTATTTATCCCTTCAGCTTTCACTGCACTAAAACATTAAAAGACTTGTCTGTGTGTGCTAAACATTTTCAAATTTATGCATGTCATTATTACTTGTAAAACATGAGTTTCAAAATTTTTTTTGTTGTATTACCTGTCAAAAAGCCACAAGTGTACATTAATTTAAATTTCTTTGCGCCAGTTAGCATTTGCACGCACTCGACGGCTGACATGTGTCAGTGACAGTTCATATCTAAACAGGAATCATCAATGTCATTTCGATGTTGTCAACGTAATGTAAATTCAATCAATTTTACTTGTTTTGTTGTCAATGCATGCCAACAACTGCCTAACGCCATACATACATACATATGGACAGCACTTACAGTACAACAAAGTGCGAGTTAGAAAATATCAAATGCCTGATGCTTGCTCAGTAGCATTATATACTCGTAATAAATAAAATTGATTAACAAAATACCGCAAGTTCAAACTTACTCGACAGCAAAGTTGAATTCGTGCTTATTACAAATATTAGTCTGATCGATTCAATTATTGTTATTACAAAACAAATGTGCTGCTTCCCAGTTCGCATTCCACATTTTACAAATTGTTTTAGGAAAATATTTCAAGCAAACTGAGAGAGCTTGTGAGCATAGCTGTTTGTGTGTAAATAAAAGTACTGTAACTCCTAACACAGGCTATAACCAACCCAAATTTAGTCTGAGCCCGAATTCCTGCCATGACAATACGCCTACACATGCAACGAAGTGACACATGGAAACCAAACAAAACAACCCCTACCGGCATTCTTGGCGGCGCGCCTAAAAATATACATCAAATATTTGCTATCCTATGGCTAGACTAGTGTCAACCCCACCGGCAGATAATAGAGGTTTTTTCTGCCACACTGACACCAAAAAACACATTCCACGCACATTCCAACAATAGCAAAAACACAATGACTTTTGTCAACATAACTCATATTTAAGCTCTCCCACTGTGCTGTGTAAGTCGAAACGAAAGTGAATGTGAGGCTCAACGCAATACCGTAATTTATATTGCATGCGACAAGCATACTTTTTGGCGGCGATATGCGCATTTCATTATTTTGTTTGCATACTTTTGAGGAGCGGTCGCTTTTGGAAAAATCCAGAAAAAAGTGTAATTGTGGCGCAGCCAAAAAAATGTTCATGCTTGCTTTAATGCGTGGAAATAAATGTTAGATACACAGTTATGCTTTACTTGTGGTGTAAGTATAGGTAATAAATTTTGGTAACTTAGTAAATTATTTGGAAAAATAGCAAAAAATCAAATAGTTGTATACCAAACCTGAAACGCCCGCAGCCCTTACTAAACGTGAAATTTAGTCCCACTGAAGACTTGCTTAAAAGTTTCAGTTTTCATAAAGCATACTGTCTTCCCATGTGTCCTTACCAGTTAGTACACTATAACTATCTTGTTTATGCCTGCAATGCCCTTGGCGAAATTTACGGTTATTTACTCAAAGGAAATTTCATATTTGTTTGTGAAATGCAACCACATACACTATTAGAGCACAGACACTCATTTGTGCATGCAGAGAGATTGAATGGACATTTTACTGAAAGGAAAAAAAACTAAATGTAAAATGCTGGGTTTATTGTTAAAGATATCAACAACAAAAAACGAGTAAAGTAAAAAAAAACGTCTACTACGGTGGCAACGAAGTTTGCATGGCAGCTATATGTTATAGTGCACCGATCTGAACAATTTTGGTTCTTATACCATTGTCTTAGAAAATAATTCACACAAAATTCCATGAAAATATCTCTTCAAATAAAAAAGGTTTCCATACATGAATTTGGTTGCCATCGTTCAGTTTGTATGGCAGCTATATGCTATAGCGGTCCGATTTGAACAATTTCTTTGCAAAAATACAACGTTTTCTAAAGCAACAATCTAACAAAATTTTGTGAAGATATCACGTCAAATACAAAAGTTTTCCATACAAGGACTTGTTACTGATCGTTCAGTTTATATGACAGCTATATACTATTTTGATCCGAATTGAACAGTTTCTTCGCAGATTTTCTCATTGTCTTAGAAAATAACTCACGCCAAATTTCTTAAAGGTATCTCGTCAACTGATTTCCTTATCTGTATCTGATCCCAATCGTTCAGTTTATATGAGAGATAGACCATTTTTCAGTTTGATCCGATGAGCAGCTTCTCGCGGAGAAAAAGACGTGTGCCAATTTTCAGATCGATATCTCACAAGCTGAGAGACCAATTTGCGTATATCCGACGAATGGACAAACGGAATTGACTAAATCCACTCAGGACGTCACGCTCATCACTTATATATTATATATCTACTGTATAGGGTCTCCGACGTTTCCATTTGAGTGTTGCAAACATCGTGGCAAACTTAATATACCCTGTGTAGAGTATAAAAATTATTGTACGGCAAAAACGACCTTTCATCTTACTATTGCATTATAACAATTCTTTTAGGATTTCTTTGAAGTTAGCCTTCTAAATCGAAAAATGCTCCATCATATTGCCAATCGGACGTTTATCAATATTGTGTACATACTGTGTTACATTCTCTCACTTCAATGGTACGCAACATTTTTCCTTTAAGCTTCTACAAGTATGACAGATGCTGCATGCTAGTTCGAATTTCCAAGAACAAGAAAATTAGTTCACAAATTTTAATCCGATTTTTTTTTTTACTAAGTATACTTATGTCCAATTTGAAAGACGGAAGTAGTCAGAAATTGTGATTAGTGTTGCGAGATGATTTCCACTGAATTACTTGATTGTTGCCTGGAAAGCTGAGGTGATTCTGATTTCATGCAATATTTAGCAGGAATTTGAGAGCACAGCACTTGATAATGTTATTTTCGAAGGAAAATGTCATCATTTTTGAATACAAAATAATTGGTCTATCTGGAAAATAACTGTTTAATATTGAAAAATTTATTATTCCTCAGAACTATAACCATTCGTTTAACTAAAAAAATCGATCATATTGGATTGGATAGTAAATCACTGATAAATTTGTTCGAATTATTTAAATTTTTTCGTAAACTTTTACAAATATTACAATGAATTATGCATTAACTCAACAACGGTAGTTTTGTTGCGTCAACAGTGATATGTTCACCGTGATTGCTGCACAATCCTTCACTTGCTGCGGGGAAAGTTGAAATACGAGATCGCTGTAGCCTCCAAACCTGTTCATAACCACTTGTGTCAACATGTTGCAACCACCAAACCAAAAGTATCAAAAGTACGTGCATGCAGGTGCTATAGTGGTTGTGGTGATAACACCCGGTTTGTTAAAATCTGATAAAAGAAGTCAGTGAATGCTTTTTCTCACTTTCACATACATATTTTGCATTCAATTCCAGCTTTCTGTCGCTTTAAACGGGCAAAGTATTGAAGTGGTGTTTCAGTTGATTTTCCACGCACTCATTTAAGAGCAGCACAGCAGAAAAAGTAGTGGTGGCTAAAAAATTTACAATATTTATGCAACAACGCCAGCGAACTTTCATGTTTGACATTATATGACTGCAAACAATTTGCTGTTATTACACGTTGCATAAAAACTTGTGAATTTTTTAACTTGTCGCTTGATGCGTTAAGGATATGCCCGTGGCATGTTTTACAAACAAGCTGCTGATGAAAGTTGTTTAAACTTTATATATGTACATCGAATTTTAATGGACTTAAAATGCTGTAACGCTAGCTTGCAGTTTCACTAAATAGCGTGCAAAAAGCTTGGACTATATGTTTGGTCAATTTATCTTATTTTGAAAACTCAAAAGCTTTTAGTAAGTGGAGACAACAAAACCAATACATTATTAAATATGTTGCTTTAGTATATAAAATTAGTTTATAAACTTATATTTACCTTTTCAAATGCATAATTCAAAATCATTATTTAAAGGTGATAGAAAGATAAAAATTTAAGTAACCTATTGAAAGGTTACCGAGTTAGCTATGAGACTACTGAATATCTGAGAAAATAATAAACACTGTATTTATAATTTAACCTCGAAATCGCATCAACTGCACAATTCAACCAGCAACATACCTTAAACTGCACTTGGTAAGTGGCAATGTGGTAAGCGAAAATGAGTAATTGCAAGCAATTAATACACGAGTGCAAGTTGGTATTGGACAGCACTGAGATTGCATATCGAACGGATATTACAACAAAGCAGCATTGTTATTGACGTGCTATTAATCTCGCTGCTGTCAACTGCAACCGCAGCACAGCATTCATCTCTCAACCGCAGATTTACTTTTCGCAGATTTTATTTTCGCTGACTTCTTCCTCGCGCAACGAGCGCTCACTTATTAATTGCAGTTTCTCTGATTGAGTACGCTCATATTTCCACTGGTGATGTCTTTTTATTATTACGTAACGGTAATGGAACGCGTTGTGGCGCAGAGGAACATATTTTTTTGTGATCTCTTTTCCTTAAGTGTATAGTCTACATTTGGTCAAACATTTCTTATACGATTTTGGTGTACAATTTCCAATTATTGTGTTTTGTTCTTCTATTCTTCTAAGAACATCTGAGATAATTGCTTTGCTTGTCAGGCAAGGGTTGCAGCTGAAGGTAATCGTATTTTTGTGGCCAAAATATAAAATCATTCAGATATCATTAAATATTGGGTAGTCTAAAAAGTCTACATATATATGAGTGCATGTGAAGCATACTCTTTGGTTCTGGACTAGAGGAAATGGACGAAATAATATCGTTTCTGTCACTATAATCATTTTGCATTATTCCTAATGGCAAGAGTAATTAAAGCAGTCTAGACGAGGACACAACTGATTTTGTTTCATTACTATTTATTAATCTTAATGCCGCGCTTAATTCCATTACCAAGTCGTATGAAGATAATACAGTTCTCTGGTGAAAAAAAAGGTTTAAGGCAAATTAACGATGATTTTTTCTAAACAGAGAGAGAGACAGGAGAGTCTTATTAGGAACTCAATCAAATGACAATAAGAAAAGCTTTGCTTCCACCAATATGTTTCCAAAACAAAGAGTGATGATGGTTCGACTAATATTTACGTTATTTGAAAGATCATAAGACAATAAAGCTTCACGCCAACTAATTTCACTTTCTTCTTGTAAAAATTTTTATAAGAAGGTAGTCACATGCTTTGGTCGACAACCGGAGAAGACAAAACCGCCAAAGACCCACAAATGTGAGGCGTGTGTGCGCCAAAACCCAAACGAACCCACACATGCAGACAAGCACAGCGAGACCCACAAATAAACAATAATAGCAACAAAGGCGAGGACAGAAAATTTCAAGGAAGCAGACAAGCAAAAGCGTAGCCAGGTTACAGCAGGCGATAAAGCAAATAGGCACACAAAGCGCCGACGAAGCGAACTGGAGCACGGCTGTCTCAAGTAAACAATGATGAAACAAAAACAACACAAAAAGCGTAGGCAACAAGCGGAAACACAGCAGTTATGTTGGAATTAAGGTGCGGCAGCGTGTGGCTGAAAGCCAAGCGAAAGTGAAAGCCACTTCCAAGTACTGCCATACGTCGCGCGGGTGTACGAGGCGGTGCAAAAGGGGGAGTGCATGTGTGTGCCAAAACGCTGTGGAGTGGGCCGCAAGCAAAACAGCAAAGGAAAAACTGACAAAAATTAACTTATGTTAAATCGTATACGTAAATTTCCTGCCGCTTGGCTCTTACGCCGTCCACTCATGCCACACAACGCTACCTTTTATTTGACGATGACGTTTTTTCTGTTTTTTTCCTGTTTTGTTTTCTGGTGTTTACCAACGACCAAGTGTGTAAATATTCAATTAGTATGGCATGTTTTTAGGTGTAGGCGAACACTTGTTTTCACAAGAGCACAAGCGTACGTGCGAACACTCACTTGCCCACACATGCGTATGCAGCGTATGTATGCGTGTGTGCATATAATAAACATGTATATGTTTTGCTAACATATTACGTGCTCTGCCGGCCACAAACCTTTCACCACTCGTCGGCGCAGCGAAAGCTACTTGTGGTTTCATTGCATGTATTTCAGCAATATTTGCACATTTGCTTATTTTACAACCAGCAACAATGCAAACACAACTGAAAAAGTACTTTTATGCGGATAAACAGCGTATCCATGTTGTTTGTGTGCTCAGCCTTTTTTCACACAACAATTACGGGAAAACTTAAAGTGGCCACTTCAATGGCACAGTGCTTGACTTTTGAAAGTGCCTTTAACGTTGCTTAATATCATCTTATTATTGTTATTGTTGCTGCGTACTCCTTCAGAGCTGTGCCACTTGCACGCTTACACACTCATAAGCCACAAGTTACTTACTTATTTACTCAAGTCCTTGTCTCGATTTGCGGCCTTACAGGCGTTTACCAGCATTTAGCAGCAATTAAAATGTCGCACCGGGGAATAAATACAATAAAAAGTATTTAGAGTTGTTCATTCCGTTTTCTGCTTCCAATAAATAAACTCATTTCTTGCGCGTTTACGCAATGGAAAATTCAACGCTGAGCAATGCTAAAATTCAGCGAACTTAATTGTAGTCGGTCACGCAGCCAATCGATAGTGATTGCCGTTAAATAGCGTATTGGTAAGCGAAATTGGTGCTTTTCAGCTGTCGAGACAACCCTATGAGGCTTTGTTATATGAAAGGAAGTGATTTTTTTAGACTTTTGTTGTAAAATTATTAATTTTTTTTTAATAAAATAACAAATTTTATAAACGAAATTAAATTTTCGATTTATTTTAAAAACTAATGGCCATCAATAGGGATTAGGGCCAACAATTTTTCAAAAAAAAAAAAAAAATCATGTATTAGGATGCAATGCATAAGAAATTAAAGATAAAAAATTTGCAATTTTAGCTTGACAGGGAATTATGGTCTTATCCTGATGTTAGCTCAATCTAGGGCGAACAAATAAATATTTTATACGACAAAAAAAAAAAAAAAATTTTGGGAAAGACGTAAGTTTAAAGCAAATTTCGGAAAGGAAGAAAGTAAAAAACAAAAATTAAAAAAAAATTTAAAAAAATTAAAAAAAATATAAGAAACTCAAAAATTACATTATGTGAAATTTTTACATACATTTTGAGGTTATTTGAAAAAAATTTTAAACAAAAGTTATAGATAATTTGATTAGCAATAACTTTGCCATACAACCTTTTTCCGTAGAACTCTTAGTTTTGCCGAAAATCTTGATAATCCTGTTTTAATCCACAAAAGTTCAACCGCGCTTCTTAGCCTCTTAGCCTCCTCTATCCAACCACAGGTCGCTCTTAAATCATTTTTCGCTTGCTATTTTCTCCTTTTGTTCCTACAGGTTTCGACCTACCATGAATTTCTTTAATTTTTTATAATTTTAAAAGGCTTCTGCAAAAGTCTACATATGCTTTAATTTCATTATTTTCAACTGTGAAGTAATTTCTTTAATTTGTTTTTATAATCTTTAAACATAACAATGTATGTAGTTCTGAGAAATGAAGGCATTCTTATTAAATGTATATACGTATTTATACAATATCACTGCAAAAATAGGACACATAACATAACAAGTCTTTGTGCTGTTGGTTTTGTTTTACAATTTCCACTAAAATCATTCAGAATCTTTCACAGAATTCAGAATTGTAAAGCATTAGAAAGCTACTGCATACGTATGTCCATGGAATTAAGCATTTTTTTCAAAATGTTCATTTTAATACAAAATGTTGCTTTATTTCATTTTGCTCTGACAAATATTTTATAGAAATTCGTAAATATTTTGTTTCATTATTTAGTAATATAACAAAGTGAAAATGCTTTTGCGAGTGCAGTAATTTTATTGAGTTTCAAAAAATTTAAAATCAAAATTTAATTGGAAAACTGGAGGACCCGTCCACGCTTTACTGTGGCTGATACATAGATAATACTACTACTACCATCTATATGATTTATACTAGTTGGAAAATACTTGTATATGCATATGTACTTGTATAACTAAAGTTTTTTGGCACTTGGTTATTGTTCCGAAGCTTTTTCACTTAATTCCTTAAATAAGAATTTTCATAAGCAATATTGACTGATAAAGACATTTGTTAATTGTTTTACATCCATCAAAAATTAATTTTCACTGGCGAATTCTTAAGTAAGTAAAAATTGATTAGAATGCATAAAAATATTGAAAAGTCACGCGTATTGAGGCAGTTTACAACAAAAATTGTTAAGATTCCATTATTGGTTACTTAAAAGAGATATTCCGCAACAAGTGGACGAAATTTAACCATCATATGTTATATTTTATGCTATTAACTAAAGATATACTATTGCCTTCACTTAAAAAATAAATAAAAATTATCGAAATTTCTGTTGCTTCCACATGAATAATTTACGCACTAACCTATTCCGCCTGAAAATATTTTCGTTAACAAGCTAATTTTCGCCAATCAAAAGTAGTTAATTAATCTCTGGTATGCGAGCCTCTATAAAAAGCTATGTGCTTAATATTGTTGCGGCTTAATGGCGTAAGGGCTTTCAGTAACGCTCTAGTTGCAGCGCGCCTTTATGTTGCTCATACGCCATGTGGCACAATGGCTTATTACTTACGGATTGGTTGATAAGAAATGGGGTCGGTATGCTGCTTGTATTGAGTGGAAAAATGTGTTACATAAACAATGCCATTATTTTCTACTTGCAAACATGATTGCCAGCAATGTTGGTTGCTCTTTGCACAGGCGCTGGCAGTTTCTCATGGGAAACATCTTTTAAAAGGATAAAATCATAAATATACTGGCAAGAATATTTACGACCACATGCGTTGTCTTCGTTGATATGTGTACAAATACAATTTCTAAGTGGAGGTGTGTTAATATTTTACGTTGTTTGCAGGCTTCACGGCGCTCACCTTGTGCAAATTGCCTTTAAAACGCCTAAATGTTGTGCGACGGGCACTTGAATTGCCAACAGCCTGCGCATACAACCATCATTGAACAGCAGCACGGGCATATGCCCCAACAGTTGCCTCAATTTTATTGTCACATCTGCGCGCTGCCGAGTTTTCATTTCCCGTTTGCTGTCGACATTTCGTCATATTAATATTCTGCGCCTTTCAGGAAAATGTGAATCAGCCCATTTTCTCACTTTTTTGCTTAATACCGAAAACCAAGTTTGCGAGCGTGTAAGCAGACGATGTCAAAGCAATGTTCTCCTGTTTCGTGCATATGTCAAAGTCAAGCATTTACGCACTTCTGTACAACATGTTTCCACATGTGCGGGACAGGTGTGTGAGAATGGATTGGGGTTGAGTGACAGCTGGTTATGCTGCGAGGGTGCAAGTTGAATTGGCTAATTTGTAATTTCTATGTGCGTAGGATTTCTCAAATTCCTCAACAGATATACATATAAATACTGAAATCGTTGGATATAAAACACACATACAGCACTGCTATTATGTACACATAAATACGTAAATGCTAATGAAACGACTTTGATTACGTGGGCGCATGAAAAGATTGGAAATAGAATTATATTGACATGAAATGGAATACAAGTTGACACGCCCACACACAAGCAAAGGTTTTATTATGCAATTATTATTTATTCGTTTTCACTTTTTCCTCTCTAACCTTTGCATATCAATAAATAAATATGATGAAGCACAATCAATCATAACGCATTATTTTGGCGGAAAAATGTGCATTGGTAAGTGGAAATATTTCAGCAACAAGCAGCGGTTAACTAAAAACGTGGGAGATAAGATTGATGAATTTATTTTAAAAAATATTTTATAATAGCGACGTACACCTTTAAGGCTTTGTTGAAATTAAATTAATTCTTATAAATACTTCAGGCAACCCAACGCAGTACCACTGTTTCATAGGGCATTAGATAAATTCGTTTGCTCAAATCCACTTTATCACTAAAATACAAGAGAAAGTTATAAATAAGCGATCTTCATACAAATGTCATACAAAAGTACCCGTATCTGTGCGGCGAGTAAGAGTTAAGCACGACATACTCCATAGTTTTGTTCGTCAAACCATCTAAATATTCCATCTGACCGCCGAAGTTGGCAAGTACACGATACTCCTCAACATTCGGAGCAGTTCTGGAAGAGAGAAAGCCATATATTATACACAAAGAGCCTTTTCAAATATTCTTGACCACAACCTACCTGATAATTTGAAAGACTTGCTCTGTCAAAGCCTCATAGGCGAAACCGCCCTCCTCCTTGAACGATTTGAAAGCAACCGATTTCTTAAGCGCTGTCATGGCCTTGTATATATACAAGGTGCTACGTGTAACGCCTCGATGTCGCTGTACATTGAGCGACTTGTAATTTGAGTTGACGGGTAACCAAGTGGAGTTGCCTTTGCTGAAACCGGCATTTGTCGTAGAATCCCACTGCATTGGCGTACGCTCGGGGTCACGGAAGTCGCAACTGGCCCACGAGCATTTATCTTCATAGTCGGTCATGCCGATTTCATCACCCTAAAATTCGTGAATGGAAATTTTTTGAATTTTTAAATTTTCTTTGGGCAACTACAACACTTACATAGTAAGTAACGGATGTGCCAGGCAGAGCGTGTACTATAATCGTCATCATATCAGCTCGTTGTTCCCCAATGCGTGTCGCCGGACGGCTATTGTCATGATTGCCGACAACCCAGTTGGCTTGCTTATGTTTGGTCCACATGACATCCATCCAATCGTTGGCAAGTCTTTCAACATCCTTCGCCGTCGCAGTGTTTCGCAATTGAATAAAGTTGAAATTCATGGTCAGTTGAAGGCCGAGGTGGGTTCCATTGCCGATATAGTCATTTAAAATATCGATTGGTGCATAAGATTCGCCCACAGTAGCGCTGAGAAGTAAACTTTTGGTTAATATCTAGCATTCATACGCGCATCAGTCGAAGAAGTCTCACCGTGTGTCGCCACCATGTTGACGCTGGTACTCGTCTAAAAATTCTCGCCATTCATACAGTATCTCCGCATTTTCCGGCTGATTCATTGTGTACTTGTGTGTGTAGTATGAGAAACTAGTTGTGTCGTTGGTGAAGCCACTAACTTCCTCGTCTGGGTATGTGCCATTCTCAAAGCGCTTTTCAAAAAAGTGGGGTATCGCATCGATACGAAAAGCGTCCACACCGCGATCCAGCCAAAATTTCATAACCTCGATTAAATGTTGGCGCACCATTGGACTTCTGAGATTAAAATCCGGTTGCTTAGCTAGAAAATGGTGGAAGTAATATTGTTGGCGCTGCTCGTTCCAAGTCCATCCCTCACCTTCGAAAAGCGAACGCTGCGCGAATATAAAGTACACTTTATAAAATGATTCGAGCAATATTTGCAGCAGTTACTCACCCAATTGCTTGGTGGCATACGTTCACCCGTTTGTGGATCTATCTTAGCGTCGCCCCATGTATAAAAGTCATCGTAACCATCCTCGCGTCTTATTGACTTTTGAAACCACTCACACTCGTCACTCGAATGATTTGGCACAAAATCTAGAATGATCTTCAAGCCTAACTCATGCGCTTTCGCCACCATAGCATCGAAATCCTCCATCGTGCCAAAGAGTGGCTCAATTTTTGTGAAATTGGTGACATCGTAACCCATATCGGCCATCGGTGACTCGAAGATGGGCGACAGCCAAGTGGCGGTCACGCCTATTTCCTTAAGGAACGGCAGACGTAACGTAATGCCATTCAAATCGCCCACACCGTCACCATCACTATCCATAAACGACCGTGGATAGATTTGATAGAGCGTAGCCGATTCCCACCAATCGACATCACTGGCCGCGTAGACACTGCTAACGAGCAGCAATAAAAGTTGTAGTATGCGATATGACATGGATGACATCGCAAAGAAAACTGAGTTGACCATCAAGAACCCACGGCATGTTTTATACCCGCAGACATGTCTGCGCACAATTATTAAGTGTCATTGTATTAACCGATTGTTTTTAAAGATTAAACTATTGTCGCTTATAACCAATAAGTATGTATTATCAAAACAACAGCTGTACGCTCAAAGTATGTCCCAAAAAGAACCGAATTCTACATTTACACCACACAACATGCAGGAAAGAAAAGCTTTATATATAAAAATACGTGTCGCTCTGTTTGTCCGCGATAGACTTCTAAACTAATGAACCGATTGTAGTTAAGTTTAGCACACTGTGTCCAATTTGAACCAACTTAGAAGATAGGATAGTTAAAACAATTAATAAATAAATAATTCAAGGAAGGCTCTCTTAAATGGACGTATTCAAAATTAAACCTCAAGTAAAATACCTTGGATTCTTATACCGACAAAAACGTCTTCGCTTTTATTCGTAAATATAATTTTCAGTGTATTCAATAGTTTATTACATTAATAATAGTATAAAATATATACCACGACTATCTCTCATCAATGTGTCTATTTTCTATTACCAAAACTGTAAATGGGAATAAATATTATTATGATATTCTAGTGCTAAGCGAGGTGCTGAAGAACTTTCCTATACATGACCTTCAAAAAACTATGTTATCCGTAACTTTTGAGTCTAGTGTAACATATTTTGAATAAATAAAAACTTTCAAATATAATACAAAAACCTTCGGTTATTTTTATGACACAACTTGTATGTCGAGGTATAATGAAATCGAAACTACTTCAACCGCAAGATAAAATTAATTAGAACCCGCATGCTATATCTTATCGATATTTGTGGTACAAAATGTTTTGATTACAGATTGCATAGAATTTGATTCAGCATTTTGTATTTGTTTTCTGACCACTCATACTTGTAGGGTGTCTAATAAAGTCTGTAATCTTTATATACAGTATACATGTATATGTGCTCGTATATACAAAAAAAGTACCCGAAAATTGTAAATGAAACGCAAAATATTTGATTATTCATCAAAATTTGTATTTTCGCCTTCAAAGTAATCCCCACCAAATGTAATACACTTATGCCAACGATTTTCCAGTCCTCGGAAACACTTTTCATAAGCACTTTTTGGGATGGCCTTTAGCTCCTTCAGCGAATTTCGTTTTATCTCTTTGATCGATTGATAGTGGGGTTTTGGGGAACAAGAAAAATTGACACGGAGCCGAGTCGGGTAAATACAGTGATTAATCGATAGTATTCATTGCGGTTTTGGCTTTAAATTCAATCACAATTGTGGCTCGAAGCGATAGTGCATTCTCATAGTACAAAATCAATGAATTGTTCTTCTACAATTCCGGCCATTGTAAAAGGATGTTCTCATGCAAACGCCTCAACTCGGAAAATAGAACGCCTAATTGACCATCATTTCCTACGAATTCAATTTGCACCAAACCATCTATATTAAAAAAAAAAAAAACAATGAGCATGACCTTCATTTATGAGTAGCTATGGCGTTAGTTTTTGGGTTTTGGCTCGTTTTGGCTCGTTTTTCCCTCCATTCAGATGATTAATGACTTGTTTGCATGTCAAACTCATAAGCCTTTGTCTTATTGGCAGTTATAATGCTCTCCACGAATGTGGGTTCGCAATTCGCACGATCAAGCATGTCGAAAGATACTAGTTACGGTACTCTTTTTGAAAAAAATTCAGCTTCATCGGTACCAGTTGTTCAAGAATGTGTTTCACACCCCCCATATCCTTTAAAATTATTCGAACGGACTCGCGAAGGATGTTCAGCTAATCCAATTTCTCTAACACTTGCCTGCAGATTTTCAGACAACACATTCTACATTTAATATTTCAAATATGCTGAAGAGATTGACATGTCGTTTACGGAATTTAATTCCAATTTCCGGGTGCTCTTTTTCATAATGTATATATAGATTTGCGATATGTATACATGACGTTAGAAGGTTATAAGACGCTATCATTATGAGCAGATTATTATCTTTCATTCAAAGTTGCAGAATCATTTCAAAAAGTGTTTAGAAAGTTGCTTAAAAGCTTTGCAAATGTTGTAGTCCGCCAACATATTTCTACGGATGATGTGAGTCACACCGACCGAGATGGTATCGAAAAGATTCGACCTTGGTGATAAAGCTTTAGCGGTTTGTAAGAATTTGCATTAAACTAAGTTACGGGTGATTCAAGTAGAGGTACTTTTTTCAATAGGCTTTTTTGAACAGATCACGCGAGAGTCGCGTCAAGCTGTGGAGAGTCGATCCGGCACCCTTCGCTGTAGCACAGACTGACACATAGAACGACTTGGCGCACTTTACGTCGAGATCTCAAATTTAAAGCATAAAAAGTACAGCTTGCACTGAAAACTGAAGCCGATCGACCTTCTCAAGCGATATCGCTGTTCTATTGCCTCCTGAAAAGTTCCAAGAAGATCCGACATTTTCGAGCCAAATTTTGTTCAGCATTGAGACCTATTTCTGGCTAAGGGTATATAAACAAGCAAAGTTGTCGCATTTCGGACGAACACCAACCTGGAGAAACTCAATAGCAACCATTTTATTCAGAAAAAAACATTCGTTCATATTTCTTCAAAAATGATGCCGGTGAGAACGTAACTCGACCGTTATCGAGTCATTGAAAATTGAACTCAACGTATGGACCAACTGAGAAGAAGCCGCGGCCAACATTTGAAAGAGGTAGTCTTCAAAAATAAGTGTCGGAAGGATCAGTGAAAACCATTTGAAAGATCTTTTGGGCCTAAGAAATCACAAATCACTGACTACCAGGATGTCAGGAAGCGTATTATTACTAATCGTGAGTCTTGGATCTATGCTTAAAACCTGGAAACAGAGAAAAATCGACCGAATGTCGTGGCAAAGGTGAATTGAAGCAGAGAAGTCAAAAATTATTGTTATGTTGACAGTTTTCTTTGATTATCGAGGCGTGGTGCACTCCGAATTTGATATAATATTCTGGCCAACCTGTCAACAAGGAATACCATTTGAGTGTTATTCGTCGTTTGCGTGAAACTATTCGTAAAAAGGCCCGGAATTATGGGCCAACAACTCTTGGTTTTTGCACCACGATAACACTCCGTCGCATTCGGTATTGATTCTTCGTGAGTTTTTCGTCAAATTTTCAACCATTATTGTGCCGCAACCACCGCATTCGGCTAATTTAACTTCATGTGAATTCTGGCAATTAAGCAAACTCAAACGACCGCTTCGAAAAAACCGTTTTTGTCAACTGACGGCATTAAAGTGAATCACTACGCGTATTGAAGGCTATTCCGGAAATTGCCTTTAACAGCTGTTTCGAGGAGGGAAGAAAGTTATGAATTTCAAAATTATGCACAAAGTTTTACTACTTTTTGTCCATGTAAGCAAAATTAAGCGAACAAATAATGTCCCGAAATGTGAAACCGGTTCACGAATTGTCTAAGCTCACGTATGTCACATAAAATGATTCTCGTCATTCTAGCAGATTTTATAACAAATATGTCGGTTCGTGTGTGAGTTATGTTGAGATAATTGCGAGGAAACATATTCACGACTAATGGCAAGAGCAATAATCCCGTACCTTGTCGTAGCCATAACATACCCAATATATTAATTTCTAAATTTACACCTGACTTTAAAACCTTTTTCATTGGATATTTCTCCTTATCAACATAGTAAATCTAGTTTAAGTTAATAGTGTTCATATCACCATTACCAATACGAAGCATATTGTACAGGAATTTTGCAAATGTATGAGCCACTGACTACATTAATTTAGCCAAATCCACCTGCCTGTCTATGTATCCGCGAGCTAATCTCTCAGTTTTTGAAACATCTCCCCAAGAAGTTGCTCGTTTCTCAGCTCCATCGTTATCGCACCACTCCAGCACAGAGCTTTGGTAATCAGCGATAATGATCAAAAACAAGTTATGCTATGGAAAACTTTTCATTCCTAGCAGTCTCCGAATAAGTTCTTCAGATCGGATCACTATTGACGCACAATCAGTCTGGTAAAAAAATTTCAAGTATAAACAGAAAATATCAATGAATTTCTGCTATTGTCGGTCATTTGATGACTTCGTTCCTGAGAAGCCTGCTGTCAATTTATCACAGAGATAAATAAATTTGTAAATAATAATAAATTTATTTAGGAAAATAGCTTATAAAGTCTAGAGATACACATGTATGAGGATTTGTTGAAATTAAATTAATTCTTATAAATACTTCAGGCAACCCAACGCAGAACCACTGCTTCATAGGGCATTAGGTAAATTCGTTTGCTCAAATCCACTTTATCACTGAAATACAAGAGAAAGGTATAAATAAGCGCTCTTCATATAAATATCCTACAAAAGTACCCGTATCTGTGCGGCGAGTAAGAGTTAAGCACGACATACTCCATAGTTTTGTTCGTCAAACCATCTAAATATTCCATCTGACCGCCGAAGTTGGCAAGTACACGATACTCCTCAACATTCGGAGCAGTTCTGGAAGAGAGAAAGCCATATATTATACACAAAGAGCCTTTTCAAATATTCTTGACCACAACCCACCTGATAATTTGAAAGACTTGCTCTGTCAAAGCCTCATACGCGAAACCGCCCTCCTCCTTGAACGATTTGAAAGCAACCGATTTCTTAAGCGCTGTCATGGCCTTGTATATATACAGGGTGCTACGTGCAACGCCTCGCTGACGCTGTACATTGAGCGACTTGTAATTTGAGTTGACGGGCAACCAAGTTGAGTTGCCTTTGCTGAAACCGGCATTTGTCGTAGAATCCCACTGCATTGGTGTACGCTCGGGGTCACGGAAGTCGCAACTGGCCCATGTGCATTCCGCATCATAGTCGGTCATGCCGATTTCATCACCCTAAAATTCGCGAATGGAAATTTTTTGAATTTTTAAATTTTCTTTGGGCAACTACAACACTTACATAGTAAGTAACGGATGTGCCAGGCATAGCGTGTGCTATAATGGTCATCATATCAGCTCGTTGTTCCCCAATGCGTGTTGCCGGACGGCTATTGTCATGATTGCCGACAACCCAGTTGGCCTGCTTATGTTTGGTCCACATGACATCCATCCAATCGTTGGCAAGTCTTTCAACATCCTTCGCCGTCGTAGTGTCACGCAATTGAATAAAGTTGAAATTCATGGTCAGCTGAAGACCGACGTCGGTTCCATTGCTGATGTAGTCGCTTAAAACACCGATTGGTGCATAAGCTTCGCCCACCGTTGCGCTGAGGAGTAGAGAAAACGGTTGGTTAAATTAACATTCATTCGCGCATCACTCGAAGAAGTCTCACCGTGTGTCGCCACCATGTTGCTGCTGGTACTCGTCTAAAAATTCTCGCCATTCATACAATATCTCAGCATTCTCAGGTTGATTCATTGTGTACTTGTGCGTGTAGTATAAGAAACTAGTTGTGTCATTGGTCATCCCACTAACTTCCTCGTCCGGATATGTGCCATTCTCAAAGCGCTTCTCAAAAAAGTGTGGCACAGCATCGATACGAAAAGCGTCCACACCACGATCCAGCCAAAATTTCATAACCTCGATTAAATGTTGGCGCACCATTGGATTTCTGAGATTAAAATCAGGTTGCTTGGCTAGAAAATGGTGGAAGTAGTATTGTTGGCGCTGCTCGTTCCAAGTCCAGCCCTGGCCTTCGAATAGCGAACGCTGTGCGAACATAATGCACACTTTATAAAATCAATGGACCAATATTTACAGCAGTTACTCACCCAATTGCTTGGCGGCATACGTTCACCCGTTTGTGGATCTATCTTAGCATCGCCCCATGTATAAAAGTCATCGTAACCATCCTCGCGTCTTATTGACTTTTGAAACCACTCGCACTCGTCGCTCGAATGATTTGGCACAAAATCTAAAATGATCTTCAAGCCTAACTCATGCGCTTTCGCCACCATAGCATCGAAATCCTCCATCGTGCCAAAGAGTGGCTCAATTTTTGTGAAATTGGTGACATCGTAACCCATATCGGCCATCGGTGACTCGAAGATGGGCGACAGCCAAGTGGCGGTCACGCCTATTTCCTTGAGGAATGGCAGCCGTGAGGTAATGCCATTCAAATCGCCCACGCCGTCACCATCACTATCCATAAACGAGCGTGGATAGATTTGATAGAGCGTAGCCGATTCCCACCAATCGACATCACTGGCCGCGTAGACACTGCTAATGAATAGCAATAAAAGTTGTAGTATGCGATATGACATGGATGACATCGTAAAGAAAACTGAGTTGACCATCAAGCAACCACGGCATGTTTTATACCCGCAGACATGTCTGCGCATAATTATTAAGTGTCATTGTATTAACCGATTGTTTTTAAAGATAAAACTGTTATCACTTAACTATTATATTATCACTTATAACTAATAAGTTTGTATTATCAGGACAACATAACAACACTTAAAGTGTGCTCCAATAATAAACGGACTCTATATTTAAACCATACAACATGTAGCAAAGCGAATCTTTATATATAAAAACTACATGTCACTCTCTTTGTCCGCGATGGGCTCCTAAACTATTGAACCGATTATAGTAAAATTTAGCACACTGTGTTCAGTTTGAACCAACATAGAAGATAGGACAGAAAAACTGGTAAAGAGACTTGCAGAAATTAGCCTTAAATTTGTTATTTTATCCAATGAAATTTATTTGTATGAACATATTCAAAATTAAAACTCAAGTACAATCCCTTGGATTCTTATACCGACAAAAACTTTTTCGCCTTTATTCGTAAATATAATTTCCACTGTATTGAATAGTTTATTATATGAATAATAGTATAAAATGTATACCACGACTATCTCTCATCAATGTGTATATTTTCTATTACCAAAACTGTAAATGGAAATAAATGGCGAGGTGCTGAAGAACTTCCCTATACATGACCCTTAAAAAAATATACTATCCGTAACTTTTGAGTCTAGTGTCACATATTTTGAATAAACAAAAACTTTCAAATAAAATACAAAAACCTTCGGTTATTTTTATGACACAACTTGTATGTCCAGATATAATGAACTCGAAACTACTTGGACCGAAGATAAAATTAATTAGTACCCGCATGCTATATCTTATCAATATTTGTGGTACAAAATGTTTTGGTTACAGATTTCACAGAAGTTGATTTAGCATTATGTATTTGTATTCTGACCACCTATACTTGTAAGGTGTCTAACAACTATGCTGCTATCAAGTGCCTATTAAGACGCACCATGAACTTACTGCTGTAATCTTTATGTACAGTGCCCAAAAATTACAAATGAAACGAGAAATATTATTCATCAGAATTTGTTTTTTCGCCTTCAAAGTAATCTCCACTAGATGTAATACACTTATGCCAACAATTTTTCAATCCTCGAAACACGTTTCATAAGCACTTTTTGGGATGGCCTTTAGCTCCTTCAGCGGATTTCGTTTTATCTCTTCGATCGACTGAAAATGGGGTCTTGAGGAAGAAGAAAAATTGACTCGGAGATGAGTCTGGTAAATACAGTGATTAATCGATGGTATTCATTGCGGTTTTGGCTTCAAATTCAATCACAATTGTGGCTCGAAGCGATAGTGCATTCTCATAGTACAAAATCAATGAATTGTTCTTCTACAATTCCGGCCATTGTAAAAGGATGTTCTCATGCAAACGCCTCAACATGGCAAATAAAACGCCTAATTGACCATATTTTCCTATGAATTCAATTCATGATGCACCAAACCACCTATATCGAAAAAAAAACAATGACCATGACCTTCGTTTTTGAGTGGCTATGGCGTTAGTTTTTGGGTTTTGGCTCG
Source organism: Bactrocera dorsalis (assembly GCF_023373825.1). Taxonomy (NCBI): domain Eukaryota; kingdom Metazoa; phylum Arthropoda; class Insecta; order Diptera; family Tephritidae; genus Bactrocera; species Bactrocera dorsalis. Next base: position 1,034,181 of record NC_064305.1, on the reverse strand, counting down.
TTTTTCCCTCCATTCAGATGATTATTGACCCGTTTGTATGTCAAACTCATAAACCCATTTCTTATCGGCAGTTACAATGTTTTGAAAAAGTGTGGGTTCGGAAATCGCACGATCAAGCATGTCCAAAGAGACCTATTTACGGTACTCTTCTTGAAAAAATTCAGCTTTATCGGGACGAGTTGTTCAAGAACGCGCTTCATACCCAAAATATCCATCAAAATTATTCCAACGGACTCGCGAAAGATGTTGAACTCTATTCCCGACTCTTTAACGCTTGCCTGCCGATTTTCAAACAAAACATCCTTCATTTAATATATTCGTCAGTTGAAGAGGTTGAAGGTCATCCAGTACGAGAAATGCCTTCAACGATCCCTTGAACATCTTTAAAGCCTTTGCACCTCCGATAAAATTTGATAAAATTGAACCACTGTATGCCTTTTTCAACATTTGCAACGTTTCCGCATACGAAATTTCGTTAGAAATGCAAAATTTGAGACAAATTCTTCGTTCGATATTTTTATCCATTCTAAAAAGAGCAACAAGTAGTATACTAAGGTGTACCGACTTAAGCAACCGCTAAGGACAAACTGATTGAAGGATGGCGCTCATATTTGTCGTAGTAATTAAAAACAGTCCTACCAACTTAGCAAAATACATTTTTTTGAAATACCATTTACCAGAGTAGTTTAATTACAATTTCCGGGTGCTTTTCTGTCTTAATGCACTTATATATATATCTACCACATGTATACTTGACATTAGTAGATCATATGACGCAATTATTATCAGCAGAATATTATCTTTCATTCAAAGTAGTAGAATCATTTCAAAAGTGTTTAGAAAGTTGCTTAAAAGTTCCGTAAATGTTGTGGTTTTGTCAACACATTTGTACGGAGGGTGTGAGTCACACCGACCGAGATGATATCGAAAAGATTTCACCTTGGTTGTTAAGCTTTTGCGGTTTGTAAAACTAAACTAAGTAATGGGTGATTCAAGTAGAGGTATTTTTTTCAATATACTTTTTTGACAGATCACGCGAGAGTCGCGTCAAGCTGTGGAGTGTCGATCCGACGCCGTTCGCAGTAGCACAGACTGACGTATAGAACGACTTAGCAGCACTTTACGTCGAGATCTTAAGGTAGTAGTCTAGTAATTTATGCCTTTTTCATGACTTCTTTATAGGGTGGTTTTTTATAGGAAAATAAAAATGAATTATCTTGAATATTTAAGGTGCTTTTATTTACATGTTGAAAATATAAAAAAAATTTATTTTATTTAATATATACGGGTAGTACTTTGAAAAAAACATCCTTTTATTTTAGCAAAGAAAGGGTTGTAAAATAAAAAGTTAGGAGTTAAAAATATTCTCGCTTGTTCCGACGAGAACTATAAGTGTGTAGAACAGCCTGTTAAAATTTGAAAGCAATCGGTTCTGTAGAAAAAAAGTTAGGACCCGGACCGACCAGAAAAACAATGTTTTGCGAAAAACGCGTTTAAAGTTCAACAACTCCGAGAAAGAGGACTCCAAGGCGCTCTAGGAAACTCGTTATAACTCTCGAAATATTACGAATTTCTATCTAAAATTTTCACAGTATATTTTCAAGACATTGTACTTTCAAATTAAGCAAACCTTTTTTTTCGATTTTTTGAACCCAAGTTACAGACTACTACCTTAAATTAAAAGCATAAAAAGTACAGCTTGCGCACGAACTCAAGTCAATCGACCTTCTCAAGCAATATCGCTGCTCTATGAGTTCCTGAAAAGTTCCAACGTTTCAACGATCCGACGTTTTCAAGCCGAATTTTGTTCAGCATTGAGACCCAACGGATGGACCAACAGAGACGTAGCCGCGACCAACATTTGAGATAGTCTTCAAAAATAAATGTCGGAGGGATCAGTGAAAGCCATTTGAAAGAACATTTGGGCCTAAGAAAAGTGAAAGAACGATTCGTTCCACAATCACTAAATTTTTTTGAAAAACAGTGTCGTCTTAACGCCTATGAAATAATGCTCTCCGACTACCAAGATTTCAGGAAATGTATTATTACTAATCATGAGTCTGGGATCTGTGCTTAAAATCTGGAAACAGAGAAAAATTCCGGAAGTTACCTGTTACAACTGTTTCGAACATTGGAAAAAAAAGTTGGTACAAGTGTATTGGGGCCAAAGGGGATTACTCTGAAGAGGACAATATCGATTTTGAAGAATAAATTAAGAATTTTAAAATTATGAACAAAGTTTTAATATTTTTTGCTCATGTAAGGCAAAATTGAGTGAACTGATGTGTGGCACATAAAATTATTCTCGTCATTCTAACAGTTTTTATACCAAATATATCGATTTGTGTGTGAATTGTGGTCAGATAATTCCGTGGAAACATGTTCACGAGTACTGGCAAAAGCAATCACTCCATATCTTGCCCTAACGCCAATAATTTTAGGATTGGAATGTATAACTGATTAGCTTATGTTAATAGTGTTGATATAACTATTACCGATACGATGCTTATTGTACCGGAGTTTCGCAAAAGTATGGGATTTAACACAAGTTATTAAGATAACAAATATGATTGTAGTCCATTCCCAGTTTCGTCAAGTAACCACTGACTACATTAATTTAGCCATTTCCACCTATTTAGTATACGCGAGCTAGACTCTCAATTTTTGAGACATCATCTCCCCAAGAAGTTGCAAAATTCTCAGCTCCGTCGTTATCGCACCACTCCAGCACAGAGCTTTGGTAATCAGCGATAATGATCAAAATCAAGATCTGCTATGGAAAACTTTTTGTTCCTAGCAATCTCCGAATAAGTTTTTCAGACCGGATCACTATTGGCGCACAATCAGGCTGGTAAAAAAAGTTCAAATATAAATAGAAAATATCAATGAATTTCTGTTATTGGCGGTCATATGATGACTTCGTTCCTGAGAAGCCTGCTGGGAATTTATCAGAGATTTAAATAAATTTGTAAATAGTAATAAATTTATTTAGAAAAATAGCTTATAAAATCTAGTGATATACATGTATGAGGATTTGTTGAAATTAAATAAATTCTTATAAATACTTCAGGCAACCCAACGCAGGACCACTGCTTCATAGGGCATTAGATAAATTCGTTTGCTCAAATCCACTTTATCACTAAAATACAAGAGAAAGGTATAAATAAGCGTTCTTCAAACAAATGTCATACAAAAGTACCCGTATCTGTGCGGCGAGTAAGAGTTAAGCACGACATACTCCATAGTTTTGTTCGTCAAACCATCTAAATATTCCATCTGACCGCCGAAGTTGGCAAGTACACGATACTCCTCAATATTCGGAGCAGTTCTGGAAGCGAGAAAGCCATATATTCTACACAAAGAGCCTTTTCAAATATTTTTGACCACAACCCACCTGATAATTTGAAAGACTTGCTCTGACAAAGCCTCATACGAGAAACCGCCCTCTTCCTTGAACGATTTGAAAGCAATCGTTTTCTTAAGGGCTGTCATGGCCTTGTATATATTCAGTGTGCTACGTGCAATGCCTCGCTGTCGCTGTACATTGAGCGTTTTGTAATTTGAGTTGACGGGCAACCAAGTTGAGTTGCCTTTGCTGAAACCGGCATTTGTCGTAGAATCCCACTGCATTGGCGTGCGCTCGGGGTCACGGAAGTCGCAACTGGCCCATGTGCATTCCGCATCATAGTCAGTCATGCCGATTTCATCACCCTAAATTTCGTGAATGAAAATTTTCAATTTTTTTAAATTTTCATTGGAAAACTACAACACTTACATAGTAAGTAACGGATGTGCCAGGCATAGCGTGTGCTATAATCGTCATCATATCAGCGCGTTGTTCGCCAATGCGCGTCGCCGGCCGGCTGTTGTCATGATTGCCGACAACCCAGTTGGCTACCTTATGTTTGGTCCACATTACATTCATCCAATTGTCAGCAAGTAGTTGAACCATCCTCGCCGACGCAGTGTTTCTTAAAAATACAAAGTTAAAATTCATGGGCAGTTGAGTACCGACGTGGGTGCCGTTGTTGATATAGTCGCTTAAAATATTGACACTTGCATAAGCTTCCGCCACCATAGCGCTGTGGGATAGAGAAAACGTTTGGTTAAAATCTAGCATTCATAAACGCGTCACTCGAAGAAGTCTCACCGTGTGTCGCCACCATGTTGACGCTGGTACTCGTCTAAAAATTCTCGCCATTCATACAATATCGTGGGATTCTCAGGCTGATCCTTTGTGTAAATGTGGTCGTAATACCTGTTACTATTTGTGTCATTGGTCATCCCACTAGGTGGCTCGTCTGGGTATGTGCCATTGTCAAAACGCTTTTCAAAAAAGTGTGGCACCGCATCGATACGAAAAGCGTCCACACCGCGTTCCAGCCAAAATTTCATGATCTCGATTAAATGTTGGTGCACCATTGGACTTCTGAGATTAAAATCCGGTTGCTTAGATAGAAACCAGTGAAAATAGTACTGCTGGCGCTGCTCGTTCCAAGTCCATGCCGGGCCATTGAACTCCGAATTCTGTGCAAAAATAACGAAGACTTTACTAAATGATTCGAGCAATATTTACAACAGTTACTCACCCAATTGCTTGGTGGTACGCGTTCACCCGTTTGTGGATCTATCTTACCATCGTCCCATATGTAGAAGTCATCGTAACCATCCTCACGTCTTATAGACTTTTGAAACCACTCACACTCGTCACTCGAATGGTTTGGCACAAAATCTAGAATAATTTTCAAGCCTAACTCATGCGCTTTCGCCACCATAGCATCGAAATCCTCCATCGTGCCAAAGAGTGGCTCAATTTTTGTGAAATTGATTATATCGTAACCCATATCGGCCATCGGTGACTCGTAGATGGGCGACAGCCAAGTGGCGGTCACGCCTATTTCCTTGAGGAATGGCAGCCGTGAGGTAATGCCATTCAAATCGCCCACGCCGTCACCATCACTATCCATAAACGAGCGTGGATAGATTTGATAGAGCGTAGCCGATTCCCACCAATCGACATCACTGGCTGCAAAAGCGCCGCATGCGCAGAGCAATAAAATTTGTACTATACGTAGTGTACCGGAAGACATCGCAACGAAAACTGTTTGTGTCATCGAGCACCCACATTAGGTTTTATACCCCCAGACAGTATTGCGAGTAATCATTTAGTGGCACTTTATTAGCCGATTGTTTTTAAAGATATAACTGTCTTAACCCTTATCGTCTATAACCATATCATCCACTTGTCACATATGTGCAGATCTAATCAAAGGAAAACTACTTCAAGCGCGAGTTAAAACAACAAATAAATAGCCACTTAATCTTATCAATATTTTGGCAAAAAAAAAACTGCGGAAATTTTGGGTGCAGACTGAACGTAATATAAATTAACGTATTTGTACTTGGGTCGCTCATGTCCGTTGGGTAGCTAATAACCATAACTAGTATTATCAAGTGCCAATTAAAGGCCATATTTTTTCGAATGCTTCGAGAATGTTGTATTGGTCTAGACAATATCTATATGCACTAAAAAATAACAGCCATTTTCGTGGCTCCACTGTGGGCTGTTTAGAAATAATCAAGTGTGTGAATTATGTGTTTGCAGCTTTCATTTGAGCTACGCAAATATGCTTCACTTCTTTGCTGCTACCGGTTTTTTCGATTAGATGTATGCACACCCTAGCTAGAGTGCTATGTGCTCCTCTCTTTCATAAAATTTATTTAAATGCATTTTTTCTTAATATTCAAACTAGCTCTAAGTTGCAGCTTTACTAGCCAAACTTTGCTAGAGTCACGTACGTTGCTCTTCTGGTGCCTTTTTCTCCACAATATGCAAACATCTTCAAAGAGTTCGCTGAGTTCCTGACAGTCTTGCATGCATTTAAGTAAATTAAATTTCTTTATAATGCCTCAGACCACATTGTCTTTGCCGCTTCCGTTTGCCTCAAACTTTTTCGATTTTTATGTTTGCTAAAATGCAACGTCAATTTGCTTTCGAAGAGATTTCACATTTCACATTTTGCACTTGGCAACTTGTGACTAGTTCGAGGCGCAAACTGTCACTATTTGCTCGACAGTTGTGAATAGATGCGCGCATATACACATACATGTGTATGTACATAACATATATGCCATATGTTAGCACACTTTGGTATTTACAAAATTTGTAAGAGAATATATCTTGAGTTTCTGCTTCGCATTTGCATTAGCTTTATCGATCCACTGGGATTTTGAGGACAGGAGGCAGAAGGGTATGTGTGAGTACATACATATACATTCACGTAGATCTCATACAATATTTTCTTCCTATTTCTGCTTAGCTCATGCTATTGTTATTTGGCTTGAACAGCCGCTGAACTTACAAAACTACTTGGAAATTGTTTGCAACACACTGTTTCACTTTGCACTTGTGCGACAGTTTACATGTTAAAAGTAAAAGCATGTTATTGACATAAAGCGACTCATATTTCATTAGGAAATATTTAGTTGGATTATGAACACTGTTTGCAGTTTCAAATTTCTATATCGCATACGTCACTCAATTTACTTATCGTTGGATTTTTCCAAAAGTGTGCTAGAGCATACAACTCAAAGGTAATTCGACTGCTCGCTACTCTCGGGTTACGAGTTAACCCTCAGTTGGTCTCTTAGTTTGTCACGTGTATCAAGCAAGCATACCTAAACTCAAAGATTAGATAATGGCCACCGGAATTTAGTTCTCAAATTCAAATACCGAATACAATCTAATTAATTTCGTTGACATTGATCGGTAAACAATCTAATCGACTCTATTAATCGCAAATAATTTATAGGCGTTAGATACCATTTAGTTTCAATTAGTTTGTATAACTACCTTGATTATTAATTATACATAATAACTAGTAAGAAAGGTCTAAATTTGGGTGTAACCGAACAGTTGATACTCTTACAACTTGCAAGAATTAAGGCCAGGGAAATACCTTAAGTTGTAAAACGTCAACCAGAGCATCGGAATCTAAGCAATTTTATATATACATATATAACTCGTACACGGCCTAACAAATATGTAGAAGGTTTGTTAGAAAAACGAAAGTACCTCACATACAATCACCCATCACATTGAGCAAAGTCGGTAAAATTTTCACACCGGCTTCCATAAAGTCTTTACATACCATCTCATAGGTAAAATTAAAGTCTCTGGCATATTTAGTTATTAATTCATCACACTTTTTGTAGTTTTTAACAACACAGTTATATGGGGAGGGCACGGGGTTTTCATTCAATTTCAGTCAATTTCACATTATCGGTAAGAGTTCTTGTAATATTTGGGCTGGGCGAATTTCGTTGTTGTAACTTAAGTGGCTTAGGAGATATGTACAATAAACTTATTAGAGGGCGTCACCACGCCCACTTCATAATTCCTAAATTTTTTTTTCCCACAGGTGCTCCTTGCCATTGCGATTACCTGTATCAATTTACAGTTTGATGTCTTAATTTAATGCTTAGTTATGTCACCTTATAGGTTGTCGGTTAACGGCGTTTTGTTGGCGTGGCAGTGGTCCCATTACGCCCTCGTAACGAACTCGTATTTTTTTTTGTAATAAGGAACCTACCAAACAAATTTCATAAAGATATCTCAGTTTTTACTCAAGTTACAGCTTTCAAGGACGGACGGACAGATGGACGGGAATTCATTCGAATTTCAACTTTTCTCGTCATCCTGGTCATTTATATAAGTATATAGCCCTATATCTGTCTCATTTTAGGTTACACGTACAACCGTTAGATGAACAAAACTATTATACTCTGTAGCAACATGTTGCAAGTGTATGAATAATATGTTTACAAACAAAAACAAAAAAAATTAAAATATAATAAAAATTTCTATAATATTTTTTAAAACGATTGCGGTAAAATTCCACTTAATATAAATGTGTAGAATATTTAAGAAATTTTCGAAATATGCCGAGAACGCCAAGTGATGCTATTGCCTTGAAAAAACAAGACTGCTCTCTACACCATAGTAATGAGTGACTTCAAGTGCTAACGCAGCTGCAGCTTCACTAATTTTGTGGTTTGCAAGCGCTTTTTTTCAACAAGCGCAAATTAATCTCGCCAAACTTTCTGCCACTCCAGGCGCCACAATCTTTTTGTGTTGTAATATTTATCTAACGGTAAAGTTAAATTAGACGCCAATGGCGTGAATGTAAGCGGGGTGTTTTACATAGTTTCTCTTCTCCTTTCGTGCCGCTACTTCTCCCTCCTCTTTTCAATCAGTTTCTGTTTTCATCTCACGGCTTCCCTTTCCACTTCGCCTTTGTTTTATACGCATCGCGATAGCGAAACTAATCAACGCCACATTAACGGTACATTAATTCACGCAGCAGCAAGCAGCAGCAAGCCAGAAAAGAACTTCTTAACACTGAGCGCTTCCTCCAGCACGCCGCCACACCCTTTTGGCCGCCACTTGGACTTTTGCAATTACGCAGATTATGTGCGTTTATCTTTTTAACTCAATCGCATGATGGGTCATTAAATAAATAACTGTACAACCGAACTCAACATAGGCTTTGCGCCTTATTTTATTTTTATATTTTCTTTTTTTTTTTTTTTTTGAATTATTGCTCTTACTCTCGCATCACTTTCGCTTTCACGACGCTTCTGCGCTTCTGTGTGGGTGGCATAATAATCTTTACGCGTTATTATTAGGTTATATGCCTGTTGGCGCGCCCGCTCCGAACTTTATGACAGCATATCAATCATTTACTTGATCTTAGCATATTATGTCTTTCAAAGGCTCTTCAACGGCTTAAGCGCCTGCCCGCATACATTGCGCTTTCTGATTGCGACCGCGGTCGCAAAAACTTGTTTATTATCGTAGGCGTTTTGCCGGATTAGTGCGAGAAATTTCACGTATCGTTAAGTATTGGATATTCATAAGAAATCATCACTCGCTCAAATGTATATATAGAACATAGTTTTTGTTGCTAGCTCTAGTCAGATAATACACGTCGAAATGACGTACTCATTTTTTTATGCTTTTTTTTGTATTCGGAGCAACTTCAAACGCACAGTTTGCTTAGTCAGTTTTTATATATTTTTATATGTGGCTTCTAAGGCTGAAAATTAATGAAATAAATAGTCTGAATCAAAAACAGAAAAATGTTAAGCCTTTGACATTCTTAAAATATTTTAAATGAAGAACATAACTTTTAAGAAATTTCTTTTTATACGGACGGTAAGTGTGGAAAATTGGAACGTCGGTCACTAACTGAAACATAACATAAACAAACGAAGGGCGTAAGATCGTGCGCTGATGAGACAGTAAAGTCAGTCTGCCATCGGTAAATGGCTGAGTAGGTTGAAGCGCATGGAAATGTTTATTACTTATGAAATTGTTAAATTTCATATTCATTATTCTTGTTTCAAGTTACCATACTTTTAATTAAACAAACTTTTTTTAAACTAAAGCCTAATGTTCACTCAATCTGAAATATTGCTATTGATGCTATGATAAAAATTCGTATGTAAAAACCTGTAGCATAAATCTGCTAGTTCGATTGCAGCTGGCAGATTGATTTTTCTGGATTGTTGATTTCCATTTTCACAGAGTAAACAAGAAAACATCTTTGACTCTCAGCCGCTTAGTTCTAGTTTCATACATTAAAATAATATGGTTTTACTTTAGATTTCTTCCCGTGCCTTTGGACGGTGTGCGTTCATATGGTGTTGCTTAGCTTTTAGTCAACTAAAGAAAATACTCATTTGCGCCAGTGACAAAGTGTTTCATTTCTTATTATGCTCCAGCAAATTGCGCTCATTTTGACACAAATTTCCCTCCAATGCTATTATTATTATCGTCATATCTCATTTACGCTTATTACATTCTTTTTTTTTTACTTGAAAGAACGCATTTTGGCAGTGGGACTGATCATTTTTTACGGGATAAAATAATTTGAGTTGACAAATTGTTTGTAGACATATAAATTATGCATTATTTATTCGGGCATAACACAGATAGGTCTAGTTGAGGGTTCAACTCATACAAATTTATGTGCTTGTTAAGCTATCAAAGCAATTTGTGTTATCATTCTATGTGATACTCGCTCGAGAAAGCGAATTGTTTTTGTGTGTTTGCTTGTTGTCTCTAAGCATGGAAAATTGGAACATACGACGGGTGTCAGAAAAAATTTCAATAACATTAGAGTGCTTAAAGTTTTGAAGTAATTTTATATTATTTTTGGAAGTCTTGAAACGATTTCTCTGAAATAAAGCTCAACGAGGTTATTAAATTGTAGTGGAATTAAGTAAGCCTATTTTTCGGAAATAACTACCAATTGTTTCTCAAAACTCTCATATATGACAAAAATTCTAAAAATTTTAAACCTTCCACCACAAAAGATAAACACCACCTAAACAAAAATATAAAATACAACTAGAACAAACATGACTAAGAAGAAAAAAAGAATGTGCCATAAGAAATTACTCCAACTTGCGAAGTATAATAAGTGAAAATGCATTAAAACAACAAAATATATACAAAATAGCTAGCTGCAGCGCATTCTTCTCATGAAAAGCTTGAAAGGCTTCAGTGAAGCTGCAAGGCAGCAAGTGAAAATTAAAGCAGAAAATAATTAAAAAAAATACAATACGAACTACTTCCAACTAAACTAACTTAATTAAAGCCCTAATAAATGCGAACTGACAAAGCGCACACAATTAAGCGAAGAAGGCGTAATTTCAGAGCGCCAAACACACACACATATCCATTAACATAAACACAATACATAACTAGCAACAACAACTACAAGTCCAGTACGAGATAATTATGTGCGAGGAAATTGAACGCGCCGCACATACGCAATACCAAATCCAATTGAGTTGAACGTACCAATAAAAGCATACCGTTAGCATATTTCAATTAACTTTGGTTTACGTGCCGAAAGCCTAAAAGTAGGCAACTCAATTCGGCCACAAAACAAAGACAAACAAAATCACTGCAAGCGCTGACAATGAAAATGACACCAAAATGCGAACCAATGCTGCGACGAGTTTTAGTTTACCTCTTTGTTGTTGTCGTTGCCTTGCTGCCCGGCAGTTGTCGGCACTCCCCGCTGGCTGTCGCCACAATAGCGCACTTGAACGCTGACGGTGAGCTGGACATTGGTAAGACAGCAGCAGCAGCTGGCGAAGATCTTGCCCAGTTAATGAGCTATGCAAGTGAAAATGATGAAAGCGCGACCAACGAACAAGTCGTCGGTGATATTAGTGAACAATGGGGGGCAGTGGTGGACGTGGCCACAGAAGCCGAGTCCGAACTGCGTTGGCAGCAAATAAAAGCTAGGAAAACGGAAAACTTCAACGGGCAACTGAAGCAGCCATTGACTGTTATGAGTAGCAAAATTGCTGAAGAGCAAATTAAGCAAGCAAATATGAATAGACACAGCGAAAGTGGGGCTTTGGAGCAGCCGAATAGACCGTTGTTAATTGGAAAAGTAGCGCACAGCTCATCAACGCTGCCGGTTGCCAACGCACATCAGCATAAACAACACAGAGCAGGGCATCATTTGCGGCAACCACAAGAGACAGAAGAGGACTTGCCGCTCAGTCGCGGGGAGCCAAAGCCGCCAACAGGAGGTGCGCAGGCTCATCAGCAGCAGCACAAACACAAGCGGCATGGCAATAATGCCAGGCATGTGAGGCTGCAACATTGGAAATACAAACACAAAGCGAAGCATCACAAACGCATGAAATATGCGAGAAACAATGTGCAAACTGCAAGTGATGGACGGCACTGGCAGCACAAGCACCATCGGCATGAGAGCCAGTCGAAGCACAAGCACGGTGCAGGGTCAGGTGTGTCCAAACAATTGGATACTAATGTGCAAGCAAACAACAGGGCAGGTGATGAGTTGGAATTACCTTCTTTGCCGTTTGCTGAGACGCACGGAGATTGGCATTATCAGAACGACGACGCCAATAATGAAGACAGCGTATTGTGGCACACTGCTGTTGTAGGCAGCGAAGAACAACGAAGGCTTACGCAAACGTGGGAATTGAGTGATGAAATGAGTATACCAGGATTGTTGCCTGAAAGTACGCTTCTCGGAAATTACACCTATCTAGCTACTTCAAAACCAGCTATACTACAACAACTAACATCAGTCAGCCAACATACTTCCCGTCAAAGCGCGCTGCACACAAAACTAACACAACACAAACTTACACAGCAGCCTTACCACCTGGCAACCGAGGCAACAATTAAACAGCGCAAAGCCGCCTCTCATGTAAGGCTACCGCTGCTGCCCACACCAGCCACATACAAGCACGAGTCCGTCTTCACAGACCACAATAAGTGGCACAGCTATGCAGCAGATGCGGAGCTGCACGCGGCGCCACGTTCGGGACGCCATCGCGGTCGCTACACTGCATTGCCAACGCTTGCTCAGTTGCCGTACAACGGCCGCAACGTTGGTGGTGGCAAGGTATTTCGTTCGCTACCCGATTCGGAGGATTTCAATTACGACCAACATGTGCAGCGCATGTTGGCAATACAACCGCAACGACACTGGCCCGTGAAGCGCGAGGCTATCGTCGAGGGAGACGTCATACTCGGCGGCCTAATGATGGTGCACTCACGTGAGGACACCGTTATGTGCGGCCCAATAATGCCACAAGGCGGCATTCAGGCGCTAGAAGCTATGCTCTACACCATCGATCGCATCAACGAGGCGAGTCTGCTGCCGAACATTACGCTCGGCGCGCACATACTGGACGACTGTGACAAGGACTCATACGGTTTAGAGATGGCGGTGGATTTCATTAAGGGTAAGTTGTGGCATATTTCACCACCTTGTAGATAAGGTTTCTTTTGGGTATGTTGACGCTCAAAATGTGTTTGAAAACTAACAGAATTTTGGTCTGTCTGCTGAGCTTTGTTTCAAAGCTTTGTTGAGGCCTTACAATAGTAAATTTAACCAAAAAAGATTCATATTGGAAATTTCAGATTTTTTTGGATTAACAGCATTATCTCTTGGCTTGTTTTCTAATGTCAGGACTAGTTAGAAGACAAGCAATATAAAAATAACGGAGGGATGAAACCAGCTGGATTTAATTTGGAACTATATTTTGCTCATTTTTGAGCTGTATATTAATGGATCTTTGAAAAACTTCTCAGCATACCAATATCGAGCAGGCTTTTCATCGAAAGCGTAACTTAACTCTTCGGAAATTAAATTTTTTGTTTGGAATTGCCTTTCCATAAGATGTTACCTATCCTGCGACCACATTTTCTCAGAATTTCACTAAATCTTGCACCGCAAGGTCACTTTGCACCCTTCCGATTGCCTATTTGTATCATGAGGGTTATTAAAAACACCACAGGGAGATGACTTAGACCTTACTCCACATAACCAATATTAGCAGCATGCACTGTATTCCCTAGAGAGCAGCTCATATATCATTTCTTGTGAAACGCTGCATCATATTTTGCTCTGCTCCTTCACAACTTTCACAACCAAAACCTTGTTCTTGTAGTGATATTATGGAGATTAGCAAGACACGAGGTGCGGCCCTGAAACATTCATGCATGAAATGCGATAACAACAATCTAATTTGAATGGTGTGAACAGCAATATAAGCTTCGATATTGTAGACTCCAACGACAGTGTCAAACCTGCAGTGATGGGCCACAGCATGGACGCAGCAGCTTGCTTGACTGCGCATGGCTTACATATACAATTTACACTCACTTTCATGCTTCTATTGACTTCGAAATAGAATACTCGCCCCTCATGCACTTATTTGATGATAGATATATTTACAAGAAAGGCGCGCCGAATATTTTTGTAAATAATATGGGTTTATGCTTATGTTTATGTCAATATGTATGCATAAATGCCTTATGGCTCATTTTAATATGCTAAACAACTCACCGAACCAGCCAACACAGACTTCATTGTGCAAATCAAAGCGCACACACGCAGAAAATACCAGCAATTGGCAGTGAATTTATGTATCCGTTGGCATTTGTTGTGATTTGGCTAATTTCATTATTGGCCCAAGTAACGCATGGCGACAAGCCAGCTCAGTCAGTCATCATACACCACCTAAGACTGGCTTTCAACGCTATCACACGTGAGTTGGGTGACAATTTGTCGATGTGTGTGTGTGTGTGTGCAATGGATCCAGCCGTCGCCTTAGTTGTCCTGCCAAAGCTGCTGTGATGCGAAAAATTGCCATTATTGGCACTTTTGAAACATGGTATTGGCACATAGACCACTTGGCACTTGGCTGCTGGTCTACATCGCAGACATGCAATATATGTGCGTGGGCGTGTGTTATTAAAAGCTTTTTCGACGCTTATAAATATGTGCTCAGCATACGTGTGTGAGCCTGCATGTGTGTGTTTATTGGGCATAAATTTCATTTTCGATATTTACACGAGCATGAGCGCACACTCTAGAGTATTTATGTAATAAGCATTCAGTGGGGATTACTTGTAATCATATTTGATCGCTTATGCAAGCAAGAACCCAGCAGGAAATTAGTTGCGTATTCGTCGTGAATTAAATTTTAAGCCGAGAGCCAATATTCTCAATAAAAGCTGAAACTTAGTCTCACAGAAAAGGTTTCGAATTTGATTAGTTTACCGAAAGAGCCAGAATCTGTGTTCTCTTTTTGTGTTGTTTGGTGCCAATTGGAGATTCCAAGTGTAGCCAGGTTCTTCCGCATCTGATTTTTCCAACGAAGTAAAAATCTTTCTCTTTCTCTGCTTCCCCCGGTGAGTACTGCGTCGAATACTCTCAGAGCTGGAGGGGTTTCACCAATTCGAGCGACATGACCTAGGCAGCGTAGCCAAGACCATAAATTTGCCGCAGGACCTTTCTTTCCCAAACTTGTAACGCCATCACATGTTGTCACCGCCCTCTACATTATATAGTAGGACTTTTTGGATTTAGGGATTTGTTCGTCGAGAGAGGACTTTATTTCTCAATTACCTACTCAGTCCGCAGTAGCACCATTTGGCAAGAGCTATGCTGCGTTGGATTTCGAGGTTGACGTTGTTGTTGGTTTTAAGCTGGTTCCAAGATAGACGAAATTATCCACGACTTCGCAGTGATGACTACCAAAAGCGATAGTCGCGAGTGCTATGACAGTTTGTTTGATGACAGGAGATATTTCGTCTTTCTCTCGTTCACTTACGCTTTTCTCACTAAAAAAATGAAGCCAATTAAAACTAATTTTTTTAATTTTTAAATTTCCTACCGGCAAGTAAATTTGCGCACACACACACAAACAACAAAACATCAAGCAACTCCCGAATGCTTTGCGGTCTTGCGTCAAACAGAGCCGTCACTGGCCGCCTGAATGTGCGCAGATAAAATGGCAAACACATTATTCATTGCGGCATCTTTCCGCTGCTGTGCCTCTATCCGCCTAGTGTTGTCCCCGACGACGTGCCCTGCTTTTAGCCACACGCATCACCAAT
Organism: Bactrocera dorsalis; assembly: GCF_023373825.1. NCBI lineage: Eukaryota > Metazoa > Arthropoda > Insecta > Diptera > Tephritidae > Bactrocera > Bactrocera dorsalis. The sequence continues at coordinate 1,018,712 of NC_064305.1, read as the reverse complement.
TTCTGGAATTTCTAGTGCATGTGTATTGGTGTGTGTGTTGGTGTGTGGGTGTAACGAGCTTTTGCGTTTACAATTGGGCTGCGGCTAAGCGCGCCACACACTGCACATGTTTGCGAACCTTGTGGCGTGGCTATGTATAGTTAATTTCCTTTTTATTGGCAACTGGGAATACAACACAGACTGGCTTAGCGAGGGCTCGTTTTTGTTTCTTCTGCTTTGTTGCAACTAATTTCAGTTAATATGACCTGTGGCATGTGGCTTGTTGTTGGGCGGGTTAGTGGTTGGGACCGCAGCGCGAACTTTGTTCAATAAGTGCGTTGTGGTTTTTATTTATTTATATATTTACTTTTCAATTGACTTACCAAGTTTTCCCATTAGCTGTTGACTTTGCTGCTGCTTGCTTTTTATGCTGAGTGTTTTTATTTTTATTTTATTTTTTTTTTTTTCAGTTTTTTACACTTATTTGTGCTTTTCATGAACACACAAGCACAGCAAGTTTTCTATTCATTTATTCATTTTGCGCACCTTTTCTATTTTATCGCTGCTCTTCATGTTGCCTAGTTTATGCGCACTTCTCTGCTCCGGCTGCCCCCATTTCCGTTTAATGTGAAATTAAGTTCGCTTAATGACTTGTGCGAAATCTCTGCGCAGCAATGCTAGACAAATAAAAAAGGCAAATCAAATCAAGATAACACGAAAGAGGCAATCTAGATAAAAAACGAATTAGCTGGCGAAAAAGTAGCTGAAATAAAAGCACAACACACACTCGGCTGTGTACTCGTGGATGGCACGAATTCTCCAGCGACAACGAGGCAATTTTCTGTTGTTTTCATTTCTGCTGATTCCTGACGTATGCATTTTTATGTGTCCTTTTCGTCGCCAAATTTGCTGAATGCCAAATCTTCTCATTTAAATATCTTCAAACACATTGTTGTTGTTTCAATTAATTTATGCAATCTCTGCAACATGCAATTAATAGAAATTTGTTTTGTCTGTGTGTGTGTAGTAAAAGCCTAGACTGTCTTCCGTTTGCCTTATTGATGAAATTTCACTTGATGTTTGCTGGCATTTTCAATGTTAGAAATCAGATATACTATACAAAGTACTATTGAAAGTGGCTGGAAGTAATTATGCACAATATGCATACCTTTGCTATATATTATTTTAATATGCATTCGAGTGCGCTTGAGCGTTAATTGCAATTAAATCGAATTGCTTTCTCACATATATTCACACATTAAATAATTATTAAAGCGAATGCTGCTAGCAATGTGTGCAGTTTCAATTATTTGTAAGTTTATATATAGGGTACTTTTTTCGAATTGTAGAAGTCACATTGAAGAAAATATGGCAATAAGCAATATTTGAGCTTCCTTCCTTTGCAATTTCTATGGATTTTTATGTTTAAACAGATTTGTCACAATTTCAACAGCTAAAGACCATCTAATTTTCTTAAATCGCTGGTTTATCACGCAGGAAGCCTGCTCTAATGGAGTCCAATCACATGACCTACACGCCTAATGGATAGACTCATTTCCTGACATTACTCGGCTATTGTGCTACTGGAACCATGCAGTACTGCGACGTTTGATTTTAATGTATGGCATTGAAAACGAGGCTTTTAGCCTTGCGAATTGAGTAACTGATGGTTTTATATTCAGTTTTAAAAGAGTATACAGCAAGCAAATATTCGAGTGCCAAACCAAACCATACAATGAGTGTTGATGTACATAAAAGGTTGGAATTAGTTGGCTTTTGAATTATTTTTAAGGGATTTGTGTAACTTGTTTCGGTGCCAGACTTCGATATAAATATATGCTCAACATAAGTTTCATGTAAATATACAGGGGGTCTTTAAAAAAATCCTCTTTCCATACTATACTATAACTTGTTTTTCAATAGGGACGATAGGGATAGCAAACGACGCCATATTTTTTCCTGCTCTTTTGACATTTCCTTGCAGTAAGGTTTGCCATTTCAACAGGGAAAGATATGCGATCCAACAACGAGTCGAAATTATTAATAATTGAGCGTTTAGTGGAAAAATTTGAATCCACAGCCACAGTACAAAATATTCCATTGCCAGTGAGACAAAAAAATTACCGTAATGTTAATAATATTAAAGTAAAAATATGTTTCTGCAAGCTTGGTGGCCATGTAAAAGATACATCATACATAATGGTATCCAATATACCTTCGCAAAGAAGAATTTCATTGATATGTCAAACCGTTGTTTTATTAAAAAAAAAAAATTTAGCGCTCTTATTGAAAAACCCGTTACTATGCCTCCGAAAAGATCCTTTATGTATATAATATATCTATATTCTCTGTCCAATATTTGAATCAGGTATGTTGAAAATTACACAAAATTAATACCAATGCTATTCTGAACTTTAAAAATATAGTAATAGTCCTCTTACGGGTGTGGAAAGTTCGTAGAATATGAATAATGATAAGTTGGAAAAAACAATTTTAAAAACGCTGGAATTAAAATTTCAAATAAATCAAATCGATAAAACTGACAACACCTTTTCACACTTAAAAGCCGAGGGGCGCATACATTTATAACCATTTATTCATTAAATTTCAAAAATTTAATAAAATTCGTATTTCGACCCAGCTCCACTTCAAAGCCCACAACAGACATGCCTTATAAAATATAGCGCCACATGGCCAGCAGCATGTACATATTTCTAATGAATTTCAACAATGACTCGCAGCAGAGGGAGGAATGAGTAAAGGAGAGCTGCATATAATGAAAACTGGCACGCCACTTACGAACTTTACAAACAAACGCTGCCTTTGGAGCATGAAATGGTCAAGAAATTCTTAGCACATAAAGCTAACGATGCAGCACATTTTTTTTTATTATAGCACGACAGTATTGATGCTTTTCTTTGCGTAAACAAATACAAGTGAAATGCCTTTGCAGCTATGCCTGACATTTTACTGCTGGCATTTAGTTAAAATCTGCAATGTTTTTACTTGAAATGAACAGAATTTTTGCAAAATACTTTACGGCGTATGCAAGGTATTCACTTTGAATTTACTTTGAAAGTCGCTGTAATGGCATTTAATGGCATAACAGTTTTTGAAGCTAAGAAATGCTGGCAGACATGGCGTATGAGTAACCAGTCGACAGTCAAATGCCTATAGCGGGCAGTTAAATGTCATTTAGTTTGCATTAAGTTCAAACAATAAAAAAAAACATTTTTATGCACACGCACACGCATATGCAGACATATGCTGACACTATCACTATCGTGGGCTGGCTGGCTTGCGGTATGCCAAATTGAATTTCAAGCGTCTGGGAGCAGCTTTAATTGCATTTGTGGTTACACGCAAGCAATTTATGTGCGGCAGCTACACATAAACACTTTTCGGGTATGCACTTAATGGAAAAATAGGCACTTTAGCCATATGAAGCTATAAACAATTTGAACAGAACGAGAGAAAAAACGAAATAGCAAAATATTGTGCAAAAAATTTACACGAATTGTGGGTAGTTCAGCAATGTTGCTTTTATAAATAAATAATGTAAATAAATATTTTTTCTAAAAATTTTGTTTTTTCTTTCAATATATAGTATGCTTTGATTTACAAATACTGAGCACATAACTACAAAATGATTTATAAATTAGTTTAATAAGAAAAATAGAAAAATATTTTAATAAAAAATAAATAAAAAATATATTTTCTTTAATAATTTCTGCATATTAAGAGCTACGCTTTAAATTTTTAATACTCACAATTTATTTTCATTTCGCTTGACTTATTCCAGGTTCCATTAGCAATATTGACGATGCCGAGTACCACTGCAACAAGACGCAGGTGCGGAAGGTAATTTCCGGCGTAGTTGGCGCTGCCTCTTCCGTAACATCCATACAAGTGGCAAACTTGCTGCGGCTGTTTCGTATACCTCAGGTAAGCAAAAAAAAAATGCTTTATAAAAGTGAAATAAACGGCAAGATTTTTAAATCTTAAAGGCCGGCTTTAATATCAAACAAATCAATACAATTTTATACGTTGAAAGTGGTTGTGCGTAAGGCTTAGAATTCAATTTAATTTTAAGTTATTATACCAAGAACAACTATACGTATATAAGTTGATTTCAATACATCAAGTCTCCTTTACTCTTCGGGGCTATATATTCATATACCAAGTGAATAAATTTAAAATACGCTAAATATATAATGATTAAGGAGTTCTAGCCGCTCTTATGCGTAAATCAAGAAAATATATTTAATATAACAGCGCATAAAATATAGTTTTACGATATATTATCATCTCCTCTGCAGCTTAAATTTAAACACCTCCATGCCACCCACACTAAATGCATGGCTTTTAAAGCTATGAAGGTATCCAATGTGCTTCGTAAATGCTTGCCGTGAAAATACAATTTCATTGCGCTCGGAATCACACTTTCACACCAATCAACAGCGCGCACTTCAATGCTTTTATTGCCAGTGAGTATGCATGGGTCACTCATACGCCATGTCACCATGTCACCATGCCGTAAAATACCCACTCAAAGCCAAGTTATAGCTGCTATCTCGCTGACTGCATGCTATGCGCCAGCGTCAGCATAAATGGAAAATAATAAAACTTCGAGCTTATCGTTCACACTCTGCGCTACGCACTGACAAATAATAAAAACGCATGTTGGTGGCATAAAGCGCAAATATTTATATTGTGTTGCATGTGCGCACACATATGAGCTTGCAGTTTACCAGTTTGATATTGCTTTGGGCAAAAGTTAACTACGGTTAACCTTGCAATATTTGCAGCTCTCCGCTGGCTGCAAGTCCGCAGCGTGTGATTGGAGTTCTCGCCTTTTTATAGTTTTCATTGCTCTAACGGCACGCGTATTGGCAAAGTAAGCACTGTTTCAAGCGTCGCGAACGTTCTTCAGAAATGCAGCAACATTTTATTGTTGCTCAACAATGACTTACAAGCTATTTGCAAGCACGTTTCAAGCACTGCTTGTTGTACACTGGCATTCATGTTTTCCTTCTGACCTTTCAATTTTCCCGGCAATTTAATTATTATCAGAAATTTTAAGATGTGTGTGCGAGGAAAATGTTCAGTTTACATTAGTTTTGACGACTTCAGTGTTAGTTTCGTTCTATAGAAACCTTCTATTATAAACCTTATATTGGGCTGACAGGGCGTATACGTAATACGATCGGAGTCACAGGTAGTACGTTGAAAGCTAATAATACTCGTATTTTGCGCAATTTCGATTGTGATAAAGGAAAAAAGTTTAATTTATTTGTGATTTACAAAATAACGAAAAAAGTCAAAATTTAAAATATCATTATTTTAAAATAAAAATAAATTTTTTTTTTTTAATTTTTTTTGTTCCAGTAGCTTACTTTTTTGTTTTTGTTTTTTTTTTGGTTTTGCTGTCGCATAATACCGTAATAGTTAAACTGTTATAATTTATTTATAGCGACCACTTCTGCGTACAAATGTGAACTCATGACCGCTTCTTGTAGCCTTAGGTCAAGCGCTGTGCCACCAAATGCCTCACATTTTACTCTCTTAAGCGACACGCTGCTTTTCCAGTCAGCATTTATAAGCCGTTATCACAACGCGTGCGTACCTTTGGCCACACTTTATTAACTTGAAAGCATTTACTTGTTCAATGTAGTCGGCACAATGCTCGCTGCAAAAGAAATGAGCGCGATAAAATTTAAAGTTAATAGCAACGATAAAATAACGGCATTTACTTGCATATTTACTGCATGAACGGCAGTTGAACGGCATATTTGCCACATAACTGCCACCTTTGAGTTGTTTACTTTTCGTTTGCAAACTATAAAGTTTGTAGAGGAAATATGCGCAAGTAAGAATTGGCCACAAACTCTCTTTGGGAGGGGCAATGAAAAATTCAGTTCAGATAGCGCATATTCATTTCCATGATTATCTCTTTCCATCAATTTTCTTCTTCTCACATAAAAGGCGAGAAATCATTATTCCTGCGACAGCGCGCTCATTGCCGCAACGATATAGCCATTAAGTGCGCCCACTTCATTAACGTCATCGTTAAAGGCTTCCGGATCATCCCTTTTTTGCTTGCTGTGAGTGTCTTCAATATATATATTTATGCATAAATGCCTTGCATTTCAATAATAAACTTTAATTATGACTCAATTGAAAGCCTTGCGGCGCGCGCGAATGACAGCGTAATTGAAAAAAGCAAAAGTTTTGACATAAAATCAATGAGTGCGCAGCGCATTAACGGCACACAAACAAAGGAGAAAGTTATGCCTACAAAAAGCTAATAACCTAGTAAATAAGCTGAATCAATATTTACTCGGCGCAATAAATATTGAGCGGTCTTATATACACAATTCATATTCATAAAATTTTTGCCATGATTAAGCCAAGCTAGGAGGGTGATACTAGTGGGTCAGGAGAATAAAAATATCAATTAATAAATAAATAATATATAATAATATAATAAATAAATAAATAAATTATAAATAAGAGGCTGCTTAGAGACACAAGAAAAGAAATTTGTCGCCTAAAAGTATGCTTCAAGCATATAACAATTTCGTAGCAGCGGACATGGGGCTGGGAAATTTTCGTAAAATTGTTAATCTCTCTTTGAAAAAGCACCAGTAGACTCATTAATGTAACACTTTACGTTGATATGTTTGTATTTTGGTATTGCCTGCCATTATTGATCAAATTCCAGATATTTATTTTGCACCACCAAATATGTTAACATTTTTATTTCATTCTCAATTCCCAATTTTCCCAGGTTTCTTTCTTCTCGACCAGTCCGGAACTGAGCAACAAGCAGCGCTTCGAATATTTCTCACGCACAATACCCTCCGATCACTACCAAGTCAAGGCGATGGTGGAGATTGTCAAACGCATGGGCTGGAGTTACGTCTCAATCATATACGAAGAGAGCAACTATGGCATAAAAGTAAGTAAAAATACTCATACGAGCCACAAAAATATGAAATTTGCGCTTCTCCAGCTGCAGTTGGCAAAGTTAAAAGTTTTAATTAAGGCTTGCTACTTGCCACGTGTCAAGTCACAAACCGTTTTCGATTGCTACTAATTTCCGCATAGAATTTGCGAATGCTTTTTAGCTTTGACACTTGGTTATTAGAACTTCATTAAATTGCATTGTTAGTGTTTCTCTGCGCTCGCTCTCAAGCCAAAGCCAAATGCGCTGATAGGAGCTGGCTGCTTGCCAAAGATTTAATTGCATCGCCTACGGGCTCAGCTATTGTTAAAATTCCGCAATTTTGAATGCCTGCGAAATTCTGAAAACATTTCAAATGCCACTGTATTAATTAATTTCATGACATTTCCGCTTAACACTTAAGATTTCGAGCAAGCTCTTCCGCACACCATTCAAGCGCCGCTAGCAGAGTCAATAGAATATAATGGCTATCCAGCTGAGTGTGTTGACGTTACAGCAATTGCTCTTTGCGCTTGCTATCACCACCGCTCTCTTACTTCTTCTCTAACCCTACTTTCAAATCAAACAGTTTGAATAGCTCTCAAGCAGGCGACAAATTATAATGAGTCTTTTGCCACGCTGCAAGCACCGCCCACCGTATTTTGCATAAGTCCGCTTAATGAGATGGGCTAAAAGTGGCAAATGATTAATTGCAGATGCAAGCGCATGACATGCAACAAGCAGTTGCTCAATTCGAGTACATTTTAGAAAATATTTCTTAAGTGGCACTTGATTGCTGATTGAAAAGCAACGCGTTTAAATGTTTCCTTTTAATTTAAGCGCACTTCTCTTATACTTTTTCCTTTCTATATATTCTACGCAGGCCTTTGAGGAGCTGGAAGAGCTGCTGGCACGACACAACATCTGCATCGCTGTCAAGGAAAAGCTCGTCAAGGACTCCGGCGTCGCCGAGGAGATCGCCTACGATAATATTGTGCAAAAGTTGCTGACAAAGCCACGTGCCAGAGGTAAGTACAGCGTACTACCCTAACCAAAAGCCACGAGCATAAGCTCAAACATATGTGATAACTTTACAGTTTCGTAGTTATGAGCAACTTAGCAGACGTGCACACAAAAACTGTGCGTAAAAGAACGGAAAAAAGAGAATGCATACAAGTGCAGTACGTGATTAATATTTCTAGCTTTCTTTTTATTCACATTTGGTAAGCGCTACTTAGCTGCCAAAAGGAAGTGCGATAACAAAGACGGAAGTCACGAAACATTTAAGCTCTAAATAATGTGTACGTAACATTAAACTACAATGCTTCATGCTGCATGCATAAGCGAGCCATCACGTATGGCGCTTTCAAACTATTTTCGCGACCACAATAGAGAAATAATGACAAAGCTAGACCACATGTTCATGCAAATTGAAAAACTCTTTAGGTGGGTTAGATGAATTTCACTAATTCCACACGAATAAAAAAGTTTTGCTCTAACGGAAATTTATGAACGGAAAATTAATGAAATGTGTGATAATTATGATTAGGTAGAGAATAAAAATATATTTCCCGGCAAACCTGTGAAGTGAAATCAATGCTGCGAGAAATATACATTAGAGCGGGTTGATTTATAGAGAGCCAAAAACGGAAAAATGGCATATACGGAAAATGTTCTACGGATCATTCTGAACAACTTTTCTTTAGAGAAGATGGGTCTAAAACCGGTTTCGAGCCAGCAATTTTTATGACGAAATTTTCTAAGGATCTTAAAATTTTATTCGTGAGTTTTTTTAGATATCCGAATGAAATTCAATACATAGATGCATCTTTATATTCTATTGATTAGTTGTCAGAATCGGCTATATCGGATAACTATAACACTTACCTCTCATATAACTGATTAATCAGATTTTTGAAATTTTAACTGAAAAATCGTTGGCTCGAAACTGTACTTAGACTTTTAGGCAAAGTTGTTCTCAATGATCCGTAGAACATTTCACGTATACACGATTTTATAGGAAAAAATGGACCCGCTCTAATATTTATATATAAAAATTACGTGTCACATTGATTGTCCGCGGGGGACCCCTAAACTATTGAACCGATATTAGAAAAATTTAGCACACTGTGTCCAGTTCGAACCAGCTTAGAAGATAGGATAGTAAAAACGATTAATAAATAAAAGATATTATATTATTATACCGACAAAACCGCTGTCACCTCGTGGCCGAGCTGACTCGTTCGATCATACGAGTATTTAGTAGTTTTCGAGACTGACAATCTAATACACAATCCTTTCCGTGAAACGCACAAGTTCGCCGAATTTGAAATTCTCACAAAACTTTTAAAACACTACTTAAATACTAAGTAGCCACTTACGCTAGCTTACACGCATGTGATCAGCGCTAATTCTCGTTCCGCCACTTAATATTAGCTACCTAGAATTGGCCGCGCATTTCCTTTTCACAAAGCACCACCGAAACGCTATACTTGTCAAAGAAAGTGTAATAAATATTAAAAATTTCTTACATTCCGTTCCGCCGAATTACACCGTTATGCCGCAGGCGAGCACCGCACTCAGAGTACCATCAAATATTCAGCACCCGCTCGCCACCTCCACGCGAAATTAAATGATTGCGAAAATTTTTTCCACCAAATTAACTTATAAACTTCGAGGAACGCAGACGAAAAGCACACCGCGGCTGTGGCGCTGCAGGCGGCCATGGGAGCGCCAAATGCCTGCCATACATAAGGTCCAGTGATGTTTGTGGGGTTTGAGTCAAGTCCAGTCCAACAAAACTGCGCTTCTCATATGGCACATTCCTATTGCCCACTTTCCCATGAACTTAGTCACTCACTCAGCTATTCAGTCAACCGTTAATTTATTTGATTTACGCGCTCATTTGCAGCGTAGCTTGTAAAAGTTTGCGAAGACTGTTGTTAACCGTCAGCTGTTGGCAACTACAACGCAGGCAGCTAACAAGATAAAAGATTAATTTAAATTTTATGAAAACTTGCAGCTGCCTGTTGGAGAAAATAGAACAACGAACGAGCGCAACACGAAGTGACAAACGGTAGTTCTATTTTGGAGACATATACAAGTGAGTTGTTGACGGAGGGTGTAGCTGAACATGATACTGCAAGAGAACACTTAATTTATTTGTGTATTTGTTTTCCAAATTCAAAACACACAAAAACAAAATTTACTGAAAAAGCTATAGAAAAGTATAGTAGCAGGGATTACTTGGAAAATTTTGATCTTTTGTTTTTGTAAATGTAATGTTTATTAACTAGTAGGAGCTGGGGCGCTGAACCGGCTTACCTTTTCCAATGCGCTTTTTTCCTCGTTGACCGCTTTTAGTCTCAAAGCGGAGCAATTTCGAAAAGTCAGCTGCAAACGCTCATTCTTAGTAACTGTAACAAGTTCCAACTTATCTAATAGTTTCTGATTTATCACAAATGCGAGATGTGATGTTTTCATATCTCTTTGAGTAAACCTTGAAGAACCCTTAACGATCTAACCCAAGGGTATCTGGCTACCAAATAGTAGAAGGAAATGAACTAGCCATAAATCCAAATAAAACTGACCTAGCTTTATTTACTGGGATATACAAAATCGCGGATGTTACTCTCCTTTCGTTGGAAGGCTCTATGCTTCAACCGGTGGACAGGGGTCTTCTCCTCGATAAGATGCTCTTATGGAAGCCAAACATCAAGGAGTTTATGAGAAAGGAATCTGTTGTCTTATACTGTTGTAGAGAAGCAATTTGGAAGAGGTAGAGTCTCGCACCAAAAGGAGTGCTCTGGTTCTATGAAACCGTAGGTAACGTTTATGGGGTCGTTGTTTGATGGAAGGCGCTTGAAAAAACCAGACTAGCTAAGTAGCTTGAGCATGTAGAAAGAGCTGCCTTCACCACCACTCTGGCAGGCTTGGGAGAGAGGCTGCTATTAGACGTAGGGAAGCTGGGTATATGAGGAACCCCGGACAGGGATACACTGAAATTCTGCACTGTTTCAATTGCATTCCTTCCTACTTAGATCATTGCATCGCTGAACCCTCTCCTGATGGTTCTTTCATAACTCAATAACCCGCGAGGGATTTGTGGGGGGCACAATTCCGTTGAACGCCTATTCTCCAAGTAAAAAGGAACTTTTTAACGGATGGATCGAGGCTAAAAGGGAGAGTAGATGTTGGAGTCTTCTGTCTGAAGCTCTCCATCAGCCCTAGTTTCAGTCTACCATTCCACTTTCAACGTCTTTCAAGCGGAGGTGAGATCAATGACTGTACGCTCACAACTAGTTAAAGAGTAGATGATCTCATTAGTAATAGCTTTAAACCTTTTCCATATTATACTCTAATGGGTGCTCAGTTACACCGGAATCGGTTTGCCGAAGTCTCGGACCTCCAGTGAGCTCAGCAGGCGCTGATCAAAGACGATAACTTACGCGACTGCGGGAGCCTTCTGGTCCAGAGTGAACCATGAGAGATTATACGAACTAATGGCTCTTAGCAGAGTCAATCTCGCTGCATTGGTAGGTGTTCTGACTGCAGACTGTCCAATTTCTTTACACGCGATACAGCCAAATATTTTTTCGAGCGCTCTTTGGTAAAGCTGTATGAAAGCAACCAAGGTGGGATCATCACATCACTTCCTCTCCATAGACACGCCTTAAAGAATTTTTTGCAAGTACAAAATGTTTGGTCGATCGATGAGAATATGATGATCCAACTGTTTAGAATTTAAGGACAAAGCCTCTATCCAACTAATATCCATTGCTTTTGGTTCAACCCAACGGCCTAACCTACTAACTTATTTCAACACCGCAAACAAATATATATTAAGCTGAAGTAAACAATAAAATTATTTTAAAAGAGTTGTAAATTTCTTAATGGACAATCGCACTAAAATCGCAGCCAAGCTTTTCACTTTAAAATAAAATGCTACTCGTATGTTATATAATTGGATTTATTAACGCCATCATTGTCACATGTCCGCAGAGACTTTGATAAATCCAAAATGCACAAATGCCATTAAAACAATTCGTTGCACATTTGCCCACTCAAGGCGAGTAAATGGGAGAGGGGCGGTGAAACACTTTCGGAAACTAACTTTGAGAGCAAAAGGCTTACAATATCAAAATGTTGGCTGACCAACCAACCACACACAAAGACACACAAAAGCCACAATTTAGTAAAATAGAAGTAAAATACAACATGGCGCATAAGAAAGTCACATACATACACGCGCACATGTGTAGTTGGTTAGAGAGAATGTCTGCGTTTGATTTATGACATTAAATATTAAGATAGCAAAGGCACATGACCACAAGTGGGGTAGAAGGCGGAAGGAGCGACATACAGATAATGAAACTTGTGGTCGTTGGGGATTTGAAGAGGCAAATTGTAGATATCAAAACAAATATATCTCTGGCTGAAAATTCATTATTTCTACTTTAAGCTCTAATATAAATGCGTACTTTCGAAGCAGAAGAAGATTCAGCATTATTGTGTAAAGATTTTTTAAATTCGCGTACTTGTCGTACTTGATCTTTGGATAATAAATCAGCAGCCTTTACTATTTAACTCATTCAGGATTTCTGAAGGTCAACACGAAATGATTAATGACTGAAGACTGCAAATTGTTCAACTATTTTATAACATGTGGTTTTTTTACGATTTTTAAATCCTTTGCTACTGTCAGCTGCCTTCGCCAAGCATTGAGTATAGAATGCAGTTGAAGTAAAATAAAAATTCCAGCAACTATAGTTTTATACAAATTTCTTGTCTTATGAGCAATAAAAATTGCGCCAACTATTCCACGTTTCTCGTTTGCTATGCCTCACCTTCTTTGCTGTCGCAATCGTGCATACCATTATTCAAATTGCCAACCTTTCTGCGTGCACCTTGCGCTAACGCCCCAGTCCACACATTCCCATATTGTTTGAACGAAACTGCAATTCATACATTCTCTCCTCATTTCAATCACCGCTGCTCGCCGCCCAACCGTTCCATTCCAAAGTGCAAAATGCAAAGAAGTAGCGAAACCAATAGAGACGCCAGAGAAAACGAAAAGTGTCGTTTATTGCCTTTATTGTCGTTAAGATATCTGACAACCATTGACTATGTCAAATTGCACGTTCAAGTGACAATGCGAACGAGTTGCTTTGAATAATGGCTGAATAAATGGCTATACCTAAGAAGAAGTTCGAAATGGAAGCGAATTCAAAATGCAACGAGGCAACAATAACAGATAATCGGTATGATGTGACAACAAAAGTTGCACAAAGAATGAGTTGTGTGCGTAAAAGGAGTTAAGTTAAATTTTGGTCAATCGTTTCAGTAAATTTCTTCAAAAGTAAGATCTCAATATGTTTAAAGTGAATTTTATGAGCCTCGACAAAAAAATTGAGAGCCATAGTACCTAACACTCATCAAAAAAGGCTTCCAGTGAAATATTTGTAGCATAACTTAGGTTAATTAGAGACTCCTTTTTAATTAAGCAGAATTTTTTGATTAAAAATATTCCAGGAAAAAAATTTATCGCCTACAAAAAGGAAAACTGGCTTATTTTCGTTAAAAAAAAATTCTTGAAACTACTTTATTTTGACTAGTTGGATTTTCATCAAGTATTTCCAATTTTCTGTTTGAAGTTTTATAGCTGGGAGCATATGCAGAGGCACATAAATTCTATTCATGGATATTACATTTCCATTTACCTCCACATAGACGCACGCACACGCACACATATATACGAAAAGTGGAAAGTTATTATGCTTCATTTTTCTCATTTCTACGAATTTTTCATTGCTTCCTACTTGCTGTCAACCCCACACGTAACTATAAAGCTTTGCTTTTATCCAAATGATGTTGATTTATGTGCAAAATTAACCTTTTCACTTGCTCCTTTTACCTTTTTTGTGTTGCTGAAGTAGGTTTCAGTGTTTTCATTTGCCATTTTCCATCAAGTCAATTCTTCTTAGAAGAGTAACTCCTCAGGTGTACTCCTTTCGTAGGACGCCTGGGTTCTAGAGCAAAAATTTCGACTGCTCGGCTTGGGTAGAAAAGGTAAGGGTTCAATTAAGGCGCATTGGAGCGTAGCATTGATAATAATTACAATACTCTTTACATTTCACAATGTGTGTGCATAATAAACGCATGTATATATATATATGTGTATGTGTGTGAGCAGGATTAGTGAAAGTGCGGAAAAATGTATCAGCTGCACGTAAGCTACAGTGGGGTTGCTGAAATAAATAGTGTTTTCTCCCTGGTGAGGCAAAGCTAGCGTTAAAAATAAAATGTATACAATACCCCCGAGAAAATTAAAGTGACTTTGCATACTTTGGAAGAGTTGGCGCTTACGGAAAGTTAATATTGGAACGTTTGTAAGAAAAATGCTGATAAATGCCGCTTTTAGTTACCTTTAACGCAAATTTCCTTGACTTCTTGCGAGGCAACGGCATTTTGAAGCATTTTCTTCGACATACCTTCCGCGCAATTTCAGCGAGCCTTTGGCTGCAAAGGTGTGTGTGGTCCCCTTTTTTGCTTAGCCGCTTTTTAGCTTTACAAACTTGCGTTGACTCAAAGTGCCAGAAAGTAGGCCATATTATGCACCAAGCGTCTTTGATAGCCATCAAGCCCATATGTCACACAATTTTTTTGAGCCATCAACACCTTTTCCCGAAGCGCACACACGAGCGCGCCGTCAAGCCAAGCGTAGCATTCACACGTCTAACCTACTTTCCGAGCAGCGCGTAGTTGCGAATGCAGAAAAGTGTGGCAGGCGCCACATTCAACCGCACAGGGGCTGCACATTCTCCGTGGCATTCTTCGAATATCGCGCCGAAAATGACTTTGCAATTTTTCCAAATGTAATGCTTCGCGGCGCCTCTGTCTTGGCATTTTAACGCAGCGAACTGCTGCCATGCCGCAAAGGGCGTCGAAATATCGCATTTTTTACTTAATTTTTTCACTCTTGCAACATTTCCGTGGCCTCTGCACATTCATTTGAACATTTAAAATAACACAGCAACAAGCTGCCTGCGGAAATTGTGTTGGCCAGCTAAGCCATGTGTTCGCAACTAACCATATATCCCGCTCACATGCAGAACTATGGCCGAAATGGAGCGAAAATTAGTTGCCACAAAAAGTTGCTAGCTTTTGGTTTGGCGGGGTGTTTTTTCGTAGAGCCACACAGGCGGTTTAAATATAAAAAAAGTTCTACAATTCCATTATTTTTTTCTTCAAGCAGGAACGAAGTGCGTGCGGTGGCGTTGTGGTGAATTTTTTTGCGAAAATGTTTAATCCTTAAATTTGCCACACCAGATATTTGTGGCAACAATGTTGTAGTTTTTCGATGAAACTTATATCTTTGCTATGGATAGAACCTTTTTCATTTGAATTGGTGTACAGTTGTCAATATTAACCCAAAAGGGTCGCACGTGTATATTTAAAGTTTAGCAAAACACATAGGAAGGTTGCTAAACCTTTTTTACGGATAAGTCGATTAAAGAAGTATATCCACAGTGTTCTCAACCGCTTCGTTACTGTTAATAAACACGCCTCCAAGGTCCATATTTTTGACTACATTGATACAACCTTCAACATAGGTCATCTGTAACAGCATGCAGAGGGTCTTTTAGATCTTATATTGTATATCAACCACCTCAACCAATTTAGCTTAAACTTGATAGCTCTGTCAAAATATGCCACTTCTGGTAGTCTTGTACGTTGAAATCGAATTAACAATGGTACTAGAATGTATAAAAGGGCTTAACAGAGTAGGTGGCCATAGAGGAATAAGTTGTCTCCTAGCGAAACAAGGTGCGACAATCAGTGCGAAAGGACCGAAACCGTTTTCCGCTATGGGTTTCCACACATTAAGCGAGAAGCTATGGAAAGAGGAAAGCGCAAGTAGACAACTCGACTGGCAATAAGTACCTAGACTTCGACAGGCAAGGATGTTTCTGGGAGAGTATGGCACAAAATGGTACACGAAACCAATGGCTCTTCCGAGAGACAAATTAAGTCAGCTTGTGGAGTTTTGTACAGGTCATTGCAGGCTGCGGTGCATCGGCACAGATTAGGGTAGTGTTCAACGGGTCAATGTCGACTTTGCGACCGAAAAGCAAATGCTCCTGGATTGCGCTAAAATCACGAGAAAAAGTCGTCAGGCAATCGGGAAATTATGTCCCGTGAGAAAACAACAAATTAAATCTGTAAAAAGGCTTTACTTATCCAACTGAGTTAAATATTGTACTAAAAGCAAAGAGCTCAATAAACCACGGGAAACGATTATTTTACAAATGACACGAATTTCGGTCTTAGAACAAGTATTCGCTGGGTAGCCAAATAACATCTGTGTGAAAGCGAGCTAAAGCGAGAAGACGAATATTTCTCCCCAGAGTTGTGCGCTGAGATCCGCCAGGTAAATTACACCCAAATGAAAGGGTCGCAGTGCATTCCTCAAATTTGAATATAATCAAATGATGCTCTGCTTTGTGGAGAAGCACTCAAATGAATTTAGAAAGTGCTGACAAAGCGAAATGACTAGTGTAGTGACTAGAACTCATCCAAACCACTAAAATAAAAAAGTTGACTCTGGTAACTAGAGGCCTGGAAGTACATTATTCAGAACAGCCATATTCAGCTTGCTTATGGATTCTTCAAATAACTTCCCTAGTAAGACTCTACATTTTTTCTATAGTATCGTCTCATTCACCCCAAAATCAAGAGAAGCCTCTGCAACAAGAGCATGTTTTTATCGGCAGATTTCAACCAGAAAACCTCACATCATTAAGTTGTCAACTTTGCGTTGATTATTATGACATTACTAACTGATTACATTTCAAGGTCAGCGCACTACAATTCACACCGCAGCTTCGTTAGAATCTATCTTTATCCTCAGCGCAATGCTTTTATGTTTCGTGACCGAAAACTTAATCAAGCGGCATTAGCGCAGTCATAACAAAGCACGGCAGTTTTATCAAACCAAACTAGTCATTCCATTTCATTTAATGGCTTTTACTTCTATTTCCAGGTGCCATTATATTCGGCTCGGATCAGGAAGTGCGTGAGGTGATGCGCGCGGTGCGACGCAACAATGCGACCGGTGCCTTCTCGTGGATCGGCTCGGACGGCTGGAGTGCGCGCAACCTGGTATCCGACGGCAATGAGCCGGAGGTAAGTAATTGCATGGTTAATGAATGGCGAGCGCTCGCCTTTTATAGTGTATTAAGCGTGGGAAGGCACATGCGTCGGTGTTGCGCAGGATATGACCACTTATAATGGCAATTGGCCAAAGGCACTTCATCAGCAAGCATCAGCAAACAAGCATAAATGCAAATAATAGTTATAGTGTACACGAGAGAGCGAATGGCTGAGCGATGGGGAGCAAAAAATGTGCTGCGCCGGCAATAAACTGAACACTGTGGGTACTTGGACACCTTCCACTGCTGTTGTGTGAACGGAAATTGTGTTAAAAGTTAGGAGCATAGGTCACACACATGCATGTGCGTGTGTGTGTGGGTAAAGCGCCGGAATGAGCAACAAATTGATTAATGAATTGCTGTCGGAATCACTTAGACCAGGTCGACTGGCTGCGGTAACCTCATTTTACTTGAGCAAACACCACAAATACACACAGCCATGTGCGCCGGGACGTGAGTGGGCGTTCTTGCAAATGTTGTTGCAAGTGTGGGAGTGCCGCAGACAGACAACTTAATGTTACCTTTTAAGCATACCTAGTTTATATAAGCACAACTAACGCAGGCAGCGGCCATTCACCAAACCTTTGCGGCGATAACCTCTATGACCCATGACCGCACACGTTCACAGAGAGATAAAGTAATTATAGCTGCTTGAGCATTACATGTTTTCCTTAATCATTTATTATGATTTTCGGATCATAAAGAATATATATTTTTGTACAAAATTATTTTTATTTTGCGTTTCCGCAGCGATGCTCATTAATAATTTCATTTAATTGTGAAGGTTAAATCTGATACGTGAAGTTCAGTATACAAACAAGTGCCTGCATGTAAGCAGATAATGCAAAACTGACAGCAACGTACATATTTCCTATATATGCGCACAAATGCGTTTACAATTGCCGCAGCTGCATGAGCAGACGGCGCTTGAGGTAACGGCGCATATGTGGTTTATTTACACACAAAGCTTGTATGATTGACGACAGGATAATTGATATTAATTGTTGTTACGGGCAAATTTCTTACGAAAATCGAAATGACAACAACAGTAATACAGACAATCGATTTAATGTTTAACGGGAGAATTAAATGCCGTTATTGACTTTAAATTAACTCAACTCAACTCAGACTTAATGTACAAATTATTGAACATGATTTTATTAAAATTCCCGCAAATTGGACTGACAAAGAAAGTATATCAGGCGAGATATACGGCTTGGATTTTAGTTTAGTTTTGCTTGCTTTAAGATTTTAAATTTTTATAGAAATGGTGGAGCTAAAATAGTTATTATAACAAGTCAATTAAAGAGTGCCTGGCCTGCCATAGTAAAACATATTTTTTTGTTATGATTCTGTACCCACTCACTTCCCCTCTTTGACACTTACCACTTTCTTTCACTCTTTTGAAATCAAAATGCCACGTTTCAGTTCTCCAGTGTGACGTCATCGAGTATGTGTTTGCTTGTGTGGGTGTGGGGTGCTCTTGCGTGTGGGTTGTAATGATATAGTACGAATATGTGGGTTATGTTGGTGTGGTGTATTGAAGTGTGACAGTGTTGTGACTTCGTGTACAACTGCATGGATGTGGTGGCTTTTTAGGAGGAGGCTTATCTCATTTAGCCACTTCGCATCAAAGGTAATATACTGATTATAATGACCCTCTAACTTTGCGATAACATTTTTGTAGTACGATTTGCCTTTTGCTTCAAAATAGGCCTTAATGTCGGCATTCACCTCTTCATTTGAATAAAATTTCATCCTGGTGAGCACGCCTTTGAGATCTGAGAACAGAAAATAGTCACTTGGGGACAGATCTAGAGAATATGGTGGATATGACAGGAATTCAAAGCCCAGTTCAGGGATTTTTGTCATCGTTTTCACTGACTTATGGCGCGATCTATTGTCTTGGTGAAGCAGCACTTCCCAACGGTCCAATAACGCCGACTGTTAAGGTTTTCACTAGAATGTCTGTCGATAGGACTTCGGAATAAAATGGTGGAACAATCTTTCATCCATTGTCAGATATCGCCGCAAAAACTGGTTTATTACGCTTGAACATCCAAACACTACTCCGAATCAGCGCCATCTATGTGCCAGAACTTGTTAGTTGACCGTAAAGAAAGTAGAGTAATATCGAGTAATATCGAAACTCGATCGAATTCCAGAGGGAATTTTAATACTGAAAAATTTATTTGCAATTCTTACTCAGCAATGGCTCGCATGCTTTAAGCTTTGCAAGCTGCCAATGATATTTCGAAAATGCCAAAACAACACTAAAGCTTAGGAATTAAAATTTTAGAATTTTGTGCTTTGTAGCAAGCAAAATTTCCATTCACTAAGATTTCTATTTATACATTCAATTACAGGTTGAGGGCACCTTGTCCGTGCAGCCACAAGCGAATCCTGTTAAAGGTTTCGAGGAATACTTTCTAAACTTAACGGTGGAAAACAATCAACGAAATCCATGGTTTGTAGGTGAGTGAATCTAAAATATGTTGTCTTCTTTCTTTCTTCAATTCCTCAGCGGACTTACAATAACGCAAAACTTTTAAAAAACTATTTTACTACAATTGTCTTCACAGAATTCTGGGAGGATCACTTCCAATGCCGCTACCCCGGGAGCCTAAGTACACCATACAACAATTACAATCGCACGTGCACTACCAAAGAGCGCCTCTCGAAGGACACAGACTTCGAGGATCAACTGCAGTTCGTCAGCGACGCGGTGATGGCATTTGCATACGCGCTACGGTGAGTTGATTGCAAGCGCGGGAGTGCATCATTTGGTGTAAAATACTAAGTTATATATATTGCTAGCCAAATAGTTTAACTAATAATATAACTACTTAGCACGATTTTCTGCGCACTCTAAATTAATTTAAAATTTTTCTCTTCTTTTCTTCTTTTTTATTTGGCTATTAACAGCGACATGCATCGCGACCTCTGCGGCGGACGACCCTCGCTTTGCGATGCCATGAGACCCACCAAAGGCGCCGACTTGCTGAAATACTTGCGCAAAGTGCAGTTTCAGGGTAAGTAGCATGCGAGGGGGAGGGGGGATAATTTAATAATCTGGCAATCAAGCAGAATAGTTGAGTTATGATTAGAAAGGATATGGAAGTGTGAGTTTCAGTTACTTAAGTTACAACTTTCTAGCGTACATCTGGGTATAAGAGTTGTCTATACATATGCCACTGGTGCAACGAAACCAGCTGTCACACACATACACACATAATATGCTCCTCATCAGCATAGCTTACATGGAAATTGGCATGTGTACTTAGAGCACGTACCCTAATGACACTTTGTAACATTTCGCTTCGACAGCAACGTGCTGGTGTGCGGCAAGCTGCGAGGACGCGTTTCGCTGACACCCTGGCTGTTACTGCAACTAATGCGACTGCTGATGTGCTCCCATTGTCATTGTCACAATCGAGGCAACCAAGTGGAAAATTGGCTTTGTTGCTCAGTGCGCCGCTCAATCCCGCTCCACGCGCGTCGCTCAACTTCCGGCGCCACCAGCCCAGTGGCCGCGTTGCTCATCATTGAATTGAAAACGAAACTCAATAAATTATTATATAATCATAAGAGCGCAAAAAAGGAAGAGAAAATGTAACAGTAAAAGGAAAAATTGCTCGTCCGCTTGGAAAGGGTCGAAATATGCGTGAACGCGCTGCATGTGGCGCTGAGATAAAACGGTTGGCGTTGCCGCTAAAAAGTTACAATAGCAACAAATAAACAAATGAAAAATGAGCGGCGCACAAAAAACAACAACAACACACAAATTGCACTGCATATGTGTGTGTGTACGTCGTGATTAGATTTGCGTTGCCTTAATATTTTGCTTGGCGCTCTTGAGTGGCTTGTTGCTTATGCCTGATGGCTTCGGCTGATTGGCGGTTGCGCATGGCACTGCTGCAGATAAGCGAAATTGGCAGCGTTGAAAATAAATAGGCGCGTTCGAATTTATAATGCGAGCGTGAAAGGTCCAAGTAATAAACAGCGTTGAATGAAAAATTGTCATCAAAACTTTTGACATCTAAACAAGCAGCAACGGCAATGTATTGTTTAACCCATTTTGGTGCGGCTGCTGATTTAACCAACAGCTGGAAAGAACACACAGACACACATTGTATAAGTGTACATATGTATACAGGAGAGATCGCTGTGCATACACCTACGAATCATGAAAAAGCAATCAGTTTGTTTAGGCTGTAAGGCTGAAATTATGCAAGTACTTTCGCGAAAGTAATTTTCCTACCAATTTTGCGCTACAATTGGGTTTTTATCCAGCTTGGTTTCATATATGAATAAGTACATTTATGTTTCAGATTTATGTGTGACATTATTTGTTTTGAAGTAATTTAAAATTATACTCCTTTTTAATGCTTTCCAGGTCTCAGCGGTGATCACTTTCGCTTCGATGCCAATGGCGATGGTCCAGCGCGTTACAATATCATCCATTTCAAGCAGTCAGCGGAGGGCCTCTACCATTGGATCAAAGTAGGTGAATACTACGAGGGTGAACTGCGCCTGAATATGACAGGTATGCGCAATAAAAAAATATATTTCAAGAAAAAAGATTGGTATTATATAAACCAGCAAACGCTATTTTGATGAAAAATGTTTTTCAAACACTTTAAAAATGAGTTTTTAATTTTTTTTTTGCAGCTTTTAGGCGCACAAACAGAATTAGTGCTTTCATGCTCACAAATTTAAATCAATAAAGCTGTTTATAGAAATTTAACACACTTAATCATATATATTTTATAATCATAAAACAAAGCAAGAAAACACATTAACTTCAGCTACACCGAAGCTGTAATATCCTACAGAAATACAAAAGGTTACTTACAAGAACTTCGATCGTGTGACAGATGTGTGATATAGTTATCTGATCTGAATAATTTCTTCAGAGAATCCACCATTGCCTCAGATAATAACCCCTGCCAAATTTCGGGAAGATATCTAATCAAATTTAAATTTCATGCAAGGACTTGGTTGCGGTCGTTCAGTTTGTATGTTAGCTATATGCTATAGTAGTTCGAAACGGGAAATTTCTTCATATGTTATAGCGTTGTGTCAGAAAATAATCTATACCAATTTGAAAAAGATATCTCGTCAAGCACAATGACCTGGCTCCGGCCGTTCAATTTGTATGGCGGCTATATGCAAAATAAATCCTATCTGGAAATTTTTTTCCTAGACAGTGTCATTTCTATGTGGAATTATCCATGCGTAGATTTGTAAAGATATCTTTTCAAATAAAAAAGTTTCCCATACAAGCACTTGATTCCGATTGTTCAGTTTGTATAGCAGATATATGTTACAAAGGTCCATTATCAGCGATTTTGACAAATGAGCAGCTACTTTGGGAGGAAAGAAAGAGTGCAATTTTTCAAATCGCCATCTCATAAACTTAGGGACTAACTCGGAGATAGCTAAATTGACTCAGCTCATCACCCTAATCACTTATATGTACTTTATGTGGTCTCCGACGTTTTTTTCTGGCCGCTATAAACACCTTAATATACCCTGCTCAGCGTATAAAATCGTAGGCTTACTCTGCAATATTGCACAGATAATTTTCAGCACTTTTACGAGCAAGCAAAATGTAATTCAATATTATTTATCAATCAACCAAACAATCTCTTGCAATAGTTTAGCAACTTGCGGCTTAAAGCGCCTATTTTTCAGCATCCATTCCACTTGCGCGCTTGTTTAGCCTTCAACAACTCACAATTTGTTGCAACGGCAAATCCATTTCAGCATCACAAGAGCACTTAGGCGCACTTGCAGTAAATTTGCTCGTACTTATTGCAGCCGCATTTGTAAACTTATCTGATACACATGTACGCCTCGCTTCCTTGCACACTTTTCTACCAGCACTCACGCACACACTCATCTGCACTTTATTATACGATCTCGTTATTTTCTATTCTATTTACTCGTGTTCATTTGCTTTGTTTCAGCCGCACATTTTCATTCTTTTCTCATTGTTGCTCTCTTCCATTGCAGAGGTCCAATTCAAGCTGTTGCATCCGAAGCCACCTGAGTCCGTCTGCAGCTTGCCCTGCGAACGCGGACAGGCCAAGAAGTATGTGGAGGGCGAGAGCTGCTGTTGGCATTGCTTCAATTGTTCAACCTATCAAGTAAGTTCAGGCAAATTTACAGTTGTCACTTAGCACGGCAACGCTTGCCAACGCCAGCGCAGTATTGGCACACAAATAAAGCCGACACACACACACACGCGCGCATGCATGCCCCTGAAAGGGTGACAGCTGGATCAGCCACAAACCATATTGTGCGGCCGTGGCGCGGAGAGGGGCGGGCGGTGCGCCAACTGCCACTGAGTTGTGCAGATAAATTGAAGAGCTTTGTAGAGTAATTGATTTGCTTGTTTTATATTGGTAATGCTTTTACTGCAGCGCATTTGTATACCGTTCTACAAACACGTTTGCGTGTGAGTATGTATGTGTGTGTGTGTGCTTATTTGAGCCAACTGCAGCTGGGAAATTGGATTTTGATTTAGAAATTATGCTGTAGCAAATTGAATTCAATTCACTCATTGAACCCAGTTGAGCAAAGCATGAATGACGCTCAGCTCTTTTTAAAGCGAAGGTCGCCTCGCCTTCGAAGCGCGAATTTTTTCTGAGTCAACCTCTTTCAAAAGGGTTAAATAAGCGAAGAAGAGGTAGATTCGCAATATTCTGCATATAAATTGTTGCTCGCAGTTGTTTTGCTAAAATATTTAAATAACACTCTGAAAGTAGTGGCACGCGATTGCCGTGAGCTGAGCTGAGTGATTGGAAGCGCATCAATATTTAATTTCGTTGCGGAATTGCGGTAGAAGTTTGCCTGGGCAGTTTCCAACCAAAAGGCATTTCTCTTTATAAGAGTATAAAGTATTACAGTCCAAAGGCAACCAAATTTTTTTTATTTTATTTAACTTATAGCTAGTTGAACAGTCTTTGGCCACAAAAATGAAAATATTTGGTAGTCGAAAAAGTCTTTTCGTATTTGTAATCAAACTTTAACTTATTTTTTCCATATTTATAGTAACAAATAAATAAATAAATAAAGGGTGATTTTTTAAGAGCTTGATAACTTTTTTAAAAAAAAAAACGCATAAAATTTGCAAAATCTCATCGGTTCTTTATTTGAAACGTTAGATTGGTTCATGACATTTACTTTTTGAAGATAATTTCATTTAAATGTTGACCGCGGCTGCGTCTTAGGTGGTCCATTCGGAAAGTCCAATTTTGGGCAACTTTTTCGAGCATTTCGGCCGGAATAGCCCGAATTTCTTCGGAAATGTTGTCTTCCAAAGCTGGAATAGTTGCTGGCTTATTTCTGTAGACTTTAGACTTGACGTAGCCCCACAAAAAATAGTCTAAAGGCGTTAAATCGCATGATCTTGGGGCCAACTTACGGGTCCATTTCTTGAGATGAATTGTTGTCCGAAGTTTTCCCTCAAAATGGCCATAGAATCGCGAGCTGTGTGGCATGTAGCGCCATCTTGTTGAAACCACATGTCAACCAAGTTCAGTTCTTCCATTTTTGGCAACAAAAAGTTTGTTAGCATCGAACGATAGCGATCGCCATTCACCGTAACGTTGCGTCCAACAGCATCTTTGAAAAAATACGGTCCAATGATTCCACCAGCGTACAAACCACACCAAACAGTGCATTTTTCGGGATGCATGGGCAGTTCTTGAACGGCTTCTGGTTGCTCTTCACCCCAAATGCGGCAATTTTGCTTATTTACGTAGCCATTCAACCAGAAATGAGCCTCATCGCTGAACAAAACACGCGCGCGAAACACATTTCGAACCGAACACTGATTTTGGTAATAAAATTCAATGATTTGCAAGCGTTGCTCGTTAGTAAGTCTATTCATGATGAAATGTCAAAGCATACTGAGCATCTTTCTCTTTGACACCATGTCTGAAATCCCACGTGATCTGTCAAATACTAATGCATGAAAATCCTAACCTCAAAAAAATCACCCGTTACTTATGTACCATTTTGGTCGATCACTTTTTGCCATTTTTTCTATAGAGTCATTATTCCATCAGTGTAAAACGTTTCTAATTTCTCGGCGAAAAATTAAAAATTTTCCAAGTTCACTCACCTTTTTAAATGGTCCAAAAAGGTTTGTTGATGAATTTTAAGCTCCTTATCGACGTCATGGCTGCTTATGTATTGGTCTTGGTCAATATTTTCCATAATTTCATAGAGACACAATGTAATTGGTAGCACTGGAAATATACGACTGCAACGACATCTATTGACAAAGTACGAAAAGACTTTTTCGACTACCCAATATTACAGTTCAATTTTATGCAATTTTTTTATATACTATTTAACGTAATTTTATTTTATTTTTTCAAAAAGCTAAACATGAAAATATATTTAAAGTACCTCAATATATAAATTTGCAAAGCTATTAATAACTCAAATCCGCTAGCCAAGTAATTGCTGCATCACTTGTTACACTCCAAATAGCAATGTTTATTTGCCAACTTCCTTCTCGTTGTGTTTCAATTACATATTTACAATACTTCATCTAGATACGGCATCCCATCGATGAGACTCAGTGCCTAACTTGCCAATTGGGCACTTTGCCCGATGTCAGCAAGCAGTTCTGCCAGACAATACCGGAAGTCTACTTGCGGCCCGAATCAGCTTGGGCGATTGGGGCGATGGCCTTCAGTGCCACCGGCATTTTGGTCACGCTCTTTGTTGTTGGTGTTTTTGTGCGGTAAGTGTGCAACAAGCACTAATACATATATATATAAACATGTGCTCACTCTCTGCATCCTTTTATTTACGGTGTCAATTGCCAACTGTCGAATGTCAACAATTGATTGCGCTTGGTCGTTTTCTCACTACTGTTTATTTCCTTCATTTTACTTCCTTTTCCTACTTTTCACTACTTCTTTTTTTGGTTTTTTTTATTATTATTTTTTTTGGTTTATTGCCAAGTCAACATGCTACTTTACCTTTTTTTTATTTATTTGCCGATTTTTAAAGCGCGCAACTAAAGCTTTCCATCAGCGCCGGAAATATTTCTGTTTCATTTTCTTTGTTTATTTATTTATTCTTGCAATTTTGGTATTTTTCGCAATTTTTCTCCCTGGCTAGGCTTGATTTTCAATGTTTGCTTTTTAAATTAAATGCACAATATGCTTTGCTGAGTGCCTCTAAATATGAAAATTTACGTTTCGTTTGTTTTAGCGGCAATTTTCACAATTTTGTAAGAAGCAACAAGAAAATATTTGCTTAATCTCTTGCTAAAGAGATAAAGCGATTTGTGAATTATTATTTTGAAAATATATATTTCAAGTTTTGTTTCACTTTTTATGGTTTTCCGTCTTTAACAAACATTTTCTCGTCCTTTAATTCCTTTAGCCACAACGACACGCCCATTGTGCGCGCCTCTGGACGGGAGCTCAGCTACATACTACTCGCTGGCATATTAATGTGTTATGCCGTTACATTTGCTTTGGTGTTGAAGCCTACGAATATAGTGTGCGCCATACAACGGTACGTTGCCATAGAGCTTTGCACTAAATGATAGCAAAGAGCTTTTAGTCTTAATAATACTATCAAAAATAATAAAAAAAAAGTATAAAAAAAATTTAAAAAATTAAATTGAATACAAATTTAAAATATATTTAAAAAATTTCAAAAATTTAAAAACTTAAAAAAAAATATTTGAATGCATTATATATAACTATTATTTGCATATTATCGTTTACTCTCTCCACCAGCTTCAGCGTCGGCTTCTGCTTCACCGTTGTCTACGCCGCGCTGCTCACCAAAACCAACCGCATAGCGCGTATCTTCAAAGCGGGCAAACAATCAGCGAAACGCCCTTCGTTCATAAGTCCCAAGTCACAATTGGTTATCTGCTCGTTCCTAATTTTCATACAAGTAAGTGCGATATCTATGACAATGGCGGCAAGAGCGCACACAATAAATGCGCAAGAATGCGCCAAAAGATTTTGCGACGCAGCGGCTGCATCGCCACATTCCGGCATACTACAGCTGGCATGTTGCATGCAATCAACACACTGCCACACCGCATATTTACTCACGCACACACACAGGCACACCGCTTTTTAACACATATTTGCTTTCGCCGCGAACAAAAGCACTCAGCAGCATCCATTACCCCTTTTCTCTAGCGCTGCTTTTGCACCGCCGCGCCATTCATCAACACAATAGCGCTTTGCTTTGCCATTAAAATAATGTTTACATATTTACCCACACACACACAACTAAAATTACTTTCGTTTTTCCTTTTACTAATGACCGTTCTATATGTGATTTTCTACCTCCCACCCCCCTTTCGTGTTTGCTGCCATTGCAGATTCTCATTAATGGCGTTTGGATGGTGATTGCACCGTCGCACGCCATGTACCATCATCCGACACGCGAGGATAACCTGCTCGTCTGCGATTCGTACATCGACGCTTCCTACATGATCGCATTCTTCTATCCCATCTTACTGATTGTAGTCTGCACGGTGTACGCGGTGCTGACGCGCAAAATACCAGAGGCATTTAACGAGTCCAAACATATCGGTAAGTAGTTGGCGCCAGTTTGACGAGCGTATGGCGAGCTTGAACGCTAAATCTTTCAACTTCAAACCACAGCTATTTACAGAATCAATTAAATGGTTGTAATTGATAGACAATGCGTGATTTGATTTAAAGGTTGTAAAGCAGAAGTTTGCCACTTCGTATCGGTATATGAACTTGCACTAGAGCGGGTCAATTTTTTTTCTTAAAAATCGCGTATGCCAGAAATGTTCTAAGGATCATTCGGACCACTTTGTCGAGGAGAATGTGGGTGTGAAGCCGATTTCGAGCCAGAGACTTTTAAGTCAAAGTGTCAAAAATTTTAATAATCGGTTGTATGGAAGATATCTGATATGGTTGTCTGACCGGGCCAATTCCAACTAACAAATTACGCAAACATATTAAATTTCTTTCGGATATCTCAAAAACTGCCGAACAAATCTTTAAAATTCCTAAAAAACTTCGTCTTAAAAATCGCTGGCTCAAAACCGGTTTTATACACATAGCCTTTTATACAAAGTTGGTCGGAATGATGTTTATACTCGTCCATATATCTCGCCTACGCAATTTTTCGTTTTGTTTATTTGACTTCCTATAAATCGATCCGCTCTAATCTCCATACACCGCATTACCATAAGTTATTTTACTAGTTGTGTCTGAAATATTTGTCTAATTAAAATAATTCCATTTTGTCATATTCTCTTCCGCATTCGCTTCACTGGACGCTGCCACTTGTGCACAATCGACTTCAACTGTACAAAACAATGAATGTCTAACGTCTTACCTATACTTTTCCTGTTTTTCCAACCAATGCACTCTCTTCCGCCTCCATCATCTCTAACATCTACTCAGGATTCACCATGTACACCACTTGCGTCATTTGGTTGGCGTTTGTGCCGCTTTACTTCGGCACCGCCAATCATGTGCCGCTGAGGATAACGTCGATGTCGGTGACGATAAGTTTGTCGGCGAGCGTCACGGTGGCGTGTTTATTCTCGCCAAAGGTAATTGAGAAGCAACTTTATATGTATTGTAATTCATATGTCGTTAGCGGGAAATGCATGTGTGTTTGTATATATAGCGTCTACCAATAAGGATGACGTAATTTTGACAGCTCCTGGCAGCCCTGCTTGTTTATGGATTTATGTTAATTTTGTCAGTGTGTTCAGTTAGGTTTGCCATTTCATCTTGTTACGGTTCACTTTGGTACAACATTTAGAACTTGTGCAAGATTATTAAGCAAATTCACGTTTTTAAAAAAAAAAATCAAAAAATAACGCTTTCGAAAAATCATTTACTCAGATGAGGCGCATTTTCCATTGCTGGAAATGCCGCTACCATCAATAGCAAGCTCTATAATATGATGTTTATCGACTTTTTTCTCTGAATTTAATGAAGATGACGTAGACGATCTCTAATAAGACATGTTTTACATTTAAACATGGACAATTTTGGTGCAAAGATTGGCGACTCGTTGATTTTGAGAAATGACGCAGTCAAATGGCCGTCAAGCCTGTAACATTCGAGGGCAACATTTAGCGTATTATAGCCAAAAGTCCAGCCGAAATGCTGCACAGCGTCATCGAAAATTAGCGTACACAGATGGAAATATGCCAAAGGAACCAAGCGGCTTTTTAGTCGAAATTTTGCTCAAGTCGTAAATGGCATAAAATTATCTTCATAACAAAGAAACATACAGACCGACTCCATTGTGAACAATTTTGATTATATTTATACATAATTTGGTAGTCGAAAAAGTCTTTTCGTATTTCTAATCAAATTCCAACCTATTTTTAATACTAGTATTTTTATCTATTGGTAGCACAGGAGATATACTATACGACTGCAACGAGATCTATTGACAAAATACGAAAAGACTTTTTCGACTACCCAATATACTATCGATAAGTACCTACGCATATACATGTAAAAAGAAATAATAATAAGTTTTTAATTTACAAATTTTTAAAGCTATTTGAACATTATTTCCATTTGACAGCACCAATTTATTTATTAATTTTCTGTTGCTTGGAAACTTTTCTAAATTTTTTCACTCACTTCTCGTCGATGTGCATTAAAAAAATTGCTGATCAAATTTAATTCTAATTTAAATAAGTGTAAATGCATACAAAAACAGCTCATATGTATATGTAAACATTTATTTTGCACACACTTACATATTTATTTATTTTTATCTCAACAAAGCAATTCTCTTACACAAATACCAGCTTTAAAATAAGCGAAATGAAATATTTCCCATATAATTTATGCAAATTAAATTCATATTTTTGTTGCAAATACTGCAAACTCGCAAAGCACTTTTATTCAAATTGCCAGCAAACTATACTCGTATATATGTTGCATAAATTCCGCTGATTCATACATGCTTGTATATATTTGCTAGTGCCTTGACTTCACCTGCTCGCACGCACACACCATTAGCTTTGATTTAATTAGAGAATTAAAGGCAAACCTTTGTTGCAACAACTATGAACGCGCAAATAGTTTGTATAATTTCGTCGAAATTAGTTTATGCAGTTTAAGGTTGAATAAGTGCCTTCAAGTGTCATTATATGTGGCCATCAGCACTTGCCCTGACAAATATGAGTATGTTGTATTTATTTTTTTCAATACTTGCCCTCAGGGTCAACAGTATGTTCTGTTAATTTCAACCCTTAAGGAAGTTACATATGACAACCAAATATTGACCAAACCACAACTGTTCAAATATGCAAAGATATTCTTCTATAGAGAAGAAATATTGGGTAGTCGAAAAAGTATTTTCGTATTTCTGATCAAACTTAAACTTATTTTTTATATATATAATGAACTTCAATGAACCAAATAAGTACCATTTTGGTGGACTGCTTCTTGCAATTTTTCCGTTAGAGACATTATTCCATCAGTGTACAACTTTTCAGATTTCTCGTCGAAAAACTGCAACAAGTAATTTTCACAGGCTTCTCTTGAAGCCAACTTTACTCCATTAAGGGAGTTCTGACCGAAACAAATAGTAGTCCGGTGTTCCAAGGTCAGGGCTATGTGGTGGATGCCTGAAAACTTCCCAGCCAAGCTCTCCCAGCTTTTGCCGAGTCATCAAAGATGCGCGTGGTTTAGTGTTGTCCTGATGGAAGACGAAGCTCTTTCTATTGATCGGTTTTGGCCATTTTTTCCGATTGCTTGCTTCAATCTCATCAGTTGTTCACAATAAAATGTGGAATCAATCGTTCGATCAGGTTGGAGCAGCTCATAGTGAATGATTCCTTCTCAATCCCAACAAACACTTAGCATAACCTTTCGAGGCATCAGTCCTGGCTTTGCGACCATTTATTCCACTTTTCATCTCCCTTTACCATTCGCTTCAGAAATGGTTCGATTTCATTTCATTTAAGCAAAGAATAGCAGATGTTAGTTCCGTCCATTAAATTTTCCAATTTATGTGGTACCCAAACCTCGAGCTTCTTTTTGTAGCCAGCCTTTTACAAATGGTTCAAAACCATTCATGGCTGCTTATGTGATGGTCCTTGTCAATTTTTCCATAATTTCATCGACTTTTTCAACGATCATTCACATCGAAATTTCCATAACGGATGTAAGCGAACCATTGTTATGCTCACGAACTGATACTGCATGATCTCCGAAAACTTCACAAATTTCATTGGTGGCTTGCATGGCATTCTTCACTTTTTATACAAAAACTTCAAAATATAGCGAATTTCTTAATTTTTGAACAGCTGTAACTTTTTTTAAGCTTCCTGGAATTTTTTTTGGTCAAATGAAGCTTAAAATTTCGCCTTTCTAATACTATATGCTATGGCACAATGTGATTGGTAGCACTGGAGATATGCGACTTCCACGACATCTATTGACAAAATACGAAAAGACTTTTTCGACTACCCAAAATTTACCAAACAACTGGTCAAATGGACAAGGATCTTCGTTTTACAGAAAATAAAAGAAAACAAAGAAATATAAATTTAGTCACCATTTGCTTCACGGTCGCTATAGAAATATTCAAGTTACTTTGTTTTCTGCTTTTACGAACCATACCAGCATATAAATTCGATTACTTCAACAAAGATATTTTATTGAGAAAGTTCTGTTGGCAAAATTTTTGCTAAAAGCCTTGATTATTTTTCTGACTTTCAACTACAAAGCAGTTAAAATAACTATCAATTTAATTTTGGAAAAAATATAAACTCATGAGGGTAGGCATTTTCGAAAACTTGTATGCAATTGTTGATATTTCTCACCGAAATGTGAATATTCTGAAAGCGACTTTGTTTTACACCAGTAAAGGTGCTCATCCGTTTATCAACAAAATTTCAACTCAATTTGCTGACACGCTATCAACTGTCAGCCATCAAATAAATATTCGAGTGAGCAGCAAAAAAAAAAAAGAAAAAACAAAAACAACAATAACTCCCTGTAAATTCACTGCAAATTTGATTCACATGCAAAGCAGACACTGACTGCGCATGTATGGGTAAATATGACTTTCTGTGTATGTCTATGTATGCAAAGTTTTGGGTGTGAAATTCAATTCAAAACACACAAAAAGCGCCCGCATAATAGTTTCTGTGGCACGTGACAGCTAACTGTTGATAAACGACCGCAAGCAAAAACATAATATGACATAATGCGCAAATCCTAGTGAAATCTACAATAAATATTGTGTCGCTAAAGGCAAATATAGCAAATGTCAGTGCAAGTCAACTGATGGCAAAGTCAGATTTGACATCAATTAAACATGAATATGCCATGTTGATGCGCACGACAGCAAACAAAGCCTTTCACATGAACTGTGGATCAGCTAATGCCCAAAAAAGGCTTGATTTTTGCGAAATATTTTTTTTTGTTTATGAAATTAATATTGGCATTTACATAACCTGCACTGCTTTTTTTCAGCTGTACATAATACTTATAAGGCCCGAACGCAACGTGCGGCAGAGCATGATGCCGCCGCGCTATGGAAATATGCACCGCGCGGGCACTGGACCATCGTCCATGATGGCGGCCGCCGTGGTGACAGCCGCTACATGTGCGCAAGAGGAGAAAATACAAAAGCATATCACACCAACAAATACAGGTAAATATATAGCTACAACAATAGCAACAACGCTAAAAATATATATGCAGAGCTGACAGTAGTTTATTTTGAAGGCAGCTTATAACTCTCTTTGACCTACCTAACATTTTTTTCTACACCTTCTCGCTTCCGCAGAGCACAGCACCAAGGCGAAGAAGCTTTGTGAGATGGCAACACAAACCATCACAATAACGAATATCTTCACTAATTTGGACAGCATCGCCTACAGTCAGATTCCCTATGCGGATCAGTATGTGCCAAACAACAATCATCAGCAACAGCATGAGCAACAAAACCTACAATCATCACACCACCACCCACTAGCCGAAAACAGCGAAGCTGAAGTAGTGGCGAATAATAATAAAATCAATCAATTGCAACATGGCAACCCTAACGCCACAAACACCGCCACCGCTACTGCAACTACAGCCAACACAGCGGCCACTTCTGCCACAGCAGTTGCGGCTATTAACACAGCCGTATCGCCACCAACTTTACACGCACTCAGCAACCATGTGATGTTGCAGCAACATGTTGCGCTGCACAACTGCAGCGATAGTGCGACTATGTGCAGTGATAGCGGTCGACCACAACTGGAGACCACGAATTTATAGCCCAAAGCACCGCTAACCACTGCTGTCAGCGCCGGCGCTGCATTAGCAACCGCAAAAGCCATCGAACAGTGTAATGCCGCGGACACATTGAAAGCACAAGGCATGAATTATGTGCTGCAGCAAGAAATCGGCTGTGATAGCTGTGCCGCACAGCCAGCGCAAGCCAAAGTGGGTGAGTGTAATAAGCACAATAACAACAATGCCGGCAATCATGCTGCCACCCAACACACGCTGAGCAATATCAACGGCAGCGGCAACGGGGAGGGTGCCACAGACCGCACCACTGCCACCAGCAGCAACACAGCCAGCAATTGCAGCAGTAGCAGCAGCAACAGCATCAGCAATGGCGGCAACGGCAGCACGCGGACCGGCAGCAAAAAGCGCTGCGCCATACCCGTGTGAGAGTGTGCGCACTGGCCCAAGGCGTGCAACACTGGCAGCGCAATAAATTGCTGAATTGCTGTCATTAGAGATTTGCTAAATATATTTGTAACTGTAAGTAAGTACCAAAAATTAGTATAAGTCCAATTTATTTCTTTACAAAGAGTTCATAACTGACTGCTTATGATTTAAGTTTGAGGATTTATGTAGGTAGCTGGGCTTATGCCTTTGCAAGTAAGCCACAGAGGGTTTATACTTTAGCGGTTCCAATGAAATTACAATGAATTTAGCTAGTTAAGTTGTGCTATTAGTATGTTAAGTTAGTTAAAATTGTAAACAAGCAAGTTAGTATACTAATATATATTATAAGCGTATGAAAGTGTTTTATATTTGCAGGTATGATAGAAAACTATTTGATTACAGAGTTATAAAAAAATTTAGAGTGAGTTCAAGTTGATAAGAAATATAATCGTTATTTATTATTACAGTTCAATAAATAAAACAACTAGTTACTTATATTTTTTTTAACTACGCGGTTGAGAATTACAACCAGTAAGAGCTGTTCGTACGAAATGTGCGTGAGACGCCTAAAACTATGCTTGTTGGCGCGCCGCTGTGGCCTCAACAGCTTATTTTCACTTACTTTTCTTTTCTGCTCTTCAAGTATCTAACTTTTTGCGTTTATTAAATTTTTTCTAAAGGATTTCTCAACTCTACTCTGTGATTTTCTGTTGGTTTTATTTTTTCATTTTTTTTTTAATACATTTAGTAAGCATATTAATCATAGTTAAGATGGCGCTAACATGTGATATTATTTAGAACCAAATATTAAGTATTGAGGCCAAATGTATCAGTGTATGTATATTATATTAAGAGACATAGTTTTAAGTCTTTATTATTAAGTTAGTTAAGTCCACGGTGCAAACATAATTTCTAGTTAATGTTAATTTTTATGTGAAAAACGCGATTTTGTTACAAAAGGGATAGCAACTAGTATAAGTAAACAAAAGATAATAGATTTTATAAATCGTGTACACTACAATAACAATATTATCCCTTCTGCAACCTAATCAAACGCTCTACTGCTTGGCCAAGTGCTTACGTTTCACCTGTGCGCAGTAGAGGCAACTAAATTTATTACGTTGTTTGAGCCCAACAACATAATGAATTTATTTGCAAATGAACTTTATGTTTATAGAAGTCAAAGTAGTTCAGTTTTTCTCAGTCGCAAAGAGAGCTTCCACATATGAAAGCTCGTTGAAATGCGTAGAACTGAAGTACGTTTTCATTTGTTATAAAACAGTTTAGTTTTTCTTAGTCGCAAAGCAAAGTTCATATATAACAGCAGAGCTTTCACATTTGAAAGCTCGTTGAAACATCTAGAGTTGAAGAACGCTTTCATTTATTACAAATTATAAGCTTTTCAACTTATTTCAATGGTTTTTAGTTAACTTTCTTATAAATGTTAATTGCAACCACAACAAAAATATGCCTTTCCAGTGAAAAACTATGTAATATTGTATATTGAACACATCTAAATAAAGTACACTAGAAATTTACAACCGTAAATATTAAAGCATAAAAACTGTACTATACTTTTCCTAGAGGGTCGGCTTAATTAATTAATTTTAGTATAACTAATTACCCATAGAGATGTAAGATAAGTCAAAACAAGCATTGTAGTTAACCGTAGCTCTAATAGTTATTATAAATTAATAATGAAATGATTTATGGCAGACAAATTCATGACCAAAAATAATCAAGTAATTATGCAAATTGATTACAAAGCAAAGTAAATATTGAAAATTCTAATGAATTTCGAAAGAAAAAAACTCGTTACACACAGTTGAATGTTTCTACGTAAATATGTTTAAGCCCATGTAAATAAATAATGCTTGCATATACGCTGTACATATGTATACACGTACATAGACTATTTGTATGGAAGTAAGTACCTTAAATTTATGCATTAACTATGTAAATGTAAATTGTTTAAAGTTACTCAAATGAATGAGCATGCAAATAACGGTTAGCAAATAAATTTCCACACATTCTAGAAAATATAATATGTAGCATATGAAATAATGAGAGCAAAACACGTGAATTAATACTCTGAATAAAATAATTGAAACAACTTAACAAAATTTGGTTTCATTAGCGCGAAACACTCGAAGCCGCACTTCATGATTTTATTGAAAAAATATGTTTAGCACAGGCAAATATGAATTGAAGTTTGTTTAGAAATACGGAAAGACTTTTTCGACTACGCAATATATCCACGCCAAACTCAATTAGCGGGACCACTCAAAATCAAGGCCTCACCGGCTGCCAGCGACAGGCTCTTGGTGTTAATCTCGGAGCTGGAAACAAGTAAGGGATGGAATTTTTTATATACATATTTTCGCAGCTGGGTCCCGTGAGTTGTACTCACCCGCTGGTTTTCGTTGAGTCCAAGCTGCTTATCGTCAAGGTCATAGCAGCGGGTAGCAAGACATCGAAGTCCTGCTGCAGATCCACAGTGCTTGTGTCATTGCCGAAATTGGCGATGTATACGAGGGTGTCCTCACCTGTCAAGTAGCTGGGGAAATGTGAAAAAGCATATAGAACCAAGTAGGTATTATTTAATATGCAACTGTGTACCGTTTCAAAGCGAAAAAGTTGTTTTCGAGTGCCTTATATTTGTATGAGCCATCCTGTAGAGTTTTCGAGCTTTTGCGCAATTCGATCAGTGACTTGTAGATTTTCAAATGGGAATTGGCGCTTGAGTTCTCCACGTCAACATTGAGAGTTTGATAGTCTGGTGCAAGTGGTAGCCAAGTCTTTGAAGCATTGGAGAAACCTTTTTGAGGTTATAAACCGTTTGTTAGAAGTAAACAAAATTATTTATACTGAGCTGTGCTTACCGGCGTTAGTGCCTGCGGTCCATTGGAATGGCGTACGTGACGGATCACGCGTAAAGTTTTCATATATGTCTTTGTTTGAGTTACAAGCAGCGGGGTCAACGGTATCCTCCCATGAGATCTCACCATCAATCATGCCCAACTCCTCACCCTTAAATAAAATTTTAGCATAATCACATGCATAAAAACCAACGTCGAGCTCACCTGATAGGTGACACTTGCGCCGGGCAAAGTCATGACCAGCATATTCATGGCATCCGTGCGTTGCACGCCGTAGCGGCTAGCCGCGCGACGTTGATCGTGATTACCAATCTGTCGGTAATATAGAAGTATTACGAGATTAGCCACAACACAGACAACCGAACCTGCTCCGCACTTACCACCCAATTCGCTGTACGTCTGGCCGGCATATTCTTCAGCCACTCATCGACCGCCAGCTGCACATAAGACGCGCTCACACCCTGCTTCAGCACGGTAATCAAATTGAAGTTGAACGGTAAGTGTGCGCCCTCCACCGTCCGGTTGCCATACATTTGCATCGTGTATGCGGCCGGCGCGTACGTTTCGATCAGCAGCACACGCGTGTCGCCGCCATGTATGCGCTGATAGTCATCCATCACTTGGCGCCACTGGTAAACCATATCGATGGTCTCCGGACGATTTTCAATCAGATCATTTTTGAGGTAAGCGCGATCATCCTTATCATCGGTGTTGCCACTCACCGGCTCGTCGGGATATTGGCCATTCTCGTCGGGCTCCACTTCGAAGAGAACCGGCACTGCATCCACGCGGAAACCAGCTACGCCCTGGTCGAGCCAGAAGCGAATTATGCGTTTCATTTGTTCCACCACGGCAGGATTGCGATAGTTTAGATCGGCCTGTTGTACGGCGAATTGATGCAGATAGTATTGCTGACGTTCCTCGCGCCATTCCCACGCAGAACCGCGGAACGCTTGCAACTGAAAATGTTAAAAACTTAACAAGTGAGTACAGAGGAAAGATACTTAACTGTAGCTTTTTCTCCACACTCACCCAGTTGCTCGGCGGTATGCGTTTGCCATCCTCATCCAGCTTGCCATCGTGCCATACATAGTAGTCCTCGTAGCCGCGCTCACGCTTAAGTGATTTCTTGAACCACTCGCTTTCGTTACTAGAATGATTAGGCACAAAATCCAAAATGATTTTCAGACCCAAAGCGTTCGCCTTTGAAATCAACTCGCGAAAATCATCCATCGTGCCATATTCTGCCTGAATTTCGTAGAAGTCCGCAATGTCATAACCAAAGTCCACCATGGGAGATTTGAAAATTGGCGACAGCCAAGCCGCGGTTACGCCAATATCCTTGAGGTACTGTAGACGCGACGTAATGCCCTTCAAGTCACCAATACCATCACCGTCCGAATCCTGAAAGGAGCGTGGATAAATCTGATAGAACTGTGCAGTTTGCCACCAGTCCTTCTGCTCCGCCTGTGCTCCAGCACGGTTCGAGAGCGTGCAAGCCAGGCAACCGCTTTGCGCGCAAAGCACCGAAAAAACTACGAACGCCACGAAATACCGAGAAAGTTTTGTGAATTTCATGTTTGAATTGACATCATACTGCAGCGGTTGACATACAGGCGGAGCCTTTTATAGGTTCTGCATGTTATTTATCTAATATGTTCTGAGTAACTAACTTGCATTTGCAAAGTAAACACATTTTGACTTCGATAAGACTCAAGTGTGCGTTAAGTAAAATTATGACGTATGTTTACAAGTATAGGAAATATTTTGTTGTAAAGTGGCTTTGATAGTGAGGTACGTGTAAGTGAGCCCTCCAGTGAGAATGCAGTTGAGATAATTCAATGAATTACACTCTTTAATGTTTGAAAAACACTTGAAGACTAAAAGGCAGGTAAAAAATTAAAAAATCATTTCAAATGGTCACGGGTTTCCCACCTCTTAATGTATCCAAAAGAATCCTACTGTATTACAAAGCAAAGCGGTGGCTTGACTGTGCTACTATGCACGCCAGTGGCCTTGAAAATCTTGATATCGAATATAGCAACTAACTGAGTTCTTAACTGGTTTTCTCTCCGAAACTTTATCCAAATTAACAACGAAAACTCTCTGCATTAAAACCAAAAATACTACAATGTTTCAATGCTACTTTCAACTTCAGTTAACAGTATTTAAATCCAAAGCAGAGCAAGTAATTTAATCACTTAAAATGAAATTTCTGCTCACCAGCTTTTTGAAAGGTTTTTATGAGTGCTTATAACCACAACTCTTTCACACACTCCAACAACACCGCACAAATAATCACTGGCATTTTAGGAATTTGAAAGCGAGCAAGAGATGATATCAACTTAAAGTGTACAAAAAATCGAAAAAAACCAAACATGGAATGGAAGCCCAAAGCAAACAAAAATGGAAGAATTAAGTCGGAATAAGAGAGGCAATAAGAAATTTCAGTCGAAGAACCGACAAACGCATTCACAATGAAATTTTGTCGAATGGTGGGTGTAAAATGCAGACGGAAAAAAGACTGGCTTATGCGTATGTAGTTTGGAGCAGGGTCCTGCATTTGTCTAAGCAGATCTGTATTTTTTCTAGCGCACAGTTTCTGTATGGGGATGTACAGTATGTGTCGTATGGGCTGAATACCAAATGAAAACAATGTCATAACTTCTTTCCATGAGCAACTCTACAGGAACTGCGTATAAACTGCGAGGACTTCTTGTCAAGGCAGGTGTTGACTGCTATTGGCTGGCTTTGTTGGCCTGCTCAATTTCAGTCAGTAGTTGGAGTGTGTTATTAAGAGGCTCGCAGCACAGAAGCGGTATTCCGCTGCGCTTCACACGTCCACTTTTAGAGCCTACTTTGGACAAAGTGGAGTTACAGGAATAACGCGTCGATTTGCTACTGAACGGAGAAACATTTTTTTGTAGTTTAATTTAAACCTGATGTTCGGCATATTTTTTTCTATTGAAAAGATATAACTATGTATAAATTTTTATGATTTTATCTCTCCCTTGACTATGTGCTTGGCCAGGGAAACTACAAACAACTTTGTGGTTAACCTGAGTAGCCATAGTTACTATTTATACTAAACCTTTGTTTCTCTTGTTGTACAATGTACTTCAAATATAGACTAATAGTCTAAGCAACAACAATAAAAACAAAACCACGCGCACACCAAAACAAACAAAGAAGCTCTTAAACGCAATAATCATTATGATATGAGACAAAGAGCAACCGCAGAAAGCAAATATGTAGCCAAGCGTTGACAAATAGCGTTGTTGCCCTACGCATTTCACTCGCACAACAAAGCTGAGCGCTCTGTGCATGCCTTGCATACTTATTGAGTTGTCACTCAGCGGCAGCCAGCGGCCCACCTCCACCAATCTCCAACCGCCAACCGCCTACCGCCAGTCGCTAGTCGCACACTAAAGACTAAACCGAAGGACACACAACAACAAAGCCAAAAACAGTCACTCACACACGCTGGCACATGTGTTCGCTGCTCGCAAACCATTGTGGTTGCCACTTGGTTAGCTGCCTTGTCGCTGCTGGTTTCAATTCATGTTGCTGTGCCGTCCCTCGCTGATGTTCGCTTTTTATATTCCCTTCAATTATACATTTTTTATTTCCGCATTTTTTGCTTTGTTCCGTTTTCTCTATTCTTTCATTTCTTCATTTCGATTGTGTAATTTGTTGCTGGCACGGCGTCGTTTTGAATACCAAACGCTTTGAAATAACGCATATAAAAGTCGAACAAATTCGGGCGCAAATTAAAACGGCACAACGCCTCACACTTTTCCACTTTATGCAACAAAAACTCTGAAGCGTGTTCAATGCACGCACGCATATGTCAGCTGTCTTTCTTGCTCTGGCTGACTTTTCGATGCGTAATTTGTGTCATTTGAATTCGAAATTCGTAGAGTATTACCTTTAGTCACGAGTTTTCA
Source organism: Bactrocera dorsalis (assembly GCF_023373825.1). Lineage (NCBI taxonomy): Eukaryota > Metazoa > Arthropoda > Insecta > Diptera > Tephritidae > Bactrocera > Bactrocera dorsalis. Next base: position 978,056 of record NC_064305.1, on the reverse strand, counting down.
AGTGGATTAGCGCAGCGAGTGGTGAAGAGGGAGGAGACGTGGACGGTTTTCAATTTCCATTATATTTCGTGGATTTCTAATATGCCTAGGTAGTTAACTTTTATGGAACAAATACACAAAAAAAACAAATAGTTAGGTCTTAGAAATGCGATTTCAAATTGATTAGTTATTTGCGGCTTGCAATGAAATCTCAACGCACTAAGAGCTGAGTTCAAAATGCGTTCGTCGTAACCTACACAAAGTTGCGGAGCTTTGCATGACTTCTAGTAACCAAACAATAACCAAAAAGGCGGACGCAAAGGGGGGTTTTAGGGACTCAAACACGATTATCTTTTTAGGTCGGGTCCAAAGGGAGAACTCAGGGAACGGTTGTTCCGAGGCTTCGTCAATATTCGAGCTCAGGCTCGGAGGACGTTGGGGTCGTTAATGAAATTCACCCAAAGATATACATATGTATACGTGGAACAACGTCCGACTCGTGTGTCCGTTTGTCAGCGTGTCTCGCATTGCATTTCTGCCTCGTGATGATGCAACTAGTCTACATACTAGCTGTGATAGACCACTGTCTGCAAAGTCGTACAACTCTTTTTGATTCGAACCTTACTTTGAACGCACTGCAGTGGTTACGTTGTTCTTACTTGGATGCTTGTCAGTCTGATGGTGAGATGACGACTATCATGAAGGCCATCCTACTTCCTTCGCTTTCCTTCCCGTTTATCCGGGAACTCGAATAACCAGCTTTGGCTACTCTGACCCTGACAGGGTTTATGTCTGCATTTTCGGACGAATTTCGTACAACCTTTCATACAAACTGGGAGTTAGTGATTCATACCGCAAGAAATTTGTTTTTGTAATTGTACCTAACGACTGACAACGCCATCATGTCTTTGCAGCTGGTAGAAAGAATACCCACAGATCGCAGCAGGTCTAAGTGAACTAGATTTAGGCACACTTAATAAAAACCCGAAACCTTTTCCATACCTTTCACAGCTAATCTGATCTGCAAGCGCTAGCAGTCAGTCGAGATTAGATGTTACAACTTTTAATGGAAATAATTAATTTTATAGTCGTCACTAAAAGGAGACAGCAAATCGGCGCAAAGCTGCTAAGAACCTTTTAAATAATTAGAATAAGAAGACTGATTGAGGTGACCGAGGAATGAAAATCAGAATGTAAAAGATATTACTTAAATTTGAAGGAAAGCAGAAAAGGCAAACAAAAATATTTACTGCAAAAACATCATTATTCCACTGAGACAACTTGCCAACCATTAAGCGGTCAAGTGACAACAAAAAATACACTGAAGAGTGGTGCAGCTAAAGTAATAAGCTACGTTGGGCACACAAAAGGTTCTCTACGATACACGCGGCCAAGCGCCGCCGCTCAATTCTCATTAACGCCAAACTTTGGTTACGCAAATTTGTATGAGCGTCACGTCGAGACGAATGTCAGGCGCGAGACAGGCGACTGGCTTACAGCAGGAACACAGCGCTCGGCTGCCAAACAAACTGCCAAAAAACGTAAAGAAAATGCTACAGCGACTGCCTTGAAAGTGAAGTGATTAGAACGCTTACACCGCACGCTTGACTTGGCAGAGACAGCAAAAGAGTAAATGGTGAGACCTGAAAAGATTTTGTTATTTACACCTGCACACTGCTACGTAAACCTTAAGCGACTTAAAAATTAACGCAACCCGAACTCGTCTAATCAACTTACCGTGCGTGTTAAAAGGATAACACGCTGCTAAGCGACCGCGATTGCTGAGGTGGTGATGTGTGAAGACTTTCTAATCCATGCCAAGACTTATCATGCTTGTAACGGCGCTCTAAATACGCACTAAACTTTATGACTTGGCCGCTGAAGCGTTTCGCATAAGAAATGCTCCGGCTGACATTTAAAAAAAACAACGAAATCGGTTTTTAATACAAATAGAGACTCATGCAAAGATACACTTATTTTATCCTGAAGAGGGTATGATGCTTGTAACACCCAAAAGAGTACATGAAGGACCCTTTAAAGTATATATACATATAAATGATGACAGTTACGAGCTAAGTCGATTTAGCCTTGCCCGTCTCTCTACCCCTATGTGCCATATATATACGAACTAGTGCCTCAGTTTCAGAGATATCGACTTGAAATTTTGCACGCTTATTTTTCTTCCGAAAAAGTTGCTCATTTGTCGGCACGGCAGATATCGGACCACTATAGCTATAGCTGCCATAGAAACTGAGTGATCGGTATGAAGTGCTTGTAAGGAGAACTTTTTCATTTGAGGAGGTATCTTCACGAAACTTGGCATAAGTTATTGTCTTAGACAACGAAATAAGCACCGAAGAAATTTTTCAGATCGACTAACTATATCATATAGCTACTATATAAACGGAATGATCATAATCTAGTGCTTGTATGGAAAACTTTTTCATTTGACGAGATATCTGCACTGAATTTAGCACAGACTATTATCTAAAGCAAGGCATTATTATCTGAAGAAATTGTTCAGATCGAGTCACTATAACATATAGCTGCCATACAAACTGACCGATCAAAGTGTTATTAAGCAAACATTTTGTATTTGTGAAGTTTTATTCTTGTTGTATGTTCTTTTTAACACATTACTTCAGACATGACATAACATCAAAGCTTAAGAAATTAATTACTTACGCGCACCGCAACTGTGGCCTGGCAAATTTAAGCGCTTCGTTGTAACGCCTTAAAATGGTTTCCTGCGCTTCCCCTAACCTGCTCGCATTATCACGCATTAAGAGCAAAAAAGGGTTTAACTTTCTTTGTAGCCGCGCACTTTCACTGTGTGTTGTGTGTTCACTTCACCATCCCACGCACATATGCACACTCACACTTTTTAATTACTTTTATTTCGTTTTAACCACACAATCCCCGGCGCTCTAGAGCTATTATCGGCGATACAAAATTGTTTGCTCTTTCCGATTTTTCAATCGATGCGATGATATTTTTGCTTTTGTTTAACGCAACAGTTTACATAATCTTTTCGCAAAGTCATTTAAAGTGGCGAGGCAAAGAAGAAGAGAGAAATGCGCAAATTGCTGCACATGTCATTTTAATTTTCAGAATATTTGGAACACACTTTGCTACGCTCTTAAAATTAGTATGTTGGTTGTATTAAATTAGTGAAATTAAGGTGTTTTGTGGATACTTATATATATATTAGGGTGTCTAAAAAGTATTTTCGTATTTATATAAATATAAAAAAATAAATTGAAGTTTGATTAAAACTACGAAAAGGCTTCTTCGACTACCCTCCATCATAACATCACATTTTTTTAGACCTGTGCTTAAGATTAGTAGCATCTCACAACAATTTAATATGTGTTTTCTTAACTATAATATTCCTAAATTCCTACCAGAAGGCTTATATAATCTTAGTGCTCACATAGTAATTGATAAACTTTGTTTTAGAAAGTTATGTGATTTTTTCGCTTAAGATATTCTTTTCGTTTATTTATGTGATTTGTTTAAGATTGTTTTTGTGATTTGTGGTTGTTCAAAAAATTGAAAATCCATTGCCATTCATCACGTTACATATTGCTCGTTACGTGCCGCCATGTTTCACAACAACAATGCTTGCATAAAAATGGCATAATTCTTTTTTCATTCCCTGAACGTTGTAAGCAAAAGTACAGTAAGAGCTTGCTTCTTCTTACATGAAAGACACGGCTATGAACACAGTTCCACACCGAAGGCAGATTAAAATTTTGTCAAATCCAGGCACTTCGCGTTGGCAGCGCGCGCTGTCGATACTTTCACTGAAATATTCTCGACTAATATTTACTGTGCAGCCACTGCTTGGTGAGTGCTTTGAGAGTCGGCGACCTGCCCTGTGAACAGCTGCCGAAAATGTGCATGTCAATAGCGATAATGATTATGGCCGCTGATGATGAAGATGATCACAATATTTATGTAGCAAAAGACTTGAAAGGAGAGATGTATAAAAAAAAAGAAAAATAAAACAAATAAAGGAAAACAAGTTTACACTCTCATTATCTGAATTTGTAACTGTACTTCGCCATAGACAAATTTTCCACGCGGCTCAAAATATGTACAAGGTGGCAAGGTGCTCATACGCCCTGACGCCCGCGAGTTTTTGAAGAAGCTTGAGCGCATAAATTGTGTGTAGCTGCATTTATAGACTTTCTAACGGCACAGTTACATACATATTTATAAACAGGGGTATATACATACACACAAATGTGTAAGCACGTGTTTTCAAACTCATAAATAAAAATTTTGCATAATGAGTCTGGTTGCTTTCTGTGCTTGCGCCGCCAAAGCGTGATTTGTTTTCTGAGTTATCAATCATTCTTTATGCGCTCGCAAAACTCCAGTACAAACTTCCAGTTACCTGTGTGTTTACATAAAAACATTTACATATTGAAATGTGTGTGGGTGTGAGTACTTCCGTACAAACTTCTGATTTTGTGTAGGTGCCGAATATTTGAAGAATTAAAAGGACTTGCAGTTTGAATATATTTTAGAAGCATTCGTTAAGTTCCGCTGATTTCAAGTTGGAGAGGTATTGAAAAAAACTCTTTTTTGTTTTAAATAAATTTTCTAAATATATAATTTTATAACTTTTAAAATAAAATAGTAATTTTTGGTTTAATACTAATTTAAAGAATACTTGATTTTTCGCAACTTCTCGCACTTACTGCACGTTACTTTACATCGATTCCACTATGATCGCCTCATAGGCCCCCAACGGCACATTATTGACGCTCACGATGTCACTGCAAAAAAAAAAAGCAACCTTAAGAAGCAAGAAAGGCAAAGTGTACTACAGTCACCTACCCTTCTTTTCTGGTCGATAACATATTTGTTATGACAGTGTTGAAGTTGCCACTGACGCGCAGTACATCACTAACGTCCGCGGTGACAGCCGAGTCCAACACGTTGGCCAATAAAAGGTATGTCTTTTCATCTTTCAAGAAGCTGCGATCGAGTGAGAAATTCAAATAAAATTACGACTCTTAATTTTTCTTACATTAACTTACCGCTTAATGGCCAAAACATTATCGCCAATAGCTGTATAGCTGGCATCGCCTTGCTGGAGCGTTTTTGTCTTGCGCAGCGCCACCAGCTGATTGTAAATTGTCAGATGACTCTTCGAGGCGGCTTCCTCGGTCTGCACATTCACAGTCACATAGTTTGGATTGATGGGCAGCCAAGTTGTGCTGTTGGTGGAGAAACCCGCATTGGCCGTATTGCTCCATTGGAAAGGCGTACGCGCGGGATCACGTGTGAATTGTTCGTAAATATTCGCATTTGAATTGCAGGCAGCGGGATCGCGACTATCTTCCCAAGAGATGTCCAAATCGGTCATACCAATCTCTTCGCCCTGAATGAGGAAATATGAGAAATATTGTGATTATATTGCTGCGCATACGCCATTGTGACTTTTCTCTTTATATTCTCCGCTCTCCAAAGAGATTTTTAATTTACGCTCTTAAATATTTCTCACACTCCCAGCTGCATTCATACTCACCATATAAGTTATACTAACACCCGGTAGGAACATCTGTAGCATATTCATGAGGTCAATGCGTCCCTCTCCATAACGGCTGCCCACACGCCGCTGATCGTGGTTGCCCATCTGCATAAAGACAATTGTTTTCAATGTTCTTTCGCATTACAAGCGCCTCGTATACTCACCACCCAATTGGCTGTGTGGCCGCTCGGCATATTGTCCAACCAACTGCTGATGATCTTCACGAAACCAGACGCTGGCAAATCTGTATTGTTCTTATCTGAATTACCGCCAACGATGAATTGGAAATTGAATGGCATTTGTGCGCCTTCTGTCGTGCGGTTGCCATAGAATTTCATTACGTAATCTAGCGGTGACCAGGCCTCAGTAAGCAGCACACGCCTATCCCCGCCATGAATGCGTTGATAATCATCCAGCAGCTTGCGCCATTGATAAACCATATCTACGGTTTCCGGTAGATCTTGGGTGTATATATGTAATAGGTAGCTGGAATCATCAGGATCATCGGTATAGCCACTCAACGGCTCATCGGGGTAACGGCCAGTCTCGTCCGGCAATACCTCGAAGCACCAAGGTACGGCATCTACACGGAAACCAGCAACACCGCGATCCAGCCAATAAGTAAGAACGCGCTTCATTTGCGCGACTACGGCGGGGTTCCGGTAGTTCAAGTCGGGCTGTTTGACCGCAAATTGATGCAGATAGTATTGTTGACGTTCCTCGTTCCATTCCCAGGCGGAACCACGGAAAGCTTGGAGCTACAATAGGAATATTAAATGAAATACAATTCATATTAATTTTTCAACGATGCAAGACTCACCCAATTACTCGGCGGTACACGCGCACCGCTTTCATTTTTATAGCCATCGTGCCACACATAGTAGTCTTCATAGCCACGTTCACGGCGCACGGACTTCTTAAACCATTCGTTCTCATCACTCGAGTGATTCGGTACGAAATCCAAAATTACTTTCAGTCCAAGTTTATTAGCCTCCTGCACCAGGTTGTCGAAGTCATTTAATGTACCATACTCCGGTTGTATATCGAAAAAGTCAGCAATATCGTAGCCAAAATCGGCCATTGGTGAAGTGTAGATGGGCGAGAGCCAAACGGCAGTAACGTTCAAATCCTTCAAATAGTTTAAACGCGAAGTGATACCAGCAAGGTCGCCAATACCATCGCCATTGGAGTCCATAAAGGAGCGCGGGTAGATTTGGTAGAACTGCGCCGACTGCCACCACTCACGGGCGTCCCCACTAGACTGCCTAGCCGTGCCATCACAGGCTAAAGAAGGCTGTTGGGCTAATGCCAGTAGCAAAACTAGTGAAATTATTTTTCGCATTTTCGAAAGGAAACACGCTTGTAACACAGCCTGGGAGACGATTGAAAAGATACTGTCTGAAATTGGTGTCGCAACCGCTTATTTAAAGCATTCGACTGACGAGTGCAACATCCGTTGGGGGGCGGTTCTCGTGTCAAATTTAAGTGCTTTCAGATTCTTATCGCATCATTGTTGTGTTGCAGTGTTGGAAATTTTTCAAACTTACTTAAGTAGCTGATAAACAGTAGTTGTTTATTGCAAATTCATTTAAGACAAAAGGCTTGATTGCAACCCAACAGGTCTCAAGTGACCCCTGGCGGTGGTTTGAGTGGACTCTAGTACGCAGCTGTCTGTTTTAGAAACAAATACTCGAGATAACTTTTTAATAAATAGGTGTCTACGTAAGGGGGCGCCTTTATCAGCAATTCAAGAATCTTACTTTATTCAACAGTATTGCATAATGTTTATGAACTAAATGTATATGTAACACTAACAACATTTTTAATGAAATACAAAAATTTAAAGCTCTTCAGTACGAAAACATTGATATCTATAGTATTAGTATTTCAGACTTTTAGCAACTCGCTCGCTGCTCTAATTTTTCTCATTTTTTGGCACATAGTATGCAAAATAACCCACTGTAGTTGTCAATTTCGTGGCTGAGCGCAAGACAACGGCTTCCTTCGGTAATATTTGAATGCCCGTCGATTTTAGTGTGTCACTGAAAAATCAATACAGTTAGAAATGTAATAATAATATTTCGGAAATGTCGCGCTCTTCAATATTTACCCTCGCTTCGCTTTGCTTTTCCCGGTAACAATAACATACTCAAACTCATCCGGTATATTATCGAATGCGCGCTTCAAATCCACTTCTTCTGTGGAATCATAAAGATTCATTAGCAAAACGTATGTGTAATCGTTGAGGAGCATGCTATCGTGAAGAAATATAATATAAGCATTCAACGAATTTTCATATTTATCAAATATCACAAGAACTCACCGCTTCACGGCCAAAACATTTTGTGTCACGGCCTTTACCTCGACACTACCGTGACGCAATGTCGACTCGTTTCGCAAAGAGTGCAATTGTTTGTAGATATTCAAATGGCTCAGCGCATCGTTGCGTTCGCGTAAGACATTCACTGTTTTGTAGTCGTCAGCGACAGGCAGCCAAGTCTTTTTAGCTGTGCTGAAACCGGCATTCTGCGCATCATTCCATTGGAAGGGTGTACGTTCGGGATCACGTGAGAATCTCTCATAGATATCCGGATTGGTGTGACAAGCTGAGGGATCCACAGTGTCATTCCACGAGATCCATACGTCAGTCATGCCGATCTCTTCGCCATAATATGAGATGCTAACACCAGGCAGAATATTCGTCAGCATGTTCAACATGTCAATACGATCGGCGCCGAGACGAGAGCCAACACGATTTTGGTCATGATTTCCAATCTGGAAATGAGTAGCGCCAATTAATAAAGGTATTTTCAGTTAATAAGTGTACACAGCTTACCACCCAATTGGCTGTACGTCCTGCTGGCATGTTCTTTAACCAAGTATTTACAGTCTCCGCAAAGTGGTAGGCATCGGAGTCATTTGACAGCCAGCTGATCATGAGAAAGTTAAACGGCATCTGCGCACCCTCTGCCGTGTCGTTACCGTAATATTTTACCACTACATCGATTGGTGAATATGCTTCGGTTAGCATGACACGTTCGTCGCCACCGTTCGCTTTCTGAAATTCGTCCAAAACCCGACGCCATTCATACACCAAGTCCAATGTCTCCGGCTGATCAACGGTATATATGTGTTTAACATAATTGTAGTCATCCGGATCAACAACCCAGTCATTCCGTGGCTCATCTGGCCAATTGCCGTTTGTATCGGGCGCTACTTCAAATGCAAACGGCACCGCATCGATGCGAAAACCGGCGACGCCCCGTCGCAACCAAAACCGCAGTACGTCCTATTAGCAACCGCGAAACAAAGAATTATGTTAAAAACAAGTAGGATTACGTTAAATTACATGCTCACATTCATGGCAGCGCGCACTTTCGGATTGCGATAATTCAAGTCCGGCTGCTTACTCAGAAATTGATGCAGATAGTACTCTTTGCGCGTCTCATGCCACTGCCATGCGGAGCCACGAAACACACTCATCCAATTCGTTGGCGGCAGCCGCGTGCCATTTACCACACGCCCCGGATGCCAAACGTAAAAGTCTTTGTAGTCATTGTCGCCCGCCGCCGATTTTTTGAACCATTCATGTTCATCGCTTGAATGATTCGGCACAAAGTCCAATATTATTTTCACACCAACTTCTCGTGATTTGGCGATCAACGCATCAAAATCGTCGAGTGTACCGAATATCGGATCAATGTCGGTAAAATTGGCGACATCATAACCAAAATCCGCCATTGGCGATTTGTAGATAGGCGATATCCATGTCGCTGCAATACCGATCTCTTTAAGGTAGGGCAGCTGCTCTGCGATGCCTGCAAGTTATAGTATTTTCCTTATTATTATATTGACAAGTTTTTCGCATTTTTTTATAATTCAAATTTTCAATACATGGACTCACCCTTCAGATCACCCACCCCATCGCCGTTGCTGTCTTTAAATGACCTTGGGTAGATTTGATAGAACGCCGCCGATTGCCACCACTTCTGCGAAGCATTCACCTTCGCCGCCACACTATGCTTATCCCACGCGATAAAATCAAAATGCGCATGATAATTTGGAAAGCCGCCAGCGCTCACAACGGTGACGCCACTACATATCGACACTAATAGAAATAACAATAGGCGCTTAATCATCGTTTTGCCTTAACATTCAGTCTCTACTTTTGCATATAGCGATTGCGATCCAGCTTCAAATCAAACATTAACTTCAATTCCTTTTATCAAAAAGACTCATGCAAATCACTCTCACTTTGAAAATGCGCGGACGAGTACTCCAAACGAACTGATGCAACGGCATAAATAATTGTTTAGTTCACCTCGTTAAATTAAAAGACGCGAGCGACGAGAGAATGAGTGCTAAATTCTCTCCCGTCTTTTGAATGTACCCTCATCGCTCTTTGTTAACAAGATCAGAGAGCTCACACTCTCTTTATTATGCTTTATTTACAGCTTAGTCATTTCCATTTACTTTGCATGTGGACTATTTAGACTACCAGTTGACCGCTTATTGGCAAGTAAACAAACAACAACCGATCTGGCTTTGGTCTTACATTCCTATCTTTATCTGTCGTATGTTTGTATACCCCCTTAATTGCTTTGTTATTGTAAAGTGGCTGTATTGATAATGCAAACGATCACTTCTTATACGGCTTCACGGTTTGTTTCCCATAACATCAGTCAGCTGTGGCAATCTCAGCACAAGTTCAGCTGATAATCGGCTTCTGGCAATGCCCTCTTTCCAAAACATACGTAAATATCTGTATCGAGTAAAAAGAGTATACTATTTGAGTTGCGCAGTAACTCAGTAGTGACTGCGCCCAAGCACGTAGTGTTTAAGAGTAAAAACTGTAAGATGAAATAAAGAGTATTCGCAGTCGCCAAATTCGAAAAGAGAATAGCTGTGAGATTTCGAAAACAGAGAAGAAGTGTGAGTGACGGTGATGGCGCAAGAGAGATCACGCAATTACTTTTCGGCTGCCGGTTCGAAGTCTACCTGTGTTTCGTCACTTATTGATGGATGGTTTTAAATGATACAAATCGATTTTGTTGATATAGCTAAGTGTTTAATTGTATGGACTCTAGAATTTCGTTATAAGTATGTATAGCTACTTCATAAACACTTAATACATATGTAGTATGCAACTCTTCATTCCGACCAGTGTAGAACGACCGCCTCATATGGCATTAAATAAATTCTTCCGCTTAAATCAAGCTTGTCACTGGAAAATAAAAAAGGTATATTGAAATAAGGGAAACACGTATACCCCAAACGCCACTTACCCGTATCTGTGTGGTGAATAAGAGTTAAGCAAGACGTACTCCATTGTTTTGTTAGTCAACCCATCGAAATATTCTATTTGGTTGCCCAAATTGGCAAGCACACGATATTCCTCTTGACCAACCGCGGTTCTAGAAGAAAATGCGCTATACAAGTGCACTTGAGAAATACTTCATTATTTCAGCAAACCTGATAACCTGGAAAACCTGTTTTGACAGAGCGCCATAAGAGAAACCGCCCTCCTCCTTGAACGCCTTAAAGGCAGCCGTTTTCTTCAGCGCCGTCATGCCCTTGAATATCTGCAAGCTGCTACGCGCCACTCCTCGTTGAACTTTTACATTTAAGTATTTGTAGTTGGTATTGACGGGCAGCCAAGTTGAGTTGCCTGTGCTGAAACCGGCGTTTTTCGACCCATTCCATTGCATCGGTGTGCGCTCTGGATCACGAAAGTCGCAAGAGTCATCGTCGCAATCAATTTCTCCATCAGGCATCCCGATCTCTTCGCCCTTAAAATATTTGATTTTCAACATAAGATTATAGAGGATCATACCGTTATGCTAAACAGTCACATACGTAATAAGTAACCGATGTACCGGGCAGTGCATGTATTATCATAGTCATCGCATCCACTTTGCTCTCACCCATACGTGTTGGTAAGCGACTGTTGTCATGATTGTTTGCCACCCAATTGGCCATTTTGTGTTTGGCCCATATGACATCCATCCATTCATTAGCTTGTGTTTCAATTGTCTCCGCATCGGAATTTTCGCTCAGTCTCACGAAATTAAAATTCATTGGCATCTGACCACCGACATGAGTGCCATTACTGATATAGTTACTCAGAACGTCGACATCGGAGTATGCTTCAATTATCATAGCTCTGAAAGACAAACAATTTCATTAATAAAGATGTACTTATATGTATATTAATGGATGCAGGTCTACCTTGTATCTCCACCATTGAGTCTCTGATATTCATCTAAAAATTCGCGCCATTCGTATATAATTTCTGTACTTTCCCATTGATCCTTGGTATAGCTGATGCCGCCCATACCTCCGCCACCCGGTCCAGTACCAACTGGTTCATCTGGAAATGTGCCATTTTCGAAACGTTTTTCAACTAAAAAGTTCGTGGCGTCCATGCGAAAGCCATCTATACCACGATCGAGCCAAAATTTCATCACTTCGAACATACGCTCACGCACCGCGGGATTAGTGAAATTGAAATCAGGTTGTTTCGCGAGAAACTGGTGCAGATAATACTGTTGTCGTTCTTCAACCCAAGTCCATGCGGAACCACCGAAAGCTGCCCTCTATAAAATGTTATTGTAAATAAATCTAAGTCGACAGTATTCATAGATTCACAACATACTAACCCAATTGCTTGGAGGTGAACGCTCGCCCGTCTCTGCGTCAATTTTGCCATCATCCCACACATACCAATCATCGTAGCCATCTTCACGAAGTATCGACTTCTGGAACCACTCACACTCGTCACTCGAATGATTAGGCACAAAGTCTAAAACTAGTTTCAAATCCAATTCGTGAGCCTTAGCCAACAAAGCATCGAAATCCTCCATTGTGCCGAAGAGTGAATCAATTTTCGTAAAATTCCGGACGTCATAGCCCATATCAGCCATTGGTGAATCATATATGGGTGAAATCCAAGTTGCTGTTACACCAATTTCCTTAAAAAACGCCAACCTTGAGGTGATGCCATTCAAGTCGCCTATACCATCGCCATCGCTATCCATAAAGGAACGCGGATAAATGTGATAAAGTGTGGCGGACTCCCACCAATCAACTGTGTCGGTGGCGGTAGCGCCTACAGCGCAAAGAAGTAGAACCGCTAAGAACCGTAATAAACAAGACGACATATCGAAAATTACTACCGTGCAGTCTGAGGAAATAGCGGCTATTTATACCGTCAGATAGTTGGAGATAAAAGTTCTTACTATTCCAATATTCAAAACAAATTACTTGCAAAATCTTATCAAACACTCGATATGGCCAGTCTGGGCCTTCCGCAAATTGGATTGCTAGCCCTGATCACCAATTCACCTATGAGATAATAAATACCGTAGAACCTGTTTACTAGTATTTTTTGGGTTTTTCGCCTGATACCGAAAAACCCACGAATAACTATGTCATAAAAACAATACATACATACATAAATGTATATGATTTTGAGATAGGTAAGTTACATACACGTGCGGTATATATATCAAAATGTCATCAAAATGGCGAAGTGTCTTGCTCCATAAAAGCAACTGCTGTTAAGAAGGAAAATACTTTGGCTTGCGTCCATATAAAAAACTCAAAATTGTCAAAGTTATCATTATAAAACTCCAACGCTGTGAATCAAGTCAGTCCCTGTAACGCTTTTCAGTGCGTCCTAGTATATTGGAGCAGCTCTGTGAAAAATTAGTTCAGCACTACAAACGAAATACCCTAAAAGTATGCAACGTTTAACTAAATACTTCTACTATGGGTGGTGCTATCACAAACGAGTTCAAAATATATCCTTAAAACATGTGTCTACTTATTAAATATAGTTTGAATTAAGTCAGGAAGCGCTAAATTCGGGTGTGACCGCAAATTTTATCCTCTTGCAACTCGCAAAGATGAAAGCTGGAGAAATACGTTCAAATTTGCACAAAATTTGATTTTTCAAATGTCCTTTGAGTTTCATTAAAGTACCTCACCTCACTTTCCATGGCCAAATCTTTGTTATATTTTGCCATCGAAAAGACTCTTGTTGGCAAAGGAATGCTCGGGGAGATGTAAAGGTGTTTGCGTGTATGAATGAAGCGAGTTTGTCTGTTGAAAGTGCGATTGCGTTCATGAATGAAAATGTGGTTGGTGCCTGTTTAACTATAAGTTTGGACTTTACCTATTTGGCTGTCATATTGTCTTGTGGCGCTTTTGTAAGATAACGGTTGTATATTTTGACGGTGATATATTTATATATTATTTATTCGGCAATTTCATACACACATACAAACATATGTACGCATAGAGGAGAGCGCGCTCATTATTTACTGATAAGTGATAATCTCTTGATGTGAATTTAAATTGTATTTATATGTATATACAGGGTACATACAGGGTACATACAGGGTTTGTCCGGAAAGTAAGAGGACAGATTTTCTTTCAAGGCTTGGAAAAAAACGCAAGTCAGAAAAGCGGCGAATCACATTTTTGTGTTGTTCAAATGCCACTGGAACTCATAAATTCAAAAGCTTGACAATTAGAAAGGCAAAGATTTCACGAAGTTTTAAAAAATTTCAGAGTCTTATTAAATAAAGAATTTAAAATCCGACGGCTATTTTTAAAGAATGGTTACATAAATCATTCATTCCGCAAATACAAGATCCTCTCGAATTCTGTCAAAATTTTTCTAAAATATACTATTTTCAAGGTGAAATCATTTTAAGGGTGATAAACTTGCCGATTAAAGGCATTCTTCTAATCGACAACGCTCCTACTCACCCGGATGAAGCTGAACTGATATGGGAATATGGACTACTTCTCAGAGACACTGGAGGAAATAAAACAAAATGAGGCAATTGAAAATTTCAATAAAGCACTACACTGGCCTAGTCATACCCCTTTAATTGCATAATTGTTATCTTAAAGTTTCTGCGTTGATAACGCGAACGATTACTTCTTGTACGGCTTCACGGTTTTATTACCTACACCATCAGTCAGCTGTGGCAATCTCAGCACAAGTTCAGCTGATAATCGGCTTTTGGCAATGCCCTTGTTCCAAAACATACGTAAATATCTGTGTTCAGTAAAAATTTATATTATATATCTGCAGAGTGACGAAATATTTAGGGTGTTTAAAGCTCATAATGCTTATGAGGAGAAAAACGATAAAAACTAATGGCAGTTGCCAAATGCGAAAACAGATTGGGTATGAGATTTAGCATATAGAGGGGCATAGGAAAACAACCGAATACTGTTTGGCCGTCTGTACGAAGTTCGCCTGTGTTTCGTCAATTACTGAAGCCCACTTTTAAATGATACAAATTGCTTTTATTGATAAAGCTGAGTATTTAATTGTACATACTCTAGAATATCATTGTAAGCACAAATAGTTCATAAACACTTAATATTATGCAACCCTTCATGCCGTCCAGCGTAGGACAACCGCCTCATAAGGCATTAAATAAATTCTTCCGTTTAAATCAAGCTTGCCACTGCAAGAAATATAATCATATTGATATAGGGAAAATTCCTATTCACCAAATGGCACTTACCCGTATCTGTGTGGTGAATAAGAGTTAAGCAAGACGTACTCCATTGTTTTGTTAGTCAACCCATCGAAATATTCTATTTGGTTGCCCAAATTGGCGAGCACACGATATTCCTCTTGATCAACCGCGGTTATGGAAGAAAATGCGCTATACAAGTGCACTTGAGAAATACCTCATTATTTCAGCAAACCTGATAACCTGGAAAACCTGCTTTGACAGAGCGCTATAAGAGAAGCCGCCTTCCTCCTTGAATGCCTTAAAGGCAGCCGTTTTCTTCAGCGCCGTCATGCCCTTGAATATCTGCAAGCTGCTACGCGCCACACCTCGTTGAACTTGTACATTTAAGAATGGGTAATTGGGATTGACGGGCAACCAAGTTGAGTTGCCTGTGCTGAAACCGGCGTTTATCGACCCATTCCATTGCATCGGTGTGCGCTCTGGATCTCGAAAGTTGCAAGGGTTTCCGGAGCAAGCCGCGGCATAATCAGGCATTCCGATCTCTTCGCCCTTAAAATATTTGATTTTTAACATAAGATTATAGAGGATCATACCGTTATACTAAACAGCCACTTACGTAATAAGTAACCGATGTACCGGGTAATGCATGTATTATCATAGTCATCGCATCCACTTTGCTCTCACCCATACGTGTTGGTGAGCGACTGTTGTCATGATTGTTTGCCACCCAATTCGCCATTTTGTGTTTGACCCATATGACATCCATCCATTCATTAGCTTGTGTTTCAATTGTCTCCGCATCGGAATTTTCGTTCAGACTCACAAAATTAAAATTCATTGGCAATTGTCCACCGACATGAGTGCCATTACTGATATAGTTGCTCAGAACGGTAACATTGGAATATGCTTCAATTATCATAGCTCTGAAAGGCAGAAAGTTTCATCAATAAAGATGTATATGTATATTAATAGATGCAGGTCTACCTTGTATCTCCACCATTGAGTCTCTGATATTCATCCAGAAATTCGCGCCATTCGTATATAATTTCTGTACTTTCCCATTGATCCTTGGTATAGCTGAAGCCGCCCATAGGTCCGCCACCCGGTCCAGTACCAACTGGGTCATCTGGATATGTGCCATTTTCGAAACGTTTTTCAACTAAAAAGTTCGTGGCATCCATGCGAAAACCGTCTACACCACGATCGAGCCAAAATTTCATCACTTCGAACATACGCTCACGTACCGCGGGATTAGTGAAATTGAAATCAGGTTGTTTCGCGAGAAACTGGTGCAGGTAGTACTGTTGTCGTTCTTCAACCCAAGTCCATGCGGAACCACCGAAAGTAGCCCTCTATAAAATGTTATTATAAATAAATCTAAGTGGACAGTATTCATAGATTCACAGCATACTTACCCAATTGCTTGGAGGTGAACGCGCACCCGTCTCTGGGTCAATTTTGCCATCATCCCACACATACCAATCATCGTAGCCATCTTCACGACGTATCGACTTCTGGAACCACTCACACTCATCACTCGAATGATTAGGCACAAAGTCTAAAACTAGCTTCAAATCCAATTCGTGAGCCTTAGCCAACAAAGCATCGAAATCCTCCATTGTGCCGAAAACCGGATAAATTTTCGTAAAATTCGCGACGTCATAGCCCATATCAGCCATCGGTGAATCATATATGGGCGAAATCCAAGTTGCTGTTACACCAATTTTCTTAAAAAACGCCAACCTTGAGGTGATGCCATTCAAGTCGCCTATACCATCGCCATTGCTATCCATAAAGGAACGCGGATAAATGTGATAAAGTGTGGCGGACTCCCACCAATCAACTGTGTCGGTGGCGGTAGCGCCCACAACGCAAAGAAGTAGAGCCGCTAAGAACCGTAATAAACAAGACGACATATCGATAAATACTACAGTGTTGTCTGAGCAACTAGCAACTATTTATATTGGCAGACAGATGGAGATACAAGATCTTACTATTCCAATATTGGAACAAAATGACTTGCAATAATCGTGTCAAACAGCCGATATGGGCAGTGTGGGGCTTTCGTAGATTAGATTTCCAGCGCTGTTCACCAATTCACCTATGAGAAAATGAATACCGTAGAACATGTTTACTAGTATTTGTTGGGTTTTTCGCCTGATACCGAAAAACCCACGAATAACTATGTCATAAATATACATAAATGTATATGATTTTGAGATAGGTAAGTTACATACACGTGTGGTATATATATTTTTCATATGTATAGTTTTATCGCTTGTTGTAGAAATGGACGCTCGCAAACCTATTATACGCCGGAAGTCATCAAAATGGCGAAGTGTCTTGCTCCTTAAAAGCAACTGCTGTTAAGAAATATTTTGGCTTGCGTCCATATAAAAAACTCAAAATTGTCAAAGTTATCATTATAAAACTCCAACGCTGTGAATCAAGTCAGTCCCTGTAACGCTTTTCAGTGCGTCCTAGTATATTGGAGCAGCTCTGTGAAAAACTAGTTCAGCACTACAAACGAAATACCCTGAAAGTATGCAACGTTTAACTAAATACTTCAACTATGGGTGGTGCTATAACAAACGCGCACAAAATATTCCTTAAACAAGTAAGGAAGGGCTAAGTTCGGGTGTCACCGAACATTTTATACTCTCGCATGATAAAGTGATAATCGAGATTTCATTATCCGTCATTTACATATTTTTTTATTTTGCTGTAAAATTAATTAGAATTAAATTCTGAGAGATTTACCGATATTTTCGGTGAAAAATTACGTTAGGTTAGGAGCGTTATAGCGTTATATTGGAAGAATGCGTGGTTGTGAACCGATTTCACCCATATTTCGTACATATCATCAGGGTGTTAAGAAAATATTATATACCGAATTTCATTGAAATCGGTCAAATTGTTCCTGAGATATGGTTTTTGTTCATAAGTGAGCGACGCCACGCCCATTTTCAATTTTTAAGCCTGGGTGCAGCTTCCTTCTGCCATTTCTTCCGTAAAATTTAGTGTTTCTGACGTTTTTTGTTAGTCGGTTAACGCACTTTTAGTGTTTTTCAACATAACCTTTGTATGGGAGGTGGGCGTGGTTATTATCCGATTTCTTCCATTTTTGAACTGTATATGAAAATGTCTGAAGGAAACGACTCTGTAGAGTTTGGTTGACATAGCTATAGTAGTTTCCGAGATATGTACTAAAAACTTAGTAGAGGGCGGGGCCACGCCCACTTTTCCAAAAAAAAGTACGTCTAAATATGCTCCTCCCTAATGCGATCCTTTGTGCCAAATTTCACTTTAATATCTTTATTTATGGCTTAGTTATGATACTTTATAGGTTTTCGGTTTCCGTTATTTTGTGGGCGTGGCAGTGGGCCGATTTTGCCCATCTTCCAACTTATCCTTCTTATGGAGCCAAGAAATACGTGTACCAAGTTTCATGATGATATCTCAATTTTTACCCAAGTTACAGCTTGCACGGACGAACGGACGGACGGACAGACGGACGGACGGACAGACAGACAGACATCCGGATTTCAACTCTACTCGTCACCCTGATCACTCTGGTATATAAAGGGTGATTTTTTAAGAGCTTGATAACTTTTTTTAAAAAAAAAACGCATAAAATTTGCAAAATCTCATCGGTTCTTTATTTGAAAAGTTAGATTGGTTCATGACTTTTACTTTTTGAAGATAATTTCATTTAAATGTTGACCGCGGCTGCGTCTTAGGTGGTCCATTCGGAAAGTCCAATTTTGGGCAACTTTTTCATCCTAAATCCTAACCTCAAAAAAATCACCCGTTACTATAATACTCTCCTTAGCAACTTTGTTGCGAGAGTATAAAAACATGTGTCTACATATTAAACATTGTATAAACCTACAAGTAACCAATCTTTCATTTTTCACTAACACATACGCAAAAATCTACTACAAATCGGGCACTTGGTACGGGTTGCCCTTAAATATTCTACTACAAATTAGGCACTTGGTTCGGGTTGCCCCAAATATTCTACTACTAAAACGTTCAAATGCCTCAAATCTGCTATAGTGTGTTGCCGTGTTAGATTTTAAAATTTATAACTTTAACAATATTTTTATAAAATATTCAAATATTTTTAGATTATTTAAATTCCTAAATATTAAATTTAATCAGTTTTGTCCAAAATATTAATTGTTGTATCAATATATTATTAAATGTTTCCAATTTTATAAAAAAATATCTATATAACTTTTCAAAGTTTACCAAGACCTACCAATTCTACCTCATTTCAAAATATACAAATCGAGGTAAATGTGGACGTAGATGAAAGCAGCTTTCTACATAAAAATGCTTTTGTGTATTTTTGCGGTTATTTGTACTATACAAATTTTAAACAACATAATTGTTTAATGCCCTTGCCAAGATTTGATGGTGGTATTACTGAAGAGGATTTTTTCTTCACTTCAGAAAAGCAATATAGTAATTGCCAAATAGTAAAACCACCACTTGAATTTATAGATTTTCTATCAAAAATCGAAGATATGTATTTATACACAACATTTTGATTATACTTGCCATAGGATCGGGTTTTCCCAAATATTATTTGAAAAAATGGTTAACGTAGAACCGTACTATTGTTGTGAAAATTGTAATTCTGATATTATAAAATGTCTATTCATTAGTATTAGAACATAGTTCCTAGTAAGCGCTTTTAATAAAAAAGTAAAACAAAGTGATTTCAAAAACGTAAAGTTCTTGTGTGTTACACATAAATAGTAATCACGTCCGTTTGTCTGTCTATATGAGTCGGAATTTATATGTATATATGTCTGTCAGTCTGAATTATTTTATATTTGTCAAAAAGTTTATCTGTCGAAGGCCGCATTTCCATAGTTACCTTGATCTGTGATTTTGAAATGAGAATTTTCGCGATTGGGTTTCTACGCTTATTATCAATATTTTTTTTTGTTTTTTAAGTGTTTTCGTGTACCAGGTATAAGACCCTTCTTTCCACTACTATTCCTTTGATAGGGTTTTTAATAAGTATTTCGCTGTGGGTGATTTAGAATATTTTGTAAATATTATTTAGTACTTAGTAGATTGTTTTGAATATTATTTTTGTTCCTGAATTGTACCTGATTTTTTATATTAATTTTTATTTTTTTTTGTTAAAATAGTTTCCAGTTGATTGTTTTGACATATATTGTCAATGTTATATTTTTAATGTAATTAATATTCATGAATTGTACCTGACTTTATATATTTATTTTTGTCTAGTCATATTTTTTTATAATAAGTAGATTGATTTAAAACTGTATATATAAGAAAAAGATCGGTAGCGCGCCTACATTGCAACCTCAGAGGTGGTGAGGAAGAGCAATAAATATCCAAAAAACTTTTGTTTCAAAGTTATTCTTGAATGTTTTCATTAATGTTTTCCGTTACAAATATTTTTTCACAAAAAAGTTGATCTACTACATTTCTTTTAATTACATCTCTGTGCCTAAAAAAGGCAGATTTCGATCAGGTGATCTCAGCTGTGAAAAATTCTTGGAAAACAGCTGATTCTTTTGTTATTTGTAGGGTTATACAATGATATTAAAAATATATACATAGTTTGAATTAAGTCAGGAAGCGCTAAATTCGAGTGTGACCGCAAATTTTATACTTTTTCAATTTTCAAAGACTAATGCCGGTGAAATACATTAAAATTTGCACATTTTGCAAATGTCCTTTGAGTTTCATTAAAGTACCTCACTACCTTCCATGGCCAAATCTTTGTTATATTTTGCCATCGAAAAGACTCTTGTTGGCAAAGGAATGCTCGGGAAGATGTAAAGGTGTTTGCGTGTATGAATGAAGCGAGTTTGTCTGTTGAAAGTGCGATTGCGTTCATGAATGAAAATGTGGTTGGTGCCTGTTTAACTATAAGTTTGGACTTTACCTATTTGGCTGTACGGCAACGGTTGTATTTTTTGACGGTGATATCTTTATATATATAAATCTTCTGACCGTGTGTTTGCATTTGAACTGCTCCTAAACGGATGGACCGATTTTGATGAAATTTTGTGTGTATGTTCAAGGAGATTCGAGAATGGTTCAGATTTACAATTTGGTCCACTGCAAAATGTTTTTTTAAATTAATTTTTCATTTGTAATTAATTGCTAATTTTAAATGTTTGACCGATGGATGGCGCTACCGTCGCAGTGTCCAATATTCAAACCTTAAATTGGCGTAAACGTGCATTAAACAAAACGAAGCCAAAGTAAAAGGCAACATCTGTAGATCAAGTTTTCATATTGTGGACAGAGTTGTTCGTTCTTAAGTAATAAATTAGGTCATTCAATACATCTAACATTTTCTTCATACCTGCTAACTATTGGAGGGGGTATCTTGACAGGCAATTTACAATTGCAAAAGGTCTGGCATAAAAAGATAGTGGCATAACTGAAGTGTTGATAAAAAGGTCTATTAAAATTTGAGATATACAGAAATCTTTTCGAAGCACTGCACAGAGCAATGCAATATTTAAACGGGAACGATGAGTACATATATGCGTACAATTTCAAACTGATCCTTCCTGAAAAATAATAAAATTGCTAAATATTAGGAATGGTAGAATAGAACTGCAATCAAATACACAATCCAATGAATTAAAACTGGCTCATTTATCATTCGATGAATAATATACCACGGGCATCCCAAAAGACTGATGCCATAGGCTTGCCAGCCGATTTTTCTGTCTTTTCACGCTTGAGAACCGTTTCTTAATATGCAGTCCACCAGGCTGACAATCGATTGGACTCGATTGATTTCACTGAAGCACAGCCCAAATTCAATAGTATTTTTGCCTCAAAAACCAATTCTTTCTTAACGCACGAAATTCTTTATGATTCATTTTTTTGTAAACTAACACAAGTTGCTTCACCAAAAATGCGATTATTCCTTAAATAATATTTATAATCTAACTAATAGAAATCATATAGATGGTATTAGTAGTACTACCTATGTAACAGCCACAGTAAAACTTGGGCGGGTCCTCTAGTATTTATATATTATTTATTCGACAATTTCATACACACACACATACATATGTACGTATAGAGGATTGCGCGCACATTATTTACTGATAAGTGATAATCTCTTGATTTGAATTTGAATTGTACTTACATGTGTACATACAGGGTTTGTCCGGAAAGTAAGAGGACTGATTTTCTGTCAAGGCTTGGAAAAAACGCATAGTTTGTCTTCGGTTTGGAAAAAAGATCTCAATGCGTAAAGTCAGAAAAGCGGCGAATCACATTTTTCTGTTGTTCAAATGCCACTGGAACTCATAAATTCAAAAGCTTAACAATTGGAAAGGCAAAGGTTTCACGAAGTTTTAAAAAAATTCAGCGTCTTATTAAATAAAAGAACTTAAAATCCGACGGCTATTTTTAAAGAATGGTTACATGAATCACAAGTTCATCTTGAATTTTGTCAAAATTTTTGGAAAATATACTGTTTTTAAGGTGAAATCATTTTAAGGGAGATAAACTTGCCGATTAAAGGTATACTCCTAATCGACAACGCTCCTACTCATCCAGATGAAGCTGAACTGATATCGGAAGATGGACTACGTCTCACAGACACCGGAGGAAATCAAACTAAATGAAGCAATTGAAAATTTTAAAAAGCACGACACTGGCCCCTTTAATTGCTTAATTGTTATTGTAAAGTTTCTGCGTTGATAACGCGAACGATTACTTCTTGTACGGCTTCACGGTTTTATTACCTACACCATCAGTCAGCTGTGGCATTCTCAGCACAAGTTCGTTCCAAAACATAACAAAAAACGATAAAAAGTAATGGCAGTTCCCAACTGCGAAAACAGATTGGACATGCGATTTAGCAAATAGAGCGGCACAGGAGAATAACCGATTACTGTTCGGCCGCCTGTACGAAGTTCACCTGTGTTTCGTCAAATACTGAAGGCTACTTTTAAATGATACAAATTGCTTTTGTTGATAAAGCTGAGTATTTAATTGTACGGACTCTTGAATATCATTATAACCATAACCAGTTCTTAAACACATAATATTATGCAACCCTTCATGCCGTCCAGCGTAGGACAACCGCCTCATAAGGCATTAAATAAATTCTTCCGCTTAAATCAAGCTTGTCACTGCAAAAATTCATCATATTGATATAAGGAAAATTCCTAATCAACAAATGGCACTCACCCGTATCTGTGTGGTGAATAAGAGTTAAGCAACACGTACTCCATTGTTTTGTTAGTCAACCCATCGAAATATTCTATTTGGTTGCCTAGATTGGCAAGCACACGAATTTCTTCACGATCGACCGCGGTTCTAGAAGACAGCGCTTTATTCAAGTGCACTTGGGAAATAACTGATTTTTTAAACATACCTTATAACCTGAAAAACCTGCTCTGATAGAGCCTTATAAGAGAAGCCGCCCTCTTCCTTGAACGCCTTAAAAGCATCCGTTTTCTTCAACGCCGTCATGCCCTTGAAAATTTGCAAGCTGCTACGCGCCACTCCTCGTTGAACTTGTACATTTAAGAATAAGTAATTGGGATTGACGGGCAGCCAAGTTGAGTTGCCTGTGCTGAAGCCGGCGTTTTTCGCTCCGTTCCACTGCATCGGTGTGCGCTCTGGATCTCGAAAGTTGCAGGGGTCTCCGGAGCAAGCGGCGGCATAATCAGGCATTCCGATCTCTTCGCCCTTAAAATATTTTATTTTTAACATAAGATTATAGAGGATCATACCGTTATACCAAATAGCCACTTACGTAATAAGTAACCGATGTACCGGGTAATGCGTGTATTATCATAGTCATCGCATCCTTTTTGCTCTCACCCATACGTGTTGGTAAGCGACTGTTGTCATGATTGTTTGCCACCCAATTGGCCATTTTATGTCTCGCCCATATGACATCCATCCAGTCGTTAGCTTGTGTTTCAATGGTCTCCGCATTGGCGTTTTCTTTTAGTCTTACAAAATTAAAATTCATTGGCATCTGACCACCGACCTTGGTACCGTTGGTTATGTATCCACTCAGAACGTCGACATCGGAATATGCTTCTATAATCATAGCTCTGAAAGGCAAAAAGTTTCATTAATAAAAGTGGGTATATAAAGGGTGCAGGTTTACCTTGTATCTCCACCATTGAGTCTCTGATATTCATCTAGAAATTCGCGCCATTCGTATATAATTTCTGTACTTTCCCATTGATCTTGGGTATAGATTCTCTCTAATTGGTCAACAGTTCCAGCCTTGATTGGTTCATCTGGATACGTGCCATTTTCGAAACGTTTTTCAGCTAAAGAGTTGGTGGCATCCATGCGAAAGCCATCTATACCACGATCGAGCCAAAATTTCATCACTTCCTTCATACGCTCACGCACCAAGGGGTTATTGTAGTTCAAGTCAGGTTGCTTCGCGAGAAACTGGTGCAGATAGTACTGTTGTCGTTCTTCAACCCAAGTCCATGCGGAACCACCAAAAGTTGCCCCCTATAAAATGTTATAGTAAATAAGTGTAAGTGTAATGTATTCATGCAAGTAGATTCACAGCGTACTAACCCAATTGCTTGGTGGTAAACGCTCGCCCGTCTCTGGGTCAATTTTGCCATCATCCCATACATAGAAATCGTCATAGCCATCTTCACGAAGTATCGACTTCTGGAACCACTCACACTCGTCACTCGAATGATTAGGCACAAAGTCTAAAATTAATTTTAAATCCAATTCATGGGCCTTAGCTAACATATTATCGAAATCCTCCATTGTGCCGAAAACCGGATAAATTTTCGTGTAATTCGACACGTCATAGCCCATATCAGCCATCGGTGAATCATATATGGGGGAGATCCAAGTTGCTGTTACACCAATTTCCTTAAAAAACGCCAACCTTGAGGTGATGCCATTCAAGTCGCCTATACCATCACCATCACTGTCCATAAAGGAACGCGGATAAATCTGATAAAGTGTGGCGGACTCCCACCAATCAACTGTTTGGTTGGCAGTAGCGCTCACAGCGCAAAGCAGCAGCGCCGCTAATAACCGTATTAAGCAAAACGACATATCGATAAATACTACGGTGCAATCTGAAGAGCTACCGACTATTTATACCGGCAGATAGTTGGAGATAAAAGTTCTTACTGTTTCAATATTGAAAACAAAAATACTCGCTTGATCTAATCAAACAGTCCGTATAGTTAGGGATTTCGTAGATTGGATTGCCAGCGCTGATCATCAATTCACGTATAAGATAAATGGAACATGTTTACTAGATTTTGTGGGGCTTTCCGCCTGATACCAAATTACCCACGAATAATGACGTCATAATCTTATCGCTTGCCGTAGAAATTGACGCCCCCAAACCTACTATATGAAGTCACCAAAATGGTGAGGTGTCTTGCTCCATAAAAGGAACTGCTGTTAAGAAGCAAAATGCTTTAGCTTGCATTTTTATACATTGTGGCAATGTTAGAAAAAGTTAAATCAATGAAGAAGTTGTTAAGTGATACCCCAATGAACCAAAAATTAATTTAACAGTAAATACCTCTCATATCTTAAAAGGAACGCATATTCTTATTTATCCTTTTATATTTCTTCAGAAAATTATCAAATATTTTTCATTGATGTAATTGGTTCTGTGCACCGGCAGCAAACAAAGAAGAAAATGAAAGGAATCCACCGTTACAAAGACTTCAACTCGTCTCGTCATTGAGGTTGAACTTCCATAACTCGAACTCTTGAATACTCCATAGAAGTCAGACTTCATACAAATTTTCTTTCATAACCCGAAGTCTCTTTATATCGAAGTTTTTTTGTATATTATGGAGATTAGAGTTAGGGAAGTTCAACTGTATGTTATATAACTCCATATCTATCTCGATTGTACTTTCAAAGAACACAACCGCAATCTTTGACTGTTGTTTTCCGTTGCATAGTTTTAGGGTCACTGTTTTGCTATACAGCGCCTATCAAAGTGTGTCATAAGAAAAGTATGAAACGAATATAACGTTAGTGTTGCCAGACTTATAATTTTTACGACATTTTTTTATATTACATTTTTATAACTTCTGTACCACCAAGAATTAGTTCCGACCCTAGCTGATGTAACCAAATCGCTTCTTGCATTGCTCTCACTACAGATGTTAGCTCCGCCTCAGTTGATGACAATGCTACGGTTCGCTGTCTGTGCGAGGACCAAGCTATAGATACACCTTGCATTATGAATACGTAACCAGAAGTTGACCGCCTTTGCTCAAGACACCCTCCTGACTGGGCATCGTAATAACCAGTTAAACCTTGAGCTGATTTCTGAAACACGATGCCTTTGTTAACTGTACCCTTCAAATACCGCATCACATGCTCCAAAGCGAACTAATGAGCTTTGCAGGGGTTTTACGGAAAACGACTCAGCAAATTGACAGCGAAGCTGATATCAGGTTGGGTATTTTTTGCTGCATACAACAGACTACCAACTGCCTCCATATATGGAACTTTTTCCACCTCTTTCTTTGTTTCTTCAGTTTTTGGACACATTTCTAAGGTTAGTTTTACGTAGCTACCGCATTACAGTCCCCCATTCCAAACCGTTTTGGTACATTGGAAATATATTCAGACTGAATTGTCATTGCAACCCTCAGGTTGTCTCATGAACTCTTCTTTTGAAGTTCGCTGTACAAAAATCGTAATGAATTCTACCTGATTATTGGTGAAAATGTTTCCGAATAAGCAATTCCTTTGTTTCTGTGAGCAACCCTTAAAGTAGTAGTCTGGTAACTTGAGTTCAAAAAATTGAAATTTTTGCTTAATTTGAAAGACAATGTCTGAAGAATATACTGTGAAAATTTCAGACAGAAATTCGAAATATGTCGGGAGTTACAACGAGTTTCCTAGAGCGCCTCGGAGTCCTCTCTCTCGGAGTTGTTGAACTTTAAACGATTTTTTCTCAAAACATTGTTTTTCTGGTCGGTCCGGGTCCTAACTTTTTTTCTACTGAACCGATTGCTTTCAAATTTTAACTGGCTGTTCTACACGCTTATAGTTCTCATCGGAACTAACGAGAATTTTTTCACCCCTAACTTTTTATTTTACAACCCTTTCTTTGCTAAAATAAAATAACTATTTTTTCACAGTCCGCCATTTTGGTATTTACCCTTGAAATTTAACTTCAGTAGTTCCGACCAGAACGACATGTCTATAGATTAAGAATAATTAAGAATATTTGATTTCAGATAACATCAAGACCCAAAATCACCCGGGCCAACCACGTGCATTCAATATGTAAATAAAAACACACTACCTTAACAACGAGCCTTGCTTTATATCAAACCAGCGTTCAGCATGGCGCTTAGTTTTAGAAAACCCTTTTCGAATTTATTGCTCTTTTACCTTCCGACAATTTCGTAAGCAACCAAGTTTTGTTTGTTTTTTGAGAATGCCATCATCTGCATCTCGCGCCGCTGAACGATTTTCTGCTAATTGGACCAAACTCGTCCGAATGTACAATGTCTGACGTTGAATTCTCCACCTGCTTGGTGCTGGTGTCCTAACCTTCGAGACCCTAGTTCTAAATTATTGATAGTTGTGATTGCTTTTTCAGTTGAAATTCTCATATATATAAATCATTTTCGGCATATCAATTTGCAATTAATCTGTTTTATGCTGGGAAAATATTCGACATTTCGAATATTGGTTTCGACTTTTAGCTTGTTTACATTTAAAACTAGGCTGACTTCGGTCGCGCTGTTAACAGGAACACGCTTGTTCTTTGCCTACACCATCAGTCAACAGTGGCAGTCTCAGCACAAGTTCAGCTCATAATCAGCTTCTGGCAATGCCTTCGTGCCAAAACATACGTAAATATCTGTATCGAGTAGAAAAGTAGACTATACACTTATCTGTACAGTGACTGAATATTGAGGGTGTTTTAACCACACACTGCTTATGAGGAGAAAAACGCACAGCGTGATAAAGAGTAATGGCAGTTGCCAACTATGAAAAAATATTAGGTATGAGATTAAATATTAGAGCGACATAGAAGAACAAGTGATTACTGTTCGGCCGCCTGTACGAAGTGGCCACTTTTAAATGATACAAATCGCTTTCGTTGACATGACTAAATATTTATTTGTTTATACTCTAGATCATTATTATAAGTATTACTAGTTCAAAAAAACTTAATACTATGCAATTTTATAGGCAAATCCTTTATGCGGACCAGCGTAGAACGACCGCCTCAAATGGCATTAAATAAATTCTTCCGTTTAAATCCAGCTTGTCACTGCAAGAAAAATAATCGTACTGAAATGAAAAAAATCGTATTCACCAAATGGCACTTACCCGTATCTGTGTGGTGAATAAGAGTTAAGCAAGACGTACTCCATTGTTTTGTTAGTCAACCCATCAAAATATTCTATTTGATTGCCTAAATTGGCAAGTACACGATATTCCTCACGATCGACCGCGGTTCTAGAAGACAACGCTTTATACAAGTGCGTTTGGGAAATAACTCATTATTTCAACAAACCTGATAACCTGGAAAACCTGCTTTGACAGAGCGCTATAAGAGAAGCCGTCTTCCTCCTTGAATGCCTTAAAGGCAGCCGTTTTCTTCAGCGCCGTCATGCCCTTGAATATCTGCAAGCTGCTACGCGCCACACCTCGTTGAACTTGTACATTTAAGAAAGGGTAATTGGGATTGACGGGCAGCCACGTTGAATTGCCTGTGCTGAAGCCGGCGTTTTTCAATCCGTTCCACTGCATCGGTGTGCGCTCTGGATCTCGAAAGTTGCAAGGGTCTCCGGAGCAAGCGGCGGCATAATCAGGCATTCCGATCTCTTCGCCCTTAAAATATTTGATTGTCCATAAAAGCTACCATGGTTATTTTAAATTTACTGCTTACGTAATAAGTAACCGATGTACCGGGCAGTGCATGTATTATCATAGTCATGGCATCTACTTTGCTCTCACCCATACGTGTTGGTAAGCGACTGTTGTCATGATTGTTTGCCACCCAATTCGCCATTTTGTGTTTGACCCATATGACATCCATCCATTCATTAGCTTGAGTTTCAATTGTCTCCGCATCGGAATTTTCGCTCAGTCTCACGAAATTAAAATTCATTGGCATCTGACCACCGACATGAGTGCCATTACTGATATAGTTGCTCAGAACGGTAACATTGGAATATGCTTCAATTATCATAGCTCTGAAAGGCAGAAAGTTTCATTAATAAAGATGTATATGTATATTAATAGATGCAGGTCTACCTTGTATCTCCACCATTGAGTCTCTGATATTCATCTAAAAATTCGCGCCATTCGTATATAATTTCTGTACTTTCCCATTGATCCTTGGTATAGCTGAAGCCGCCCATAGCTCCGCCACCCGGTCCAGTACCAACTGGGTCATCTGGATACGTGCCATTTTCGAAACGTTTTTCAACTAAAAACTTCGTGGCATCCATGCGAAAACCGTCTACACCACGATCAAGCCAAAATTTCATCACTTCGAACATACGCTCACGCACCGCGGGATTAGTGAAATTGAAATCAGGTTGTTTCGCGAGAAACTGGTGCAGATAGTATTGCTGACGTTCTTCAACCCAAGTCCATGCAGAACCACCGAAAGTCGCCATCTTTAAAATATTATAGTAAATAAGTCTAAGCGTAAATTATTCATAGATTATACCATATACTAACCCAATTGCTTGGTGGTGAACGCTCACCCGTCTCTGGGTCAATTTTGCCATCATCCCATACATAGAAATCGTCATAGCCATCTTCACGACGTATCGACTTTTGGAACCACTCACACTCGTCACTCGAATGATTAGGCACAAAGTCTAAAATTAATTTTAAATCCAATTCATGCGCCTTAGCCAACATATTATCGAAATCCTCCATTGTGCCGAATACTGGATAAATTTTCGTATAATTCGACACGTCATAGCCCATATCAGCCATTGGTGAATCATAGATGGGTGAAATCCAAGTTGCTGTTACACCAATTTCCTTAAAAAACGCCAACCGAGAAGTGATACCATTCAAGTCGCCTATACCATCGCCATCGCTGTCCATAAAGGAACGTGGATAAATGTGATAAAGAGTGGCGGACTCCCACCAATCAACTGTGTCTGCAGCAGTAGCGCCCAAAGCGCAAAGCAGCAGCGCCGCTAATAACCGTATTAAACAAAACGACATATCGATAAATACTACGGTGCAATCTGAAGAGCTACCGACTATTTATACCGGCAGATAGTTGGAGATAAAAGTTGTTACTGTTTAAATTTTTAAAACAAAAATACTCGCTCGATCTTATCAAACAGCCGATATGGTCAGTGTGGGGCTTTCGTAGATTGGATTGCCAGCGCTGATCACCAATTCACGTATAAGATAAATGGAACATGTTTATTGGTGTTTATGGGCCTTTCCGCCTGATAGCAAATAACCCACGATTAACTACGTCATAAAAACAATACATAGATACATATATAGAGTTATGTATTTAGCAATTTTTAAGAAAGGTAAGTTACATACATGTATATATATTCTTCTATGTAGAGTCTTATCGCTTGTTGTAGAAATGACGTTCCCAACCCTACTATACAGATCGCTGCCGCCTAAAGTCATCACAATATTGAAGCAACTGATGATTATTTACTTGTATTTCTAGAGCTTTTCTTGTTTCTCAAGACAATTTGGAGTTTAAGTGATGAATCAGTCCTTGTAACGCTTTTCAGTGGTAAGTAAGGGCTAAATTCGTTTGTGATCGAACATTTTATACTCTTCAACCTGTGAAGGCACACGCTGTTATATAATATATCTACTTTCAAGGAACATGCATTCTTTCTTTGCGTTTTACGTTGCTTTTGATTGCATAGTTTTAGGGTCACCCTTTTGCTTTACAGCGCCTATCAAATTGTGAATTGATCATTTTGTCGCAATGCTATTTAGTTTCAGTGCCACTGAAAAAAGTCACAAACACACAGGTGAAGCTGATAAGGGCATTTTAAAACAACCAGTCATATAATCGGAACTCATAACATTAGGTATATGGGTATATGGCAAGGTTTAGATTACTTTTATTCATATTCAGATGGAAAAATGCCCCAACCTACAAGCACAGAGAGCGCACTCTATAAGTTATAGATCCTCTCTTCATTATGCTTTTATTTATAGTGTAATAATTTCCATTTACTCTACTTATGCACCATTGTAGACTCTCCGTAGATCGCAAAAGGCAAGGACGTAATCAACAAATAATGACCGATCTGACTTTGGAACTTACCTACACCATTAGTCAGCTGTGACAATCTCAGCACCGTCGTTCCAAAATATACGTAAATATCTGTATCGAATAGAAAAGTAGATTATATATCTGTACAGTGACAGAATACTGAGGGTGTTTTAAGCTCATAATGCTTATGAGGAGAAAAACGATAAACAGTAATGGCAGTTACCAACTGCGAAAACAGATTGGGTATGAGATTTAGCAAATAGAGCGGCATAGGAAAACCACCGATTACTCTTCGGCCGTCTGTACGAAGTTCATCAGTGTTTCGTCAATTACTGAAAGACACTTTTAAATTATACAAATTGCTTTTGTTGATAAAGCTGAGTATTTAATTGTACATACTCTAGAATATCATTATATCTAACTAGTTCATAAACACTTAATATTCCCTTCATGCCGTCCAGCGTAGGACAACCGCCTCATAAGGCATTAAATAAATCCTTCCGTTTAAATCAAGCTTGTCACTGCAAGAAATATAATCATATTGATATAGGGAAAATTCCTAATCAACAAATGGCACTCACCCGTATCTGTGTGGTGAATAAGAGTTAAGCAACACGTACTCCATTGTTTTGTTAACCAAACCATCGAAATATTCTATTTGGTTACCTAGATTGGCAAGCACACGATATTCCTCACGATCGATCGCGGTTCTAGAAAAAAATGCTCTAAACAGGTGCGCTTGGGAAATACTTAATTTGTATCAACACACCTTACTACCTGGAAAACCTGCTTTGACAGAGCGCCATAAGAAAAACCGCCATCCTCCTTGAACGCCTTAAAGGCAAGCGTTTTCTTCAGCGCCGTCATGCCCTTGAATATCTGCAAGCTGCTACGCGCCACTCCTCGTTGAACTTGTACATTTAAGAATGGGTAATTGGGATTGACGGGCAACCAAGTTGTGTTGCCTGTGCTGAAGCCGGCATTTTTCGATCCATTCCATTGCATCGGTGTGCGCTCTGGATCTCGAAAGTTGCAAGGGTCTCCGGAGCAAGCCGCGGCATAATCAGGCATTCCGATCTCTTCGCCCTTAAAATATTCGATTTTCAATATAAGATTATAGAAGTCCTCACCGTTATACTTAAAAGCTACTTACGTAATAAGTAACCGATGTACCGGGTAGTCCATGTATTATCATAGTCATGGCATCTACTTTGCTCTCACCCATACGTGTTGGTAAGCGACTGTTGTCATGATTGTTTGCCACCCAATTGGCCATTTTGTGTTTGGCCCATATGACATCCATCCACGCGTTAACTTGTGTTTCAACGGTCTCCGCAGTGGAGTTTTCGTTCAGACTCACGAAATTAAAATTCATTGGCATTTGACCACCGACATTGGTGCCATTAGAAATGTAACCGCTCAAAACGGTGACATTGGAATATGCTTCGATTATCATAACTCTTAAATTTGGAAAGTTTTATTGTTAAATTTATATATTGTAAAAGATTCAGGTCTTACCTTGTATCTCCACCATTAAGTCTTTGATATTCGTCTAGAAATTCGCGCCACTCGTATATAATTTCAGTGTCTTCCCATAGATCTACGGTGTAGATTTGGTTGGGAAATTTTGTATTACCATTTGGGTCAATACCGCCCTCTGGTTCGTCTGGAAATGTGCCATTTTCGAAACGTTTTTCAACTAAAAAGTTCGTGGCATCCATGCGAAAACCGTCTACACCACGATCGAGCCAAAATTTCATCACATCCTTCATACGCTCACGCACTGCGGGATTAGTGAAATTAAAATCAGGTTGTTTAGCGAGAAACTGGTGCAGATAGTATTGCTGACGTTCTTCAACCCAAGTCCATGCGGAACCACCGAAAGTAGCCCTCTATATTATTAGTATTCATAGATTCACAGCATACTAACCCAGTTGCTGGGTGGTGAACGCTCGCCCGTCTCTGGGTCAATTTTGCCATCATCCCACACATACCAATCATCGTAGCCATCTTCACGAAGTATCGACTTCTGGAACCATTCACACTCGTCACTCGAATGATTTGGCACAAAGTCTAAAATTAGTTTCAAATCCAATTCATGCGCCTTAGCCAGCATAGCATCGAAATCCTCCATTGTGCCGAAAACCGGATAAATTTTTGTATAATTCGACACGTCATAGCCCATATCAGCCATAGGTGAATCATATATGGGCGAAATCCAAGTTGCTGTTACACCAATTTCTTTAAGAAACGCCAACCTTGAGGTGATGCCATTCAAGTCGCCTATACCATCGCCGTCGCTGTCCATAAAGGAACGCGGATAAGTCTGATAAAGGGTGGCGGACTCCCACCAATCAACTGTGTCTGCAGCAGTAGCGCTCACAGCGCAAAGAAGTAGAGCCGTTATGAACCGTAATAAACAAGACGACATATTGATAAATACTACAGTGTTGTCTGAGCAACTAGCAGCTATTTATACCGGCAGATAGTTGGAGATAAAAGTTCTTGCTATTTCAATATTGAAAACACAATGACTCAAAAGTCGTATCAAAGAGTCGAAGTGGTCAGTGAGGACCTTTCGTAGATTAGATTGCCAGCGCTGATCACCAATAGAGATAAGGAGATAATTGGAACATGTTTACTGGTGTTTTTAGGGCTTTCCGCCTGATACCAAATTACCCACGAATAATGACGCCATAATCTTATCGCTTGCCGTGGAAATGGATGCCCCCAAACCTGCTATATGAAATTACCAAAATGGTGAGGTGTCTTCCTCCATAAAAGCAACTGCTGTTAAGAAGCAAAATACTTTGACTTGAATTTCTACACATTTCCACAGCCTAGAAAAGGTTAAACCAATTAAGAAGTTGTTAAGTGATACCCCAATGAATCAGAAATTAATTTAATAGTAAATACCTCTCATATCTTAAAAGGAACGAGTTCATATTCTTAGTTATCATTTTATATCTCTTCAGAAAATTACCAAATATTTTTCATTGATGTAATTGGTTCTGTGCACCGACAGCAAACAAAGAAGAAAATGAAACGAATCCACCCTTACAAAGACTTCAACTCGTCTCGTCATTGAGGTTGAACTTCCATAACTCGAACTCTTGAATACTCCATAGAAATCAGACTTCATACAAATTTTCTTTCATAACCCGAAGTCTCTTTATATCGAAGTTTTTTTGTATATTATGGAGATTCGAGTTAGGGAAGTTCAACTGTATGTTATATAACTCCATATCTATCTCGATTGTACTTTCAAAGAACACAACCGCAATCTTTGACTGTTGTTTTCCGTTGCATAGTTTTAGTGTCACTGTTTTGCTTTACAGCGCCTATCAAAGTGTGAATTGATCATTTTGTCGCTGTACTATTCAGTTTCAGTGCCACTAATATATAATACATAGGAAAAGTATGAAACGAATATAACGTTAGTGTTGCCAGACTTATAATTTTTACGACATTTTTTTTTTATATTACATTTTTATAACTTCTGTACCACCAGGAATTAGTTCCGACCCTAGCTGATGTAACCAAATCGCTTCTTGCATTGCTCTCACTACAGATGTTCGCTCCGCCTCAGTTGATGACAATGCTACGGTTCGCTGTCTGTGCGAGGACCAAGCTATAGATACACCTTGCATTATGAATACGTATCCAGAAGTTGACCGCCGTTGCTCAAGACACCCTGCTGACTGGGCATCGTAATAACCAGTTAAACCTTGAGCTGATTTCTGAAACACGATGCCTTTGTTAACTGTACCCTTCAAATACCGCATCACATGCTCCAAAGCGAACTAATGAGCTTTGCAGGGGTTTTGTGGAAAACGACTCAGCAAATTGACAGCGAAGCTGATATCAGGTTGGGTATTTTTTGCTGCATACAACAGACTACCAACTGCCTCCATAAATGGAACTTTTTCCACCTCTTTCTTTGTTTCTTCAGTTTTTGGACACATTTCTAAGGTTAGTTTTACGTAGCTACCTCATTACAGTCCCCCATTCCAAACCGTTTTGGTACATTGGAAATATATTCAGACTGAATTGTCATTGCAACCCTCAGGTTGTCTCATGAACTCTTCTTTTGAAGTTCGCTGTACAAAAATCGTAATGAATTCTACCTGATTATTGGTGAAAATGTTTCCGAATAAGCAATGCCTTTGTTTCTGTGAGCAACCCTTAAAGTAGTAGTCTGGTAACTTGAGTTCAAAAAATTGAAATTTTTGCATAATTTGAAAGACAATGTCTGAAGAATATACTGTGAAAATTTCAGACAGAAATTCGAATATACATTTTTTTATATTTTCAATACCAAACCAGCGTTCAGCATTGCGCTTAGTTTTAGAAAACCCATTTCGAATTTATTGCTCTTTTGCCTTCAGACAATTTCTTAAGCAACCAAGTTTTGTTTGTTTTTTGAGAATCTATCTCCTCTTCCATTGAGTATATCCCATCATCTTCCTCTGGACTATTCAATGCCTCTTCAATACTCACAGGATCATAAGCATCTCGCGCCGCTGAACGATTTTCTGCTAATTGGACCAAACTCATCCGAATGTACAATGTCTGACGTTGAATTCTCCACCTGCTTCGTGCTGGTGTCCTAACCTTCGAGACCCTAGTTCAAAATTATCGATAGTTGTGATTGCTTTTTCAGTTGGAATTCTCATTTATACAAATCATTTTTAGCATACCATTTTGCAATTATTCTGTTTTACGCTGGGAACATATTCGACATTTCGAATATTGGTTTCGACTTCTTGTCTGTTTACATTTAAAACTAGGCTGACTTCGGTCGCGCTGTTAACAGGAACACGCTTGTTCTTTGCCTACACCATCAGTCAACAGTAGCAGTCTCAGCACAAGTTCAGCTCATAATCAATGCAATGCCTTCGAGCCAAAACATACGTAAATATCTGTATCGAGTAGAAAAGTAGACTATATACTTATCTGTACAGTGACTGAATATTGAGGGTGTCTTAAGCACACACTGCTTATGAGGAGAAAAACGCACAGCGTGATAAAGAGTAATGGCAGTTGCCAACTATGAAAAAATTTTAGGTATGAGATTAAATATTAGAGCGACATAGAAGAACAAGTGATTACTGTTCGGCCGCCTATACGAAGTGGCCACTTTTAAATGATACAAATCGCTTTCGTTGACATGACTAAATATTTATTTGTTTATACTCTAGATCATTATTATAAGTATTACTAGTTCAAAAAAATTTAATACTATGCAATTTTATAGGCAAATCCTTTATGCGGACCAGCGTAGAACGACCGCCTCAAATGGCATTAAATAAATTCTTCCGTTTAAATCCAGCTTGTCACTGCAAGAAAAATAATGGTACTGAAATCAAAAAAAAATCGTATTCACCAAATTGCACTTACCCGTATCTGTGTGGTGAATAAGAGTTAAGCAAGACGTATTCCATTGTTTTGTTAGTCAAACCATCGAAATATTCTATTTGATTGCCTAAATTGGCAAGAACACGAATTTCTTCACGATCGACCGCGGTTCTAGAAAAAAATGCTCTACACAAGTTCTCTTAAGAAATAACTCATTTGTATCAACTCACCTCACGACCTGGAAAACCTGCTTTGACAGAGCGCCATAAGAAAAACCGCCATCCTCCTTGAACGCCTTAAAGGCAGGCGTTTTCTTCAGCGCCGTCATGCCCTTGAATATCTTCAAGCTGCTACGCGCCACTCCTCGTTGAACTTGTACATTTAAGTATTTGTAGTTGGTATTGACGGGCAGCCAAGTTGAGTTGCCTGTGCTGAAGCCGGCGTTTTTCAATCCGTTCCACTGCATCGGTGTGCGCTCTGGATCTCGAAAGTTGCAAGGGTCTCCGGAGCAAGCGGCGGCATAATCAGTCATTCCGATCTCTTCGCCCTTAAAATATTTGATTGTCCATAAAAGCTACCATGGTTATTTTAAATTTACTGCTTACGTAATAAGTAACCGATGTACCGGGCAGTGCATGTATTATCATAGTCATGGCATCCACTTTGCTCTCACCCATACGTGTTGGTAAGCGACTGTTGTCATGATTGTTTGCCACCCAATTGGCCATTTTATGTCTCGCCCATATGACATCCATCCATGCGTTAACTTGTGTTTCAATTGTCTCCGCATTGGTGTTTTCGTTCAGTCTCACGAAATTGAAATTCATTGGCATCTGACCACCGTCATTGGTGCCATTAGAAATATAATCGCTCAGAACGGTAACATTGGAATATGCTTCGATTATCATAGCTCTTAAAGGTGAAAAGTTGCATTACTAAAGGTGGATATATTAAATAATGCAGGTCTCACCTTGTATCTCCACCATTGAGTCTCTGATATTCGTCTAGGAATTCGCGCCATTCGTAAATTATTTCAGTATTTTCCCAATCATCCTGGGTATAGATGTGTTTGAGATATCTAAAAACAGTGGAATCATTTGTTTCTCCGCTGAGTGGTTCATCTGGAAATGTGCCATTTTCGAAACGTTTTTCAACTAAAAAGTTCGTGGCATCCATCCGAAAACCGTCTACACCACGATCGAGCCAAAATTTCATCACTTCCTTCATATGCTCGTGTACCTTGGGACTAGCGTAGTTCAAATCCACTTGCTGCGCGAGAAACTGGTGCAAATAGTACTGTTGCCGCTCTTCAACCCACGTCCATGCAGAATCACCGAAAACCGACATCTAATCAATATCATAGTGAGTGTAAGAGTAAGATATTCACATATTCTCAGCGTACTAACCCAATTGCTTGGTGGTGAACGCTCGCCCGTCTCTGGGTCAATTTTGCCATCATCCCATACATAGAAATCGTCATAGCCATCTTCACGACGTATCGACTTCTGGAACCACTCACACTCATCACTCGAATGATTAGGTACAAAGTCTAAAATTACTTTCAATTCCAATTCATGGGCCTTAGCCAACATATTATCGAAATCCTCCATAGTGCCAAACACCGGATAAATTTTCGTAAAATTGCGGACGTCATAGCCCATATCAGCCATCGGGGAATCATATATGGGTGAGATCCAAGTTGCTGTAACACCAATTTCCTTAAGAAACGCCAACTATGAGGTGATGCCATTCAAGTCGCCTATACCATCGCCATCGCTGTCCATAAAGGAACGTGGATAAATCTGATAAAGTGCGGCGGCCTCCCACCAATCAACTGGGTCTGCAGCAGTGGCGCCCAAAGCGTAAAGCAACAGCGCCGCTAAAAACCGAAATAAACAAGACGACATATTGATAAATACTACCGTGTTGTCTGAGGAACGAGCGACTATTTATACCGGCAGATAGTTGGAGATAAATGTTCTTACTGTTTCAATATTGAAAACAAAAACACTCGCTCGATCTTATCAAACAGTCGATATGGTCAGTGTGGGCCTTACGTAAACTGGATGAGCGCCACTATACTAGTATAATTCTGATAAGCGGAACATGTCGTCTAGTATTTGTTGGGGTTTTGGCATAATTACCTGATTAGGACCAAAGGACGCACGATTTATAACAAAAGGTATGTACTAGCACACACGCATATATTAATTTTTAAGATAGGTAAGTTATATTTGGAAATCTGTAATTTATATTGGTTTTGCTTTTATCAGGTCGATACAAATACGGAATACGTAGGTTGCTTTTTACATTCGAGAACTGAAGAAAAAATTAGTCATCGAAAGGTGCTTAGTTGTTTGTCAAAACTTTCTCAACCAAGATCTATACATTTTGTATAGGTTTGAATTAATTGTCGAAGCTTTTTTGTCATTCTGATTGAGGCATCATGCGTTCTGATTGAATCAACCGCCTCTTCAGATTTCGCCAAACTTTGAACTCTTTATTTATTTTATTTGTACGCAATCTATGTCAAGTCAGGACTTTACGGTGCTTTACCTTTATGTGTCAATGGCTTAAGTTCTCAGTTGCCCAAATTCAGTTGATTCAGCTATGAATCATGGAGTATAGGTCAACATCGCAGTTCTTCAACGTTGTCGGTAACTTGTTGTCTTTTAACTTTTGCTTCTACCCCCAATGGCACTGCCAGTGATTCAGTTCACCTTTCAGCTTAAAGCGTCGCACGACGTTGTCATTATCCAGAAGGTCTTTGAATCGATCTATCAAGTAGTCAATAAGATTTTACATTAATAGCACTTTGCACACGGTTGCGATGAGCATCCTTCCTTTTCCGCTGTTTCCTTATATTTCCAGTTACTAATTTTTCTTTGTTGGAAAACTTGGAGGATAAAGCACGAAGAATGTATCAATCGAATCTGATAAACGTGCTGACTATATATAACAACAAAAATGTCAAACTTCACGATACAGTTGTGAATTTCCAGATTGTGCTAGATCTATTTGGTCTAGGTCTTATTTGGCTTTCAGTAATGATTTCAATACGAGTACAATATCTGATTCACTCCAAATAAGAACGCACTCATAATTCACAGACCGAAGTCACCTTAAACAGCACTTGAAAGTGGCTATAAAATACGTAAGACTATTTTTAGAATGGCCTTATCGCTCGATTTATTGTATGTTCTCAAACCTGCCGCCTGAAATCGCCGAAATGTTGAAGTGTCTTGCTCCATAAAAGCAATTACTTTTCATAATTAAAATACTTTTGATTGTATTTCTAAGAAACTCACAACAGTTGCCGATGATTAAATCTTATTTCTGGAAAATAAATTTAAACAAATTCAGAGGTTAAGTGATACCCCAACAAGCAAGCACCCAAATTGTAAAATGGTACTATGAAAAACTTTTGGTGAAATCACATTTCGCGGAACCCGATCAACCGATTTCGACCTAATTGAGTGCGTGACATTCCTCTGACATTTTTATGTCACAGTGCGAAAATGAGCAAAATCGGACTATAACCATGACTACTTCTCACACAGCATAATTTTAACTTCAAGTATACAAAACGAAAAAGCAATTGATATAACGGACACACATAAAATCCAGGAAACATTTTTTGAGTATGTGACAAGTTAATGGTATGTATTACTGGTAAAAATAGATAAAATCGGGTCAATATTACCTCCAACTCCCATATTTTCCTGATGGATTTTCCCAGACCTTGATTCCTGCGATTTGCATGAGTATAAAATTTTTGGTTGCACCCGAACTTAGCTCTTCCTTACTTGTTTCAATGTGTGTTTTTGAAAACGTAGGTTTGATTACAATTGTGTGCGTTTGATGCAAAATCAGTACGGTCTGTCTGACGTATTGCATTTTGAGATGTATTGGATCCCGTTTTTTATTTTTATGCCTATGTTTACGATGCATACAATTGAAAAACGAGTTTGCTTGATAGCTTGTGTTTCCCATGGAGTCACGTGAATTGTTGAAAATGTTGCAGACGTGTTTTAGGGCTTCTAATTTTTCACGAAAACAAGTATTTAAGATTGTGATGTCGTTGATGAATTTGATGAAGATAACATCGAAACAGTTAAGAAATAGTGCTTTTAATAGTAGACAAAAGACTTTTTTATTAGAAAAATATATGCTAGTATTTATTAATAATAATATATATTTTTGACTGGCCTGTTTAATGTTACCAACTTGACAATTGTGAATTGGCCACCTTTTCTATGACGTAAGTTCTCAGTCTTATTGTGTCAATTATGTGTTTTGTCAAGTAACCGAGCCCGCTTTTAAATGAAACACATCTTTTTTTTTTGGTGACAAAGCTAAGCATTTAACTGTCTTAGGTCTTAGAACTTAGATACATATAGTTAATATAACCTCTCAATAACATATAATTTTCTAGGGAGAACCTTCATGCCGACCAGCGTAAGACGACCGCCTCATATGGCATTAAATAAATTCTTCCACTTAAATCCAGCTTGTCACTGCAAAATAAAAAAGTATTTTGAAATAAGGAGCATTGCTATTCACCAAATGGCAGTTACCCGTATCTGTGTGGTGAATAAGAGTTAAGCAAGACGTATTCCATTGTTTTGTTAGTCAAACCATCAAAATATTCTATTTGATTGCCTAAATTGGCAAGCACACGATATTCCTCACGATCGACCGCGGTTCTAGAAGACAACGCTTTATACAAGTGCGCTTGGGAAAGAACTCATTTGTATCAACTCACCTCACGACCTGGAAAACCTGCTTTGACAGAGCGCCATAAGAGAAGCCGTCATCCTCCTTGAACGCCTTAAAAGCATCCGTTTTCTTCAGCGCCGTCATGCCCTTGAATATCTGCAAGCTGCTACGCGCCACTCCTCGTTGAACTTTTACATTTAAGAATGGGTAATTGGGATTGACGGGCAGCCAAGTTGAGCCTGTGCTGAAACCGGCATTTTTCGATCCATTCCACTGCATCGGTGTGCGCTCTGGATCTCGAAAGTTGCAAGGGTCTCCGGAGCAAGCCGCGGCATAATCAGGCATCCCGATCTCTTCGCCCTTAAAATATTTTATTTTTAACATAAGATTATTAAGGATCATACCGTTATACTAAACAGCCACTTACGTAATAAGTAACCGATGTACCGGGCAGTGCATGTATTATCATAGTCATCGCATCCACACTACTCTCACCCATACGTGTTGGTAAGCGACTGTTGTCATGATTGTTTGCCACCCAATTAGCCATTTTGTGTTTGACCCATACGACATCCATCCATGCGTTAACTTGTGTTTCAATAGTCTCTGCATCAGAGTTTTCGATCAGTCTCACGAAATTAAAATTCATTGGCATCTGACCACCGACATGAGTGCCATTAGAAATATAACCGCTGAGAACGTCAATAGGGGAGTACGCCTCGATAATCATAGCTCTTAAAGTTGGAAATTTTTATTGTTAAATTTGTATTTTGTAAAAGATGCAGGTCTTACCTTGTATCTCCACCATTAAGTCTTTGATATTCGTCTAGAAATTCGCGCCACTCGTATATAATTTCAGTATTTTCCCATAGCTCCCTGGTATAAATGTGGTTGAGGAGAGTTGTATTATCGTTTGGGTTATTCGGCTGGCCGCTGGGTGGTTCATCTGGAAATGTGCCATTTTCGAAACGTTTTTCAACTAAAAAGTTCGTGGCATCCATGCGAAAACCGTCTACACCACGATCGAGCCAAAATTTCATCACATCCTTCATATGCTCGTGCACCTTGGGACTAGCGTAGTTCAAATCCACTTGCTGCGGAAGAAACTGGTGCAGATAGTACTGTTGCCGCTCTTCAACCCACGTCCACGCAGAACCACCGAAAACAGCCCTCTATAAAATATTGAAGTAAATAAGTCTTAGCGTGAGTTATTCATAGATTATACAATATACTAACCCAGTTGCTTGGTGGTGAACGCTCACCCGTCTCTGGGTCAATTTTGCCATCATCCCATACATAGAAATCGTCATAGCCATCTTCACGACGTATCGACTTCTTGAACCACTCACACTCATCACTCGAATGATTAGGTACAAAGTCTAAAATTAATTTTAAATCCAATTCATGGGCCTTAGCCAACATATTATCGAAATCCTCCATTGTGCCGAAGAGTGGGTCAATTTTCGTAAAATTCCGGACGTCATAGCCCATATCAGCCATCGGTGAATCATATATGGGCGAAATCCAGGTTGCTGTTACACCAATTTCCTTAAAAAACGCCAACCTTGAGGTGATGCCATTCAAATCGCCTATACCATCGCCATCACTGTCCATAAAGGAACGCGGATAAATCTGATAAAGTGTGGCGGACTCCCACCAATCAACTGTGTCTGCAGCAGTAGCGCCCAAAGCGCAAAGCAATAGAGCTGCTAAGAACCGCAATAAACAAGACGACATATCGATAAATACTGCGGTGCAGTCTGAGCAACTACCAACCATTTATACCGGCAGATAGTTGGAGATAAAAGTTTTTGCTGTTTCAATATTGAAAACACAATGACTCAAAAATCGTATCAAACAGTCGAAATGGTCAGTGAGGACCTTTCGTAGATTGGATGGCCAGCGCTGATCATCAATTCACGTATGAGATAAATGGAACATGTTAACTGATGTTTGCGTGGCTTTCCGCCTGATACTAAATAACGCACGATAAACTACGTCATATACACAACACAATACATACATACATGTATAGAGTTATGTATGTAGCAATTTTTAATATAGGTATATTACATACATGTACATATGTACATTAGGGTGATTCAAAAAAAAAATTTTTTGTTTTTTTTTATTGGTACTCGGAAAAATGGGTTCCTAGACACCTCTAAGAAATCCTCTCCAAATATGAGTTTTTAATTGTAACGGGAAGGTCCTCCGCCTAACGGTTTTCTATTTTTTCTTATTATCAGATAGAAAAATTTATATCTCGCTTCCAACTACTTAAAAAAATATCTTGTTAATTAGGTTTTGTAGGAAATTGAATGCTCTAAAATATGGTCTCTTAAGATTTTTTCGTAAACCCAACCGTTTAAAAGATATTAACGGTTGAAATTTGACTATTTTTGGAAAAATTCTTTATTTCTTATTAATTTTATAACTCAATGAAAAAAAATTATTATGAATAATGAAACACATAGTTTTGTAGGAAATTTACTGCTCTATAAAAATGGTCTACTATGATTTTTCGATTAAGTTAAGCGTTTACGAGATATTCATCGTCAAACATCAATGCATTTTAAGGTGGATCAAAAAAAAAAATTATTTTTTTTCGTTTGGTTCTGTGAAAAACAGGTTCCTAGACACCTCTAAGAAATCCTCTCCAAAAACCTATTCATAATAATTTTTTTTCATTGAGTTATAAAATTAATAAGAAATAAAAAATATTACCAAAAATAATCAAAGTTCAACTGTTAATATCTTTTAAACGGTTGGGTTTACGAAAAAATCTTAAGAGACCATATTTTAGAGCATTCAATTTCCTACAAAACCTAATTAACAAGATATTTTTTTAAGTAGTTGGAAGCGAGATATAAATTTTTCTATCTGATAATAAGAAAAAATAGAAAACCGTTAGGCGGAGGACCTTCCCGTTACAATTAAAAACTCATATTTGGAGAGGATTTCTTAGAGGTGTCTAGGAACCCATTTTTCCGAGTACCAATAAAAAAAAACAAAAAATTTTTTTTTTGAATCACCCTAATGTACATATATATACATATTTCTCACTTGTATAGTCTTATCGCTTGTTGTAGAAATGACGTTCCCAACCTTACTATACAGATCACTACC
Organism: Bactrocera dorsalis; assembly: GCF_023373825.1. Lineage (NCBI taxonomy): Eukaryota > Metazoa > Arthropoda > Insecta > Diptera > Tephritidae > Bactrocera > Bactrocera dorsalis. Next base: position 933,571 of record NC_064305.1, on the reverse strand, counting down.
GCCTAAAGTCACCAAAATATTTAAGCAACTCATGATGATTTACTCTTATTTCTGGAATAAATCAAACCAACTCAGGGTTAAGGGGTCAGTAAGTCTGTTCTCATACAGCCTTAGAAAGACGATGAATCTTGCTACACATTTTCCTTGGCGGAAATGGAAGAAAACGCCTTTAACCGAAAAATAATATATAGAACTCTAATTTGGCTCAGAGAAGCACAAGATGGGCGTGGCGCTTCGCTATTATAGGTATAACGTAGGTATCTTCTAAACCAATAAAGGTACAATAACTAAATACACCCAGCAAAAATGTTATAAGAACTCCTACCGACAGTATGAAAATGAACCAAAACTGTTCCAGTCCCTGGGTATCGAATATGTGGACCAGTATATATAGTTGACTTTTGACCGAAAATATCGGTCAATGTATCGGATATAAAATTAAAATTCACAGAAAATCCTCTCGTTACAATAGTATCTCTGTATATCAAAAATAGGTACCCATATTCCTAAAATAAAGATTTTCGAACTTCCGGGTGACTGAATGTCGCATAAGTATATCGGCCAATATGCGAGTTATCTTAATAAAATTGAGAGAGCGTGTTTTACTCATAATAGTGTATTCAAAATCTAAAGTCGTTCAAATTGGGAGAAGACTTCGTCCAGCCTTCATATACTAATATCAGAATTTTTAAGCATCTGGAGTCTATCTGTCGTATATGACAGTTGTTTCTTTACGACACGGAAGGCTCATCTAACGATAAATAAAATTAATCAACGAGTTTGCTTCATAGTTTGTGTTCCCCATGTCACGTGAATTGTTGAAAACGTTGTAGACTAAAACACGACTTCTACTTTTTCACGAAACAAGTATTTAAGGTCGTGGTGTTGTTGATATTTGAAATTGTTTAAGATAACATCAAACATTTGAAGAAAAAGTGCTTTTAATACTAGACTATAGATAAAATAGACTCGCGGCAAAGGACCTGAATACACCGTCACATACTACCATGATTGAATTTGACTGTCGCTTTGGCCAAACACGAAGCAAAATTCGTCGTTTAGCCTTCATAACTGCCTGATGTGACTCCTAGTATCCTTTTTCGGTTTTCGAAACTATAACATTCGCTTTGGTAAACCCGCTTTACTGGTTATTCAATATTTGAATAAGTTAGCGATCATTGAAAAATTTCTTTATTGTCGTAAAAAAAAACTTGTTTTTAGACACAACGCGAATCCGGGAAGATTTTTGCAAGACCTGCCCTATCTATTTGAAAATATGTCACGAAACTACATACGAACATATGTCAATTTAGTAAAACAACGTAGACAAATGAAAAATAATAAGCAAACCCATTTTATTAGAAAATTGTATGTTAGTATTTAATCATAATGTTATACATTTTTTGATTTTTTCGGTTTTGTCTCAATTAATGACATTTGCGATTTGGGAACCTTTCCTACGTTGCAAGTTCTTAGATTCCGGCGCCTGTTCGAAGTGTAATTGTGATTTTTATGTGCTTCGTCATCACGCACATCTTTTCTGTTTACAAAGCTAAGAATTTAATTGTCTCTTAATCTCTTATACATATTGCTAGTATAACCTCCTAATATTATATATATTTTTTATCCAGAACTCTCATGCCGACCAGCGTAAGATGACTGCCTCATATGGCATTAAATAAATTCTTCCACTTAAATCAAGCTTGTCACTGCAAGGAATCATATTGAGACAAAAAAAAATCGTATTCACCAAATGGCACTTACCCGTATCTGTGTGGTGAATAAGAGTTAAGCAAAACGTACTCCATTGTTTTGTTAGTCAAACCATCAAAATATTCTATTTGGTTGCCTAAATTGGCAAGCACACGATATTCCTCACGATCGACCGCGGTTCTAGAAGACAACGCTTTATACAAGTGCGCTTGGGAAATAACTCATTTTTTCAACACACCTTATAATCTGGAAAACCTGCTCTGACAGAGCGCTATAAGAGAAGCCGCCTTCCTCCTTGAAAGCCTTAAAAGCATCCGTTTTCTTCAGCGCCGTCATGCCCTTGAATATCTGCAAGCTGCTACGCGCCACTCCTCGTTGAACTTGTACATTTAAGAGTGGGTAATTGGGATTGACGGGCAACCAAGTTGAGTTGCCTGTGCTGAAGCCGGCGTTTTTCGATCCATTCCACTGCATCGGTGTGCGCTCTGGATCTCGAAAGTTGCAAGGGTCTCCGGAGCATGCGGCGGCGTAATCAGGCATCCCGATCTCTTCGCCCTTAAAATATTCGATTTTCAATATAAGATTATAGAAGTCCTCACCGTTATACTTAAAAGCTACTTACGTAATAAGTAACCGATGTACCGGGTAGTCCATGTATTATCATAGTCATGGCATCTACTTTGCTCTCACCCATACGTGTTGGTAAGCGACTGTTGTCATGATTGTTTGCCACCCAATTGGCCATTTTGTGTTTGGCCCATATGACATCCATCCACGCGTTAACTTGTGTTTCAACGGTCTCCGCAGTGGAGTTTTCGTTCAGACTCACGAAATTAAAATTCATTGGCATTTGACCACCGACATTGGTGCCATTAGAAATGTAACCGCTCAAAACGGTGACATTGGAATATGCTTCGATTATCATAACTCTTAAAGTTGGAAAGTTTTATTGTTAAATTTGTATATTGTAAAAGATGCAGGTCTCACCGTGTATCTCCACCATTAAGTTTTTGATATTCGTCTAGAAATTCGCGCCACTCGTATATAATTTCAGTATCTTCCCATAGATCTATGGTGTATATGCGGTTGGGAAATTTTGTATTACCATTTGGGTCATTCGGTATACCGCTCTCTGGTTCGTCTGGAAATGTGCCATTTTCGAAACGTTTTTCAACTAAAAAGTTCGTGGCATCCATGCGAAAACCGTCTACACCACGATCGAGCCAAAATTTCATCACATCCTTCATACGCTCACGCACCGCGGGATTAGTGAAATTGAAATCAGGCTGTTTCGCGAGAAACTGGTGCAGATAGTACTGTTGGCGTTCATCAACCCAGGTCCACGCAGAACCACCGAAAATCGACACCTAAACAATATTATCGTGAGTATAAGAGTAAAATATTCACAGATTCACAGCACACTAACCCAGTTGCTGGGTGGTGAACGCTCGCCCGTCTCTGGGTCAATTTTGCCATCATCCCACACATACCAATCATCGTAGCCATCTTCACGAAGTATCGACTTCTGGAACCATTCACATTCGTCACTCGAATGATTTGGCACAAAGTCTAAAATTAGTTTCAAATCCAATTCATGCGCCTTAGCCAACAAAGCATCGAAATCCTCCATTGTGCCGAAGACTGGATAAATTTTCGTGTAATTCGACACGTCCTAGCCCATATCAGCCATCGGTGAATCATATATGGGGGAAATCCAAGTTGCTGTTACACCAATATCTTTAAGAAACGCCAACCTTGAGGTGATGCCATTCAAGTCGCCTATACCATCGCCATCGCTGTCCATAAAGGAACGCGGATAAATCTGATAAAGTGTGGCGGACTCCCACCAATCAACTGTGTCGGTGGCAGTAGCGCTCAAAGCGCAAAGCAGCAGCGCCGCTAAGAACCGTAATAAACAAGTCGACATATCGATAAATACTACCGTGCAGTCTGAGGAACGAGCGACTATTTATACCGTCAGATAATTGGAGATAAAAATTCTTGCTGTTTCAATATAGAAAACAAAATTACTCGCAAGATCTTATCAAAGAGTTGATATGGTCAGTGTGGGCCTTACGTGAACACCAAGGCACCTGTGAACATCTTTGTTAGTAATTGTTGGGTTTTTGGCATATATCACAAATCTGTAATTTATTTTGGTTTTTCTTTTATCATGTCTATACAAATATGCCATATTTTGCTCTCATTACACCGTGTAACAACGTACTCATAACTCACAGACTGAAATCACCTATAAACAACATTTTAATATGGCTATAACGTACGCAATTTATGGCTATGAATTACGTACATTCTAAAAGTAGAATGGTCTTATCGCTGGATATATTGTACGCTCTCGAAACTATTCAGATCGCTGCCGCATGAAATCGCCAAATTGTTGAAGTGTCTTGCTTCACCAACAACTAATTTTCATAATCAAAATTCTTTTGATTGTCTTTCCATGAAACACTCAATGCCGATGATTTACTCACATTTCTTGAAAAAAAGCAAATTCAGAAGTTAAGTGATTTCCCAGCAAACCTAAATAAAAAATTATGAAGAAAGTCACTTTGTGCCTCTACAACAAACAATCAAGAATTCATGTTTATCGAAAAATCATCTTCTCAGAAGAGACCCATTTCTGGCTTAATGGCTTCGTTGAGGTGAGTTGAATCATCGTGTTTTTCAGGAAACGCAATAGCTTCTCGAACAAAATTTACACTTTGGTGCGGCATTACCGGTCTTATTTATTTCGAAATGTGGAGAAATGTCGTTACCAACAAAACCGAGCGTTATATTACTAAGTTGACCCACGGGCGATGTCTTTCTCAAACCCAACCTGTTTTGGATATAAATATGGACACATTGTGTTCAAAGTTTGCCGACTCGTTAATTTCGAGAAACTGACGCAATCAAATGGATGTCAAAACCTTGCGATTTAAAGCCTCTAGATCGTGTTTTTCAAGGAATTTGTTAAATCTAAGGTTTACGCCGAGAAACCCGCAACGCTCGAGAGCTCGAATACAACATTCAGCGCACTATAGTAGCAATTCTAGCCGAAATGCAAATGAAGAGGAGGCCAACTAGTTCAAATCATTAATGGCATGCAATTATCTACACAGCAAAAAACAGGACTAATTTTGAAAAATTTTGAGTATTTTATTTCAAAAGAAAATAGATTTTATTATTATTTATATTTATTTATTTTTTGCTTTAGGCTCAATTGCCACTTGATCATCCTAGAACCGCCGCATCATAAGGCTGCAGATAAATTCTTCCGCTTAAATCAATCTTGTCACTGGAAAATAAAAGGGAATATTGAGTAAGGAAAATTCGTATTCACCAAAAGACACACACCCGTAGCTGTGTGGTGAATAAGAGTTAAGCAGTACGTATTTTATTGTTTTGTAAGACAAACTATCGAAATGCTCTGTTTGGTTACCTAAATTGGCAATCACACGATATTTCTCCTGACCGACCGCGGTTCAAGAAGAGAATACTTTATTCAAATGCACTTGGGATATACTAAATTGCATCAACTCACCTCACGACCTGGAACACCTGCTCTGACAGAGCGCTATAAGAGAAGCCGCCCTCCTCCTGGAACGCCTTGAAGGCAGCTGTTTTCTTCAGCGCCCATGGTGATGCCCATGAATATCCGCAAGCTGTTACGCGCCACACTGTCTTGAACTTCTACATTTAATTCCTTGTAGTTGGGATTGACGTTCGGAAAGGTAGAGTTGCCTGTGCTGAAACCGACATTTTTCGAAGAATTCCACTGCTTTGGTGTTCGCTCGGGATCAAGGAAGCCGCAAGAGTCTCCGGAGCAGGGGAGATAGTAATCCATCCAATCCAATTGGTGGGTGGAGAACGCTCTCAATTTTGCCATCATCCAACACATACCAATCATCATAGTCATCTTCGCGACGAACCGACTTCTGAAACCACTCACACTCATCGCTGGAATGATTTTGCACGAAATCTAAGATCACCTTCAAGCCCAATTCATGTGCCTTAGCCAACATATTATCGAAATCCTCCATTGTGCCGAAAATTGAAGAAATTGTCGTGAAATTCCGAACGTCATAGCCCATATCAGCCATTGGTGAATCATATATGGGTGAAATCCAGATTGCTGTTGCACCAATTGTAGTCAGTCGTGAAGTAATGCCATTCAAATCGCCTACACCATCGCCATCGCTGTCCATAAAGGAACGCATAAAGGGTGGCGGACTCCCTCCAACCAACTGTTTCGGTGGCAGTGACGTATTAAGCAAGACGACATAATACTATGATGCTATCTTAAAGTCTAGCGACTATTTAAAGCGGTAAAATCTTACCACCTAAGCTTGTGTTAGATAACCGCTACAACAACATAAACAAACGGAAGACATTTGGTTTTGAAGTTTGCAGCTGTTTCAATATTTGAAACAAAACTGCTCGGCCTGATCATGGCGGGTCTCACGTGATACTATATAATTAATTAAAATAAGATAAATAAACATGTTTACATAAATATCGGGAATTTTTGACAAATTCGTCTGATATAAAAATATTATATAATTACAATATGTGCAATTGCTCTGCATCAATTGGTGCTCTCCAAATTTGAAGAAAGGCTTGTACAATTATACTATAATTTTCTCAAATTGTTCCGGTAATTTCTGGTTTCCATCTTATCGCCGGCTTTGCACCTTATTCTGATGTGAATTATATTCCAAGAAGTATGTCTGTATTAACCGGATCAAATAGTGATCAACATTAAATTTAGAGCAGTGAATATCGAAGTTGCAACATATGGCTCGTCCCATATTCGCCATATTCTTGAGAATGAGTACAAGCCGTGAATTATCCAGTGGAGTTTCTAAAATCTTTGGAGAGGCTTGGTGTGCCGCCGCATCATTCGCATCTCAAAGTTGGATCTATCGCTATTATGTTTCCCAATCTTCATTTGCCGAAACTGTGCAATGGAACCCGACTGATTGTGTCGCAGCTATCGAATACAAGGAGCAGAATTTTGATTCCCTTTGAGTTAAAACGATTTGCCATTTCAGTTCGAACATATTCAGTTTCCTGTGAAAATTGCATTTGCGATGACAATCAACAGGACACAAGGATAGTCGCTAAAAGTGTGTGGCATAAACATGAAAATGCCATATTTTTCACACGGCCAGCTACGCGCGGCGTGTTCACCATCTTCTCTGTACATTTACGCACCGGATCAGAAACCAAAAATTGTGATTTATCAAGCTGCGTTACATTGAAAAAATTGTAGAAATATAAATTCAACTTTCTTTTCATTTCAAAACACATAATTTCACGCAGGACAACGCCTACGAGGTTAGCTAGTTAAGTTGTATTCCTGAATCTATTTATATATGTTTTGCTTTTATATTATTATAACATATTGAAAACAGTTTATATATCTTCAAAAAATATCACTTCAACTTATTGCATACTCTTGCCGGACTTTGGATGTGAGCCACGTAAGTATTTCTCATAAAAAACCAGCGGAGCATTTTAAGCACTGTTTGTATATTTGAAACTCAGTGGCACCAAAACGCCAGCTGAACGGCACTGTGACAAAGCGATGGAAAGTTGGTGCAGCATGACAAACAAAATATCCTAAAATTATGCAACGTTTAACTAAAAGCATCAACTATGTATGTATGTGGGCTGTAGTAACAGACGCACACAAACGCAACGAATCATTAGAACATTACCGTGAGGGCTATATTGGGACTGGGTGAAGGTGTAATTTGATCAATTTCGGATATTCTGACAACATGTTTCCACGTAATTTTCTGAAAATAATTCAAACACTGGACAAAACCACATGATTTTTTATTTATCACTAATCATCAAAAGGCGCGAATACAAATTTACCGGTTGTCGGATTATTGTTATTGTGAAAATCATGCTTTTTGAGGTGAAAGCTTTTCTTCATGACGAATTTTCGGACACTATCCCAAGAATATCGACCACGAAGGAGGTATGCCAGGTTTAAACCTGATGAAATGGGGACCTAAGACGGTGAACGCGTTGGACTCCCAAAGGAGGATATTACCGAAGAAAGCATCAAAAACGTCAACATAATAACTTTGGATGACCATAACGTGAAGTTGTATGCGATAGCAGGCATGATAGGGAGCAGTGTTTGGAAATGTTCAAGGCTCGATATCTGGCAATGGATAAAACATGGCTCCATCATTTCACTCCGAAGTCCAATAGGCAGGCATCCGAGTGGACTGCACACGTGAAACGCAAAAGTTGGCTGGCAAGGTTATGGCGTCTGTATTTTGGGATGCGCATGGAATAATTTTTATTGACTACCTTGAAAAAGGAAGGCCATCAACGATCTCTCTAGCGAGAGACCTCGTTCTTCTGTAGTGGTTAGACTTCTTCTCTACTTCAGAGTTTCTAACACAGGATCTAGTAGCGGTACAGGTGAAGAAATGTTGCCCCTTTTTATTGTATAAGTATAAGAAAATTTTATTTTTATTTATTACTAATAAAGAATCTCTGTGGCTTGTGAAAATCCGTTACTCCGAGATGATGAAAAATATTAGAAAAAAATTTTGCTGAACAATCATATACATATACATACATATTTATGTGTCAATTTATTCCAAAACAGGAAACAAGTAAAATAAATGGTACTGAGATTCAAATCTTATCGTTTACGAAGAAAATTTGATTTATTAGAAAAGTTTATATATAGACATATATTATATGTTAAATAAATGGTACTGAGATTCAAATCTTATCGTTTACGAAGAAAATTTGATTTATTAGAAAAGTTTATATATAGACATATATTATATGTTATAACTAATGATGTCTAAGTTTTCTGCCTTTTTTCACATGTCCAACGTGTTTGACTTTTTTGGTTTTGGTGCAACTCTTGTCCTTTGACCAGCCTAAGACGACCGCCTCATAAGGCTTCAGAGAAATTCTTCCGCTTAAATCAACCTTGTGACTGCAAAATAAAAGAGACTATTGAGTAAGGAAAATTCGTATGCACCAAAAGGCACATACCCGTAGCTGTGTGGTGAATAAGAGTTAAGCAGTACGTATTTCATTTTTTTGTCAGACAAACCATCGAAATGCTCTGTTTGGTTGCCTAAATTGGCAAGCACACGATATTCCTCTTGACCGACCGCGGTTCTAGAAGAGAATACTTTATTCAAATGCACTTGGCAAGTTCTAAATTGTATCAACTCACCTTACGACCTGGAAAACGTGCTCTGACAGAGCTTTATAAGAGAAGGCGTCCTTCTCCTTGAACGCCTTGAAGGCAGCCGTTTTCTTCAGCGCCGTCATACCCTTGAATATCCGCAAGCTGCTTCGCGTCACACCGTCTTGAACTTCTACATTTAATTCCTTGTAGTTGGGATTGACAGCTAGCCAAGTTGAGTTGCCTGTGCTGAAACCGGCATTTTTCGAAGAATCCCACTGCATTGGTGTCCGCTCGGGGTCACGGAAGCCGCAATCGTCTCCGGTGCAAGCGAGGGAGTAATCAGGCATTCCGATCTCTTCGCCCTTAAAATATTGGATCCTCAACATAAGATTATAGAGGGTCATACCGACGTACTTAAAAACCACTTACGTAATAAGTAACCGATGTACCGGGTAGTCCATGTATTATCATAGTCATGGCATCAGTTTTGGTCTGACCCATACGTGTTGGTAAGCGACTGTTGTCATGATTGTTTGCCACCCAATTCGCCATTTTGTGTTTGGCCCATATGACATCCATCCACGCGCTAACTTGTGTTTCAACGGTCTCCGCATTGGAGTTTTCGTCCAGTTTCACGAAATTAAAATTCATTGGCAACTGACCACCGACATTGGTGCCATTGGATATATAATTACTCAGAACGTCCACAGGGGAATACGCTTCGATAATCATAGCCCTAAATAGTGAAAATTTTTATTGTTAAAATTTTATACTTCAATGAATGCAAGTCTCACCTTGTATCTCCACCATTAAGTTTCTGATATTCGTCTAGGAATGCTCGCCACTCGTATATAATTTCTGTACTTCCCCATTGATCAATGGTGTAGGTGCCGGCTAAAGTGTTAACCGTTCCAGCTTTGACTGGATTATCTGGAAATGTGCCATTATCGAAACGTTTTTCAATTAAAAAGTTCGTGGCATCCATGCGGAAACCATCTACACCACGATCGAGCCAAAATTTCATCATTTCCTTCATGCGTTCTCGCACCGCGGGATTAGTGTAGTTCAAATCCACTTGCTGCGGGAGAAACTGGTGCAGATAGTACTGTTGCCGCTCTTCAACCCACGTCCACGCAGAACCACCGAAAACAGCCCTCTATAAAATTTTATTGTAAGTAAGTCTAAGCATAAGGTATTCATAGATTCACAGCATACTAACCCAATTGCTTGGTGGAGAACGCTCGCCCGTCTCTGGGTCAATTTTGCCATCATCCCACACATACCAATCATCGTAGCCATCTTCGCGACGAACCGATTTCTGAAACCACTCACACTCATCGCTGGAATGATTTGGCACGAAATCTAGGATCACCTTCAAACCCAATTCATGTGCCTTAGCCAACAAATTATCGAAATCTTCCATTGTGCCGAAAATTGAAGAAATTTTCGTAAAATTGCGAACGTCATAGCCCATATCAGCCATCGGTGAATCATAGATAGGCGAAATCCAGGTTGCTGTTGCACCAATTTCCTTCAGATATGACAGCCGTGAAGTAATGCCATTCAAATCGCCTACACCATCGCCGTCGCTGTCCATAAAGGAACGCGGATAAATCTGATAAAGGGTGGCGGACTCCCACCAATCAACAGTTTGGTTGGCAGTGGCGCCCAAAGCGCAAAGAAGCATAGCCGCTGATAACCGTATTAAACTAAGCGACATTTCGATAAATACTATCATGCTGTCTTAAGGATTAGCGACTATTTATAGTGGTAGAATCTTACCACCTAAGCAGGTATTAGATAAACACTACAACAACATAAACAAACGGAAGACATTTGGACAACTGTTTCAATATTAAAAAAGCAAACAACTCGAAGTGATGATTGCGGGTCTCACGTGATACTAATTATATAATTAATTAGAATATGATAAACATGTTTACGTGAATATGGGGGGTTTTTGAAAAATTCGTTTGATATAAAAATATTATATAATTATAATATGAATATTGGATTTAAATCAATTGGTGTTCCCAAAATTTAAACAAAAGTTTACATAATAAAACTATAATTTTTTTAAATTTTTCTGGAAATTTGTGTGTTCCATCCCAAAAGAAGTGGGCCTGCTTGTCACCTTATTCTGATATGGACTGTATTACAAAAAGTGCGTTCTGTATCGACCGTAGCTAGTGATGGTCAGAAAGGTAAGATCTGGGTTAAAAAGCGAGTAACAAAAAACTGTTTTGCGCCAGCCTCTGTTTTGCAATCAATTTATAAGCTCTCTTGCTGTATGAGGCCGAACGTAGTCATGATAGTAATTTTTTTCCACGGATTTATTTGCCAATTCCGGGTGTTTTTCGGCAAACACTAGCTCATTATTATATGTTATCGATAGTAATTCTCATTGCTAATTTCATTCCATATTAGATGCTCATAATACGCAACACTCTTCTCATTCCACGAAATTTTCATCACCAGTCAAACTCGGATGCAAAAACGACTTCTTCTTTGTAGCCATATTTCTGGCATGCAAAACCTCCTTCAATACATATAGGAGCCAAAGTGTCTTGCTGTTTTGTTGAATGTATCCAACGTTTTGAAATGGCTGAAATCGGTAATTGAGTGAGAGTTAAGGAGTGAGTTCTTCGTTTTCCAATGCAAAATCATCACTTTTAAATCGTGTAAATCACTTTGGCATGTTCACTCGGCTAGCACATGTTCCACAACAAGTTCTACCAAAAAACAATGGCATTCCGCTGATGTTTTCTTCATATTAAAGTCATAAAGAAGAAATGCCCGCAAATATCACGTTCTTCAGACACAAACTTCGACGTATTTAAGTACTAATATAAGTATACGAAAAGTTATATTATAATAACTTATATTATAATTTGAAATCTAAACTAAAGTAAAAAGAACGGCTTACCGGAACCTGTAAAAAGCATAATCGTAAGTTGAAACCCAACAAGTCTAAAAGAAGTTTTTCACATTATAAAGTCATGCGGTTACTTAAATTATAAAGTCTCAAATTCAAATAGTAGGCCTCAACGCAGAACAATAATAAAAATGGACGGAATTTCAAACAAACATTAGTTCTACACAATCGGGACGATATCGCAATCAATTTCAATTTCCACCAAAGTTTTTAACATCAGACACACAGAACAGAAAACCACAACCAACAAACAAACCATAGCACACAATATAATCATACGACTAGACGTATCCAATATCCTCATAACAACAACTCTTTTCATAGAGAACACTTGAGCCAATGGATATAGGCATGAACGAAAATAACTAAAATGTTCACTTTGGCGATCAAGTAAATTACCCCATATAGTCATAAACACGAGATTGAAAACACAAAAATTTACTATAGATACTGGTGCTGAATTTATTCTAGACATTACAATCCGAAATAGAGAACAATGTTACCTACTTTCAATATTAAACTTGTTAACATCGAGAGATATTTTATGAAGAAGGAACCAATTTACCGTTTACTGGTGTTATACGATATAGCATTAGAACTAAGACGGATTCGCCGACTTATACCAAACTTTATAGATATCCAGTTGTGCATAGTGCTGAAGTAGACAGACAAATAAATGAGGTGTTAAAACAAAATATAACAGTTCAGAGCTATAGTCCTTATAATTCACCTTTATGGGTGGTACCCTTTCGCAGCATTTACAGCGAAATTCTTTGGTCATGTTTTTTCAGTTGACGGTATTAGACTAGATCCAGACCAGATTGTATTATAACCTACACTGTAACGACAAAACTTGTAGCTTAATTTCGACAGTGTTGCAATAAAGTCAATTACAACTTAACTACAGTGAGTTTAAAAAGTGTTCACGTATAGTAAAAAATAATACATTGCAGCTGATCTTAAGAAAAATTAACATTCAAAATAAATTTTGTTTTACGAAAAGTAAGTATATTTAATCAAAAACTTTTTAACATAAACCTGCACTTCTTTCAATAATCTCTTGTGGCTATAGTAGATATAAAGTAATACAGTTCATGTGAATATAATTTAAAATTAGAAGTAAAGTGACTGTTATGACTGCTTTAATACGGTCAGGTAAAGAGTTAATTAGATTATCTAAAATTTCCGGAAAAATTTTCCGGAGGCTGTTCCAAGCTCGTTCAACTTGAGTCCAGAGTTCATTTATCGTTTTTGGTGTTTCTCGTTGAACAATTAACCGTTTTTTTAACAATCGCCCATAAATTTTCAATAGGATTCATATCGGGTGACTAAGCTGGCCACTTCACCACCCGAATTCCGTTATTTTCCAACAAAGATTTTGTAATACGGGCGGTATGTTTAGGGTCATTGTCTTGCATGTGTAACAAATCACCGGGTTCACATCCAAAAATCTCGAAGCTAGGGATAAGTGAATCCTCTAGAATGCCTAATATAGCCCGTAGCCTCCATTATTCCGTTAATTCGATGAAGTTTTCCTACATTTCCGCCACAGAAACAACCCCACACCATAAGTAAACCACCTCCGAATTTAAGTGTGCGCAGCATATTCCTATCCGATTTTGAGGAATTAAAGTTTTAGCAAATATGTGCTAAGCCTTAATAACACCCACGAAGATAAACAAGTAACATTTCTTATATGACCACAATTTATGAGCTTTTCAGTTAGTTTAAGACAAACAAAGTACTAATAAACGACAATCTGGCCACTTGACACCGTTATCAAATATTTGCATGAAAAATAGCGACGCATTCCACTGTTTCGGTTATCTCAACCACTTAAAAAGACGTCAATTATGAAGGCGATAATACTTTTCGGCAAAACATGCACCTCCCACAGAGCGAAAAGAACCGGGACCACCAAAGCACAAACATAAACTTTATAGACTTTAGACTAGCTATAAATTATGTCGGACTTACTTGTGGTATTATATTACCTTTTATCGATCGCCGATAATGGCGTTTGAATCCGCTATATAAAAGCGCAAACACCGGGCCTCGGACCACAAGTTAATTTGTGAAAGTAATTGAAGAAAATCATGGGGATTTTATTGAGATTTTTAGCAGTCCTAACGGTAATAATCAGCGCCACAGGCGCAGACGCAAACAAGGCGTGGTGGAAGAGTGCAACGTTCTACCAAATATATCCGCGCTCATTCAAAGACAGCGACGGTGATGGTATTGGCGATATAAAAGGTAAAGTAACCGAGCGAAAAGGAAGTGTCAGTAGCAGAAAGTAATATTTTTATAAATTTAGGCATTATGCAACAACTGTCCTATTTGAAAGAGATCGGAGTCGATGCAACTTGGCTTTCGCCCATCTTCACGTCGCCAATGGCCGATTTCGGTTATGATGTGAGCAATTTCACGGAAATCGACCCGATGTTTGGCACATTAGAGGATTTCGAAGCACTGCTGTCAAAGGCTAAAGAGATTGGGGTGAAAATCATTTTGGACTTTGTGCCCAATCACACGAGTGACGAATGCGAGTGGTTCATTAAATCAGTACAGAATGATCCGGAGTATAGGGACTTCTATATTTGGCATCCAGGTAAAAATAATTCGCTTGCGCCACCAACGAACTGGATAAGTGTTTTTCGCGGTTCCATGTGGACGTGGAATGAGCAACGTCAGGCTTACTATCTGCATCAGTTTCATGCCAAACAACCCGATCTTAATTACGACAATCCCAAAGTGCGCGAAGCCATGAAGGTACGTCATCACAAGCATATATTTTTTATAATCTCAATATTAAATTCCATTATTCAAGTAGAACGTGTTACGTTATTGGGTGCGTAAAGGAGTTGCCGGTTTTCGTGTTGATGCCGTGCCACATATCTATGAAGTGGCTGCCGATGCTGATGGCAACTGGCCCGATGAACCACGTAATCCCAATGTACAGGATGCAGAAGACTATGAATACCTGCAACACATCTACACCACCAACCAGCCAGGTACACTTGATGTCGTCTATGAACTCCGCGAGGTGCTGAAGGAACTGGACGAGGAACTAGGTGGCGACGAACACGTGCTCTTGAGCGAAGCTTATGCGCCCATCAGCACCCTGATGTTGTATTATGGAAATAGTACTGCGGATGGTGCACAAATACCCTTCAATTTTGAGTTAATCAGCAATGTGAACAAAGATTCAACCGCCTACGACTACTCGAACTTAATACACAACTGGTTGGATAATATGCCTGCTGGAGGCGTGGCGAATTGGGTGGTGCGTAGTTATATTAAATCATTATCATTATTATTAGTATATATTTGTATTCCAACATATTCCCATTTCATTAGCTTGGCAATCATGATCAATCACGCATTGGCACACGTCTGGGAGAGGATCGCATAGACTTGATCAATATAATGCTGAAGACCCTACCTGGCATTAGTGTCACATACCAAGGCGAGGAGATCGGTATGACGGATGTCTGGATTTCCTGGGAGGAAACTGTAGATCCACAAGGTTGTCAATCGAACCCCGACGAGTACGAACGTCTCACCCGCGACCCTGTGCGCACACCATTCCAGTGGAATGATGAACACAAGGCCGGTTTCACTGAAGGCGAAAAAACCTGGCTGCCATTGGCAGAGGATTATAAACTGGTTAATGTTAAACGTGAGCGCGGCATTGCCAATAGCCATCTGAATATCTACAAACAGCTGCAGCTTTTGCGTGCAACGCAGACAATGCGCGAAGGCGACGCCGAAGTAAAACCGATCAGCGAAAATGTGCTGGGCATTAAGCGGTAAGTGAGAACGTTAAATCATACTTAAATGATGTCTAATAACTACCCTCTTTCTTATGTTTGCTAACAGTTTTTTAAACGGCGAGCGCACTTACGTTGTTCTGCTGAATCTACACGACGACGTGGAGACGATCAACTTGAATTCTGCCTTTAGTGAGCTCACGTCTGAATTGGAATATGTGTTGGTGACTGCCAAAAGCATACGACGCAAGGGGTGAGGCGTAACTTTTACAGCTTACATTCATTTCAGAGGTTCTCTAACTTGACTATTTACTTTATAGGGATAAAGTCTATGCAGACACCATTGCATTGATGCCGAAGGAAGCTATTGTGCTCGCTACAATCGCCTAAGTCTGATATTTTCTATTTATATACATAGTTTAAGCTACATATATTAGCTATTATTTTGTTTTACACTTAGGACTGATAAATAAATTTATACTTTTTGATACAAAGACTGTCCAATAACTTCTTTCTTTTACTAATTCTTCATTTAATAAGTAAGTCGCAGAAAATCCGCTACTTGGGAAAAATAAAGTGGCTTACTTTGTATGGCTGAGTGGATGACTGGAGATATGAATTTATCATACTTTGAAAGAAAGACCCGAGTACTTATGTAGGTGTTAAGTGTTGAAGCACTCAAGATTACAGTTCCTTGTTTACAGGGCTGAAAACATGTCTCTGGGTATGAGATATACATACATACAAAATAACGCTTCTGTTGTACTTACCGACAATACTTCTGGAATCGAATAACTAGTATTAAAAGACTAATTCATTAGAAGTAGTCCATTAATAACTCCATAAACAGTGAGTACTAAAATTAATCTGACCAAAACATGTTTGGTCTAACTTTATTTTTATATTACTTATCTCCATAAAAGTTAAAAAAGTGAAGGTTCTTATTATTTCTAATACCTTACAATAAGTTAGCGTCATAAAATATAATTTCGGTAACAGAAATACTTTTCATTTAGCCTTTCCGAGCTCCAGAATATTACGTGTATACTCTCTTAGAACTAACAGAGACTCAACCGCTGCCGGCAGATCCACGCAGAACCAGCGCCTCATAAGGCATCAAGTATATACGCTGACTCAAATCCACCTTATCGCTGAAAAGACAGTATCAGAAAATGCCTCAAAAGCTGATAATTATAAATTTGGCGGTTGATTTACCCAAAACTATGTGGCGAATGTCGGCTGAGCAGCACATATTCCATCGTTTTATTCGCCAAGTCGTGCACATATTCTACCTTGTTGCCCATATTAATGAGTATGCGATATTCTTCCTCCAGGAAAGCGGTTCTACGAGGTAATTTGTATATTAATATTCCACGAAATTTTCCTAAATCGCAATATTTACCGCACAACTTGAAAGACTTGTTCCGAAACTGCGCCAAAGGCGAAGCCACCCTCTTCTTTGAAGGCTTTAAAGGCGTTTGTTTGCTTCAATTGCGTCATTCCTTTAAAGATTTGCAGAGTGCTTCGTGCCACGCCACGTTCGGTCGCCACATTGAAACGTTTGTAGTTGGGAGAGATCGGCAGCCAGCTGGTCGGACCCGTGGTAAAGCCAGCATGGTCCGTAGTGTCCCATTGCATTGGCGTGCGCTCAGGATCGCGGTCTTCACAAGATATGGCGGTGCATTCAGTGGCCACATTGGACATGCCGATTTCTTCACCCTGACAGAAAACTATATTTATGAAGGTCCAACTAGAAATTATCAGATTGACAAGACTTACATAATACGTGACCGATGTGCCGGGCAGTGCGTGTACCAGCATAGTCATTAGATCCACTTTGTGCTGACCCATGCGCGTTGCCAGCCGATCGTTGTCATGATTGCCCACCACCCAATTAGCGGACTGATGTTTTTCCCATATATTATCCATCCATCCCTTTACAGAGTCTTCAACATTTTTCGCCGTTGAATAACCGTTGAGTGACATCAAATTAAAGTTCATCGGCATTTGGGTACCCGAGTGGGTGCCATTATTGATGTAATCACTCAAGACTTCAACGGAAGAGTAGGCTTCAGCAATGAGCACGCTGCAGAAGATTCGTGTTTTTATTTAAGTTCATCAAAGTTTTGAAAAATAGTACTCACATTGTGTCGCGTTCATGTTGACGCTTGTATTCATCCAAGAACTCACGCCATTCGTACACAACCTCAAGTGTTAGCGGCTGATCCTTCGTGTAGATGTGATCGTGGTAATTGTAACTATTAGGATCATCAGACCAGCCGCTTAGCGGTTCATCGGGATATGTGCCATTCGCGAAACGCTTTTCGCCAATATGTGGCACCGCATCTATACGAAAGCCATCTGCACCACGATCAACCCAAAATTTCAGCACTTCCAGCATATGCTCACGCACCATTGGATTGCTAAAGTTGAGATCGGGTTGTTTCGGCAGAAACTGATGCAGATAATACTGCTGACGTTGCTCGTTCCAAGTCCACATCGGGCCGCTGAACACACTCACCTGCAAAATCAAAATATGTTAGAACGAAAATATACCAGCTCCGTGTTAGCACACGCACCCAATTGCTAGGTGGTACGCGCTCGCCAGTCTCGGCGTCAATTTTGCCATCTTCCCATATATAAAAGTCATCATAGCCATCTTCCCTACGTATCGACTTCTGAAACCATTCGCATTCATCACTCGAATGGTTGGGCACAAAATCCAAAATAATTTTAATACCCAATGCATGCGCCTTCGCTATCAAAGCATCAAAGTCGGTCAAAGTGCCGAAAAGCGGGTCGATCTTTGTGAAGTTCGAAATGTCATAACCGAAGTCGGCCATTGGTGACGCGAATATCGGCGACAGCCAAGTGGCTGTCACGCCAATTTCCTTGAGATACGCCAGTCGCGTTGTGATGCCGTTCAAGTCGCCCACACCATCGCCATCGCTGTCCATGAAGGAGCGCGGATAGATTTGATAGAGCGTGGCCGATTCCCACCAATCAACGGCGCTTGCAGCAAAACAGCTGCCACAGCCAAGCAACAACGCTGCGTATAACGGTAACAGTCGTGACAACATCTCGAAAGTAACTGCGTGGAGCCACGGCAGCAAGCTAAGATTTTACCCGTTATGGACGGTGACCGATAAGTGGACGTTATCAATTTATTGTCGATAATCGAAAAATTATTATGCAAAGCGCAGTGCATATGGCGTAGTGGTGCACTCACAAACTCAAGCTGGTGAATTTTATTGTTTGATTGCGCTGACATTAATTATCAAATGTAGACATTTATACCCAAGTATTAGACTACTTATAGCACACATATGTGTGAAATATTTATGCGAACTAAAGCAATTAAACAATTTTAGCAGATAAGTTACCTGTGTGGTAATCAAAGTCTAAAGTCAAAAGCTATGCAAATTTTCATAATTGAAGCTATTTCGACAACTGCGATAAGTAATTTTCACAGGCTTCTCTTAGAGCCCACTTTACTCTATTAAAGGAGTTCTGCATTGACCGATACAAATGGTAGTCCGATGGTGCAAGGTCATGGCTATATTGTTACACATTCAGCTACTACAGCTACTACAGCCACTACAGCTACCACAGCTACTACAGCCACTATATCCCCAGCAGTAGCAACAACAATCAACCCGATATTCCACAGCTGATACATACGCACAAACATAATTTCACAACGAGCTGATAACATACGCATGAACTTATAGACAAACAAAATGAGCTGATAAACAAAAGTAATTGGACACTAACATACGATCAGCCACTAAAGCGATAGCACATCTGTACATACTTAAATACTTACGCAATAGAATTTGACACTCTTTGAAAATTGACCTTTTCTAACTTCAAAGAAATCCGAACCAAAATTAATTGGACACTTATTAAAAATCAAATTACAAATATTTCATTTGATGCTCACCGACGATCAGATTATCAGCTAAGTATAAAAGACAAGACGTGACAAGAAATGAGCCCAGTCAGTTCAGTTCAACTCTACTATTTCATTTGTTCAACGAGCAGATCAATTTCCTAAAGACGAAAGCCTGGAATGAAGAATTAAGGACAACAAGGACAACAAGGACGACAACCAAAGCCAGGACCCCAGTTTAAGTATCCTTTTATAAAAAGCTCATTCAATTCCTTTTGCAGCTCTTAAATCCACGATTGTAATAAAAGAAAGAAAGAATATCTAGTCTTTTATTTTAAATCAGGAAAATAGAAAAAAAGATAGGTTATTGCAACGCAAAACCTATTATTATATGGTGGATGCATCAAAACTTCCCAGCCAACCTCTCCCAGTTTTTGCCGAGTCATCAAAGATGTGTGTGGTCTGACGTTGTCCAAATGGAAGACGAAGTCCTTTCTATTGATCAGTTCTGGCCATTTTTTTCGATTGGTTGCTTTAATCTCATAAGTTGTTGACAGTAAAATGTAGAATCAATCGTTCGACCAGGCTGGTGCTTTTCGTCTCCTATTACCACTCGCTTCAGAAATGGTTCGATTTCATTTCTTTTCAGCCAAGAATCGTAGATGTTAAAGGTCCATTAAATTTTTCACAGACAATTCATGTGGTACACAAACATCGAGCCTCCTTTCGTAGCCAGCTTTTTTTAAATGGTTCAAACCCGTTTGATGATGAATTTTAAGTTCCTTAGCGATCTTGCGGCTGCTTATGTGACGGTCCTGGTCAATCTTTTCCAAAATTTCCTCGACTTTTTCAACGATAGGTCAACCAGAGCGAGGTGCACCTTTCACATCGAAATTTCCAGAACCGAAGCTAGCGAACTATTGTTGTGCTACACGAACATTGGTGACTTGCATGGCATTCTTCTCTTTTTATACAAAAATTTCAAATTATTGCGAAGTTCTTCTAATAAGAAGTGCTCAGTAGTGCCATAAACCCTTCAAAAGCTAGAATGAAAAATTCGATACCTAAAAAAACTACGCGCATATGCGCCAAAATTTATGCAGCTTCTGCGAGAGCGATCGTTAAGGAAAACTATTATTCACGAATTCCCCTATAAGATCTGAAGATAATTGCGGTTGTTAATGGTGTTTGCATTGTGATTGGCATTCAAAAACTTATATTAATTACTGTACATGCATTAAGTAAATAAACAAGCACTTCTGTTGTGTAGTAGGTGCGGGCGTCATACGATAGCCATTACTTCTGCTTATTCTACACTTGAGCGCGCCATAACTGAAGCATTTACATACAGGCACAGTCATACATACAGTCAGTGATCTAACGATTCCAAGAGTAGCTGCTGCTTCAAATAAAGTAAATTTTCCTATTGCGAAAATATTCCAGAACTCGAAATTTGTGCGTAGAAAACTAAAGTTGGAACTTTTAGTAAAAATCAGTTTGGGAACCAAAAGCTCGAAAAATCAAAGTCTTTGATTTTGCAATGCAATACTTCTAACATTTTTATATATTTTTATAGTTCATGGTTACAAATTAACACATCCGTAACTTCCGTCCTTCGAAGTCCGTTATGCCTCACTAATCAAACGCAGCACATAGCCGTTGTATGCTTTCGCTTCCAACGAATCGGAGTCCACTTGTTGACTGCCGAAAAAGTAAACAATAATTAGAGCTTTCAGATGAATTAACACCAGTCCGTAACCACACTCACCCATTTTCCAAGCCAGACTGCAGTGAACTGGCAACAACCTCCAACTTGCCGCTCACGTAGCCATACAACTCATTAAAGTTCAAAGTCACATTTTGGTTGCCAATATTTAGAATTATGTAATATGCATCGCCGGTAGCAGCTTGCCTGCAAAATGAAATTTTCGCTAAAAAGTTCTCGAAGTTGTTACCGTAGCTCACCTCCTGTAGCTCAGCCAATTGTCGCCGACCACCGATTCGTAATCACCATCGCTGAAAGCGGGTTCGGATTTCCTTAAACCGGTCAGTTTTTTGAAAATCTTTAGGTGACTGTTTTCTGCCGCCTCTTGCGCCTGCACGTTGTTTGACTCGTACGACTGGCCCACGGGTAACCAGGTGCGATTCGCAGTACTGAAACCGGCATTTTTGGTGTTGTCCCAGAGGAAGGGCGTGCGCTCAGGATCGCGTGAATATTTCTGGTAAGTGTCGGGGTCAGCATTGCAGGCCTGTGGATCAACGCTATCCTCCCAGGACACGTAACCGTCTTCCAAGCCATACTCCTCACCCTTCAAAATTTTATCAGATTGAACACAAATAATGCTCAGAATACAGGATTTTTATATGAGAGGATTATATGATTATTATATGAGATATATGCACTTACGTTGTAGGTGACTGCAATGCCTGGCAACGTTTGCAAGAAGATATTCATGAGATCGGCGCGTTGAGCACCGAATCGCGAAGCCAATCTGGGATTGTCGTGGTTGCCAAGCACCCAGTTAGCGTAGACACCCTCAGGCATGTTATCCAACCAATGGCGTACATAGTAATCGTAGTCGGAAGCTGTGCTCTGGTTGTTCAGATCGGCCATCATCTCAAAGTTGAAGGGTATATTTGAACCGTTATGTACGCCATCACCATACATGCGCATAAGATTCTCAAAACTTGTGTAAGCCTCAGTGAGCAGCACTTTAGTGTCGGTATCATATTCAAGTTTCCATTGGTCCACAACCTCACGCCACTGATAGACTATATCGAAAATCTCAGGCAGCGAATTTGTGTAAATGTGATTCAAGTGACACCAATCATCTGGGTCGGGGCAAGAGCTAGTATCCGCTATAACGGGCTCATCGGGGTAGGTACCAGTTGTGGGATCAACATCAGCCTCGAATAAGAAAGGCACAGCGTCGATACGGAAACCATCAATACCACGCGCCAACCAAAATCTGAGCACATTCTTCATATCCTCGACAACATTTGGATTGCGATAGTTCAAATCTGGCTGTTTTATGCCAAATTGATGCAGGTAATATTGTTGACGTTGCTCATTCCACTCCCAGGCGGAGTAGCGGAATTGCGAAATCCAATTGCTTGGTGGCTGGCGTTCACCAGTGGTCGCGTTGATCACACCATCATGCCAGATGTAGAAATCACGATAGTAGGAATCATTGGCGACGGAACGTTGGAACCACTCATGTTCGTCGCTGGTGTGATTGGGCACAAAGTCCAAAATCAGGTGCAAACCAAGGCTATGCGCTTTCTCGATTAGCGACTCCAAATCCTCCGTCGTGCCGTACTCCGGCTGTACCTTTGTGTAATCCGAAATATCATAGCCGAAATCGGCCATTGGCGATTGAAAGATGGGCGAAAGCCAAACACCATCCATGCCAATGTCCTTCACGTAGTCCAATTTTTCGAGTATACCTGCATAAAGCAATAAATATGATCAATGTGGTGGCTTTAAGTAATGATTTACTGCAATGACCAGGATGCGCTGCTTACCATTCAAATCGCCTATGCCGTCGCCATTGCTGTCCTTGAAGGAGCGTGGATAAATCTGGTAGAAGTTGCCGTTTTCCCACCAGTCACGCTCGCTGTGGCTGACTTGGCACAGAGCGAAAGCGATTAGAAAGATGCCGAGAAGTTTCCCCATAATTCGTTAACAGGAAGTACTGCGCTACTGACCACAACCATTGCTCGTTCCCCATTTATAAGCGCTAGCTGTTGACATGTTGACCGCCGCTTTGCAGTATGGATAATAGAATTCAAGTCGAGGCGAGGCGAGGCGAGCAAATGTGTTACTTTGTTAAGCTAAAGCGGCTTTATCCACATGTTCTCTAGAAGTTACAGCATTTTTTGAAAACTATTGATTTGCTGTTGTGCCTCACCACAGCTGCGTAAACTTACACAATATTATTTGTTTACTTTTCATAACATTACGGTGCCGATACTCGGTGTGAGCTGAGTTTTATAATTTTTACCTCCATTTCACTGTTTTTCAATTCAGAACGTTCGTAGTCTATTGCTTAATGAATGCCTAAAAATTAGTGTTTGTTTTCACTGTTTTGTTAAGGTGCTTCTCTTCAAATATTTAGTCGAATAATAAATAAACAAAACCTGAACCCGTTATTTTTCGAAATACTTGTATGTATACATATATTTTACTTGCAAATAAACACTGCTGAGCTTTTGTCTTCAATTTTTCATTCTTGACTTCGGAAAACTACCGCAACTTTGTAAATAAAAACACGCCAATAAACCGTTTGAGAATGGATGCAAAGCTACGTAGGAAGTAGATAGCTAGGTATAGGGTGCATATTTTGAAATCAAAAATCTGATATCTAATATAAAACAGCAGGATGGAGTCATGTCTAGAAGTTCAGGCATGTGAGGAAAGTTCTCTGATCGCCATACACTTGGGAGTGGCCACAAACGATTACTTTACATATGGTTCAAGCAGCTCAAGACTTCCGGTTCTTAACCAAGTTGTGCGCTGGGTTTGGGACCCGCCACGTAAACGCTCCCAATGAAAAGGAACAAAAAGCCTCGGAAGAGAAACCCCCCTTTGGATGACGACCATGGCAAACGAATTAAGGACCCAAACTCTATAAGTCACTCATTATTCTCGTTCTGCTATAGGGTCAGAGGAATGGACGATGGCAACAGCTGAACAGATGAGTCGATGTTACCAGTTTTCGAGAGGCAACTTCTCTCTTGATTCATTGTACGTTGGCCACGGCGAATATCGGATTCGAAGGAATGATGAGCTGCATGAGATATACGACGACATTGACATAGTTCAGCGAATTAAAACACAGCGGCTACGCTGGCTAGATCATTTCGTCCGATCGGACGAAAACACTACAACTCTGAAAGTATTCGACGCAATACCCGCCGGGAGAAGCAAAGGAAGAGGAAGATCTCCACTCCGTTGGAAAGCCCAGGTGGAAAAAGTCCTGGCTTCGACTGGTTCTCCGATTGGCGCCACCTTGTGAAAAGAAGAAGCAACTGGTGCGCTGTTGTTAACTCGGTCATAATCGCGTAACCGATGCCTACGCCAGGAAAGAAGGAGAAAAAATAAAAATAGTTATTCAATAGCACTCGCTTTGTTTCCTTGCATAATATTTGTATTTGATAAGATTTATTATCATTTCAGTGTGCAATTTCCTTTTCCTCCCAAACTGTATTATCAGCCGAAGATGCTTTTGAGTGTGTACTAAACTTTCCTGTGAGAGCTGAAAAATTCCACAAACAATTGTTTTTGCTGTCTTCGTACCGAAAACAAAAATACAAATGTTGAAAAATCTGCCAACTCGAAGTGAAGTGCCGCTTTGACAATGTAGAACTGACAACTGTCACAACAGCGGCAACGCAACGTCAGCGCAAATCAAAATATTGCAAAATAAAAGCGCCATTCCACTTAAAGGCAATCGCATGTGAACCAAATGATCAACACTTTCATAGCAGGTGACTTTACGCGCTTCTCGAAAGTGGCTCACATAGTGTTTACAAAGCAATTGTTCGATAAAAATCACAAAAACCAGCACTCAATAATTATCAATAAATTTTTTTGCTGCTAATTTAACTTTTCGTGTGCTTCAGACACAAATCACTGCCTGCTTGCTATATAAAAACCCCCAAGAGCACAAATTTAATTAGTATCAATTTAGTAGCAAGTCCCCAACGAAGTTAGCTAACCGGTTTTATCGCAGAGTGTTTCAATTATTGTGAAATAGAAATAGAAATCGACAAAATGCAGAAGGCAACCACGGTGCTGTTGGCCGTGCTTTCGGTCCTGGCCTTATTTGCCACCAGTACCCAAGGCAAGGATTGGTGGGAGAACGGAAATTATTACCAAATCTATCCGCGTTCGTTTCGTGACAGTGATGGTGACGGTATTGGTGATTTAAATGGTGAGTTTTAGTGGAAAAAATATAGAAATGACCGCGACCTTAATACCCTTCGTATTTTTTCATAAAACCGACAGGTGTCACTGAGAAATTGCAATATCTGAAGGATATCGGTTTCACAGCGGCTTGGCTGTCGCCGATCTTCAAATCACCGATGGCCGATTTCGGTTATGACATCTCCGATTTCTATCAAATTCACCCAGAATATGGTACAATGGAGGATTTCGAAAATATGATCAAGAAAGCCAAAGAGGTGGGCATCAAAATCATACTCGACTTCGTGCCAAATCACTCCAGTGATGAGAATGAATGGTTCATCAAGTCGGTGGATGGTGATCCAGCATATGCCGACTACTATATTTGGCATAACGGCATTGTAAACGAAACCACCGGTGAACGTCAGCCGCCCAGCAATTGGGTGAGCGTTTTCCGTTACTCTGCTTGGGAATGGAACGATGTGCGTCAACAATACTACTTGCATCAATTCGTCACCAAACAGCCCGATCTCAATTACCGCAATCCAGCTGTTGTCAATGAAATGAAGAATGTTATGCGCTTCTGGTTGGGTAAGGGTATTGCGGGCTTCCGCATTGACGCTGTACCTTATCTCTTCGAAAAAGATTTGGACCGCTACAATAACTACCCAGATGAACCACTTATCGATGATGTAAGCACGTGCCCTGATCCCGATGACGCTTGTCACTTGAAACATATCTACACTCAAGATCAGCCCGAAACCCTCGATATGGTCTACCAATGGCGTGCGCTCGCCGATGAGTTCAAGAAGGAGCATGGCGGCGATACACGCATTCTGCTCACCGAAGCTTACACCAGCTTCGACAACATGATTCTTTATTATGGCAATGGCATACGAAATGGCTCGCACATTCCTTTCAATTTCGATTTCTTAACAAACCTCCAGAACGACACCAAGGCGCCGACGGTGGTGGAACACATCGAGAAGTGGTTGAATGCGATGCCTGAAGGTGTGATCGCCAACTGGGTGCTGGGCAATCACGACAACAAGCGTTTGGCTTCACGTTACGGCGTGCAACGTGCCGATCTCTTCAACATCCTGCTCCAAACATTGCCCGGCAATGCGGTGACCTACAATGTGAGTAGCAGATTTTTTTAACTAGTGAAGTGTGCATATCGAAATCCTATTTTCTTGTTTTAGGGCGAAGAACTAGCTATGACTGATGTGTATATTAGCTGGGAGGACTCCGTGGATCCACAGGCGTGTAATTCAGATCCTGACCGTTACTACGACTTATCACGCGATCCTGCGCGTACTCCTTATCAGTGGGATGCATCACCCAATGCCGGTAAGTGTTACAAAACTCAATTATGCAAAACTTTCATCTTATCTGCCTGTTGGCAGTTTCAATAACCATTTTGTCAGTGTACTCTAATATGTTTTCATTTACTCTTACTCGCATGCCTTATCAAGACTTTTAATATCTTCTTATTCAATCACAACAGGCTTTACCTCTGGTGACCACACTTGGCTACCGGTGTCCGATGACTACAAGCAGAACAACGCTTTGGCTCAGCAACGTGCCCCACAATCGCATCTGCAGATCATGAAGAAGCTCATACGCCTGCGCAAGGAACCGTCATTCCAGGATGGCGATTTCAACATCAAGGCGATCGATGACGATCTCATCATTTACTCACGGTATGTTTGCTGTCCCTATTGTTTCCATTGATTATATACATATAATATATTCTCAAATCATATCATATCTCTATATTCTTTGTAGCCAAAAAACTGGTAGCGATCTGTATGTGATTGTGCTGAACTTGGGCAGCTCTAATAAGACATTAAACGTTAACACTTACTACTCGTTGGGTCCCAAAGCAGAAGTGATTACGACCTCCATACAATCGCAATACGTTGATGGGTAAATTTAAATATACATACAAAACTTAACTCCAAATATTTTATGGAAATATTTTTTCCTTTTTCGCAGCCAAATTATTGATCCCACACAATTTAATGCCGAACCCTACGTGGGCACTGTCCTGGTGGCAGCTTAATGAATTACTTAGTCATTATGATATACATATTTATACATAAGATAAGCAACAAAAACCACTCAGTATACATGAACATCAAACAAACTAATTTAAGATTTATCGTATATTCATATTTATATTTAATTAGGAATATTTTAAAATAAACAAATGCAACCAACATTAAGAAATGACATCTTTAAATTATCTAAAGATATTGTTGCTGCAACCTCGGCTCTAAGGGCGCTCTCTTAGTCTTAGGAAAATACCATTCTCCGCTTTGAGGGTCAGCACGGCCGACAATATCGGGTCATACTTGCTTGGATTTGGTAACCGCTCTCTTTGTTCCGCCTGCGACAAGCCAATGAAGTGCCTCGAGTAGCCATCTGTAGACGCCAATTCGTCCAGAGGCGGCAGTATTTCGAAAGTGCGCACCACTTTCGAAACTACAGTTTTAACTTCGAGCAACGCGAACTTTTGTCCTTTGATAGGAGTTTGATTAGAAAATTAAATACATTGTACGTAATACTACAAATTACTTACCAATACAATTTCTGGGGCCCGCGCTGAAAGGCAGGTACTCAAAGGGATTTTGCGAGCGTTTCGTCGCACACCAACGATCGGGATCTACGCGGTAAGGATCGGGGAAATATTTCTCATTGTAACCGAGTGCCATCAGAAACAGATTAATGGTAGTGTCTACAGGCACAACGAAACCATCTGTGGCGAGAAGATTTATTTAAAAAAAATTAAATTAAAAATAAAGAGAAACAAAAAGAAGAGACGGATTAAATCGAGAGAGAGTGAGAGTTTCCTCTGCTGTATTGCTACAACATATTGTTATCGTCTGAAGTTAAAATAAATTTCAAACTTAGTAATTCAAGTTTAACACTTGCTGAGCCATATCGGGAATTTTAGATCGTAAGTCCCGAGTGACGCTTCCAATGAAACTTTCATCAGTCGAACCGTGGCTCTAGTAACTTAAAAAAAGAAGTGCTATGATAACAACTGATATAGTGCACTTGATAGATCTTCTACATAATTCCTCTTCATACTCCTCTCAGAATTCAGTAACCTTAAGCTTAAAAACTTCAAATTTTCAAATACTAATTTTCCTAGTGGGTAGCTCATTAACGCACTTATATCGTACTCCTTGTCAGTACGTCTGGCAACAATTGGTACGCTGGGATAGAGACGTAGTGACTCTTTTATCACCATATCCAAGTACTGCATGTCAGCGATCTGCTGGAAAGTGGCTTCATCCTTGAAGTTATCCCCCAATAACTGTTTTTGCTCGGCGTACACTTTTCGCTGTGCGAATAAAGAAGTCATTTAAATGTCGTGTTTGTTATCAGCTCTAAAAAAATACTAGCTTACTTGTATCTCAGGGTGCATGGCGAGCAAATACACTGTGAATGCCACAGCAGATGTGGTTGTGTCGTGACCCTAGTGAAGAACGTTTATAAATATTTCCGCCTGCATTTCTACTTGCCCAACACAAACTCACCTCAAACATGAATGTCGAGACCTCTTCGTAGATCTCTTCTTGCGTTAGCGGCTTTCCGTCGATTGTGGACGAGAGCAAAGTATCCAGAAAGGCCTGCTTTTTGCGTGAGAACTCATTCTCTTCTCCCTCCATTGTTTCAAGTTTGAGTGTTTCTCTACGCTTCGTTATAACCTAAAAGAAAATGCTGGCATAAATGAACCACTCCGTTTTTTATTTATTTATGTTTTTTGTACCTCATTTGTGAAGTCTTGTAGAGTTTTCAGTACCTTACAGTACTTTGGATAGTCTGGCGCAAATCTATATAAAAGATTCGACCTTTTCAGCGGATGAAACGCGCGCATGTTGATGTTGTAACACATGCTGAAGGAGAGAGCAATGTTATTGAGCAACAAAGTCATTTTAATGGGAATAAAGCTACTCACTCTTTGAATGCCTGCACTAGCTTGTGGTCATGATGATCCATCGCATTGATGTGTACACCCATCGCGGTATCTATTTGAGACCCAGAAAGCATTATTTGGTGTTAGTGTAATCAACTCCGCTGTAAACCTACCACAAATCACATCCATCGTTAGGTAGTGCGTCATATCTTGAAAATCGAATATGGAATCATGTTGCGATACTTTCCGCAGTTTTTCAATGAACTTATTCGAATTTTTGTTCATGTCAACGTGAAAGTTTTGCAAAATCTTAAAATGAAACGACGGTGTGATAATTTTGCGATGCGTGTGCCATTTGCGTCCCGTGCTGGTGAGGAGGCCAGTGCCAAGCCATGGATGAAGCATGTCGTAAATATCAGATTTATCGATCAGCGATTTGCTGGTCAAGATGTACTGTGGGGACGTATAAAGATACAAATGCATTTTCAGCGTGAAATTGCTACATTATGGCATAGTTACCTCTAAATCTTTTGCGTCTGAGACTACCATATTCCGATAGGGGCCAATGAGCACTCGATAATTGCCATGATCTGATTCCACCCACCATTGAAACAGTTTATTTAGTAATTCTGAAAAAAATAATGATAAGGAAAAATAAAATATAGAGAAAGCAAAAAACGTTTGTCGCCTAAGTTTCAAAAAAGTTCAGTTCAAATTATATTTACTATATATGTATGTATAACGGTACAAGTTGTTGAGTTCATCTGTGCATTCTTATAACTCTAAATGTTGGTATAAAGTTTAGATCTCAGCTGTCAGCGCTCAAACATTAACGGTGGCATTTTATGTTTTATTGATTTAAGGACTTATTGCATACTTATTTGACTGCGTTTGTCTGTGTGCGATCATGCAACCGGAAATTAAAAAGTTCCCTTGTGTAAAACCAATTCTAAATAACGATTTCAGTGCATGCTTAAAATTCCAAGCAATGCGTGAGTATTTTACAGGTTTAGCAACATAACCGATGTATCTAAACATACTCATTAGCAACATACAGGAATTCACCACATTTGAGAGAATACATACTCATTAGCAACATTTTGCAATTCACCACAGTTCAGATCATACTCAATTATGAATACTCTCAGCCGCTTAGCGGTGCTCAATAAGTACCGCTCACTTTGCACTGCTCTTTCACAACGCAACGCTCTCTGCTCTTCGCTCATAACAACGATCGGCAAATAAACAAAACACCGCTGTCAGAACAGTTAGCTGAAGCTTTTACTATTTTTATTGTTATTGTTTACTTAATTTTTTGAAATTTAGTACATATTATTTTGTATGTAAAACAAAGCTTGTGATTACTAATTCTTAAACTGTAACTAACGGGTTTAGAGTTTTGCAAAAAAACGAGATTTATGTAAGTACATGTACATATGTATGTGGGTACATGTGTCTGAATCATTGTGATTATTCAAGTTGCTTTTATAGTCGCATTTAATTGCGGTTTATACGATCGCTTTGATTTTCAAGTTCAAGCTCGCCGCTTGTTCGATTATAAAAGTATTAATTGCTGCAGGGACTTAGCAAAGCCAAGCACGCAATTACAAATGCTGTAAGTGTTGCGGATAAACAATAAAAATAAACATTAAATATTTTATTACTGTCTGTCAATCGGAGTTATCATAAATTATTTACAATGCTAACAGGTCAATTAAAAAGTCTCAAGCCTGGCAGATAGATGGCGTTACTAGAACTAAATCCATATGATTTTTAGCTAATTTTGCCTGCAGAAACGTTGAGGATGTTGCAAAAAGCCTTTGGGGATCAAAGTCTGTCTTCTAAAGGTGTTTACAAGTGGTATAACGAGTTCAAAGCCGGTCGTGAGAGTGTTGAAAAAAATGTGGTGTCAAATCGGCCAAAGACATCGACTGATGAACATCACGTCAAACAAGTCAAAGAAATTGTGCTTGAAAATCGTCGATTAACTATAATTTGGGCATATCATTTGTATCGGTGCAGGCGATTTCGAAAGACGAATTGGCCTTGAGAAGAGTCAAATCTCGAATGGCTCCAAAAACACTCAATTTGTTCGAAAAAACTGTCTAACATCTGTGAACCAATGCTTTTTGACTATCAAAACGTAATGAAACGCATCATAACTGGAGATGAGACTTGGATGTAGGCTTACGATCCCGAAACAATCGATCAATCGAGCGAATATCGTGCTAAAGGCGAGCCATACCAAAAAATCACGTTAAAGTCGCTCAAAAATCAAGGTCATGTTGACAGTTTTCTTCGATTATCGTGGGGTGGTGCATTATGAATTCCTTCCCCCGGCATAAATTGTCAACAAGGAATATTATTTGAGCCTTATGCGCCACTTTCATTAAGCTATTCGCCTCTAGAGACGAGAATTATGGGCCGAATACTCTTGCTTTTTGTATCACAATAATACACCATCTCATACTGCATTGGTTATTCGTGATCATTTCGCCAAAAATTCAACAAATATCGTTCCGAAACCACTACATTCGAATGATTTGGCCCAGTGGGACTTCTGGCTGTTCAGCATAGTCAAAAGACCACACCGAGGACACCGTTTTGACTCAATTGACGATATAAAAGCTGAATCGAATAAGGCTCTACGACGGAGGGTTTTTCCAAGTGCTGCATGTTAGGATATTTGGCATAATTGTATTGCAGCGGGAGGCAATTACTTTGAAGGAGAAATGGATTTGTAAGAATAAATAAATATTTTAAAAATATACATAGTATAACAACCTTTCAATTTGATCGCAGTAGTATATGTAAAGCAAAGTAGCCAATATGTCGTCCTAAAATTCATCCCTGTGAAACATATTCGCATACATGTGTTGCATTAAAAAAGAAGAGTGCTGCTTTTAGTTACATTCAACCAGGTCCTACTGTGCATTCATAAACACTTAGCCATACTTTTCGTTTACTGATAAGAATTAATGTGAGCCTCAGTATAAGTATATAAGCACCTGTTGAACAAAAAGAGATTTCATTGGCATTCTCCCAGCAGATGCGTACCTGAAGACTAACTTTGCTATACATTTAAGACCAATTATCTGAACGATTAGTTCAACTCCATACTTCACAGTTCGATCCCTCCTGCTTAGCAAGGTTTTGTATTGAATCAATCTTAGTGTCAACGAGATTCGTTTAACGAAATTGCCACACAGTTTTGAAAACAATAACTCCAAGCAGTTTTGGATTGGTTTTCAGATAATTGCTTTTGATACTTTCCGCAGATCCAGCGTTGTGCCGGTGGTTTATCACTAATGTAAATATGTTGTTGTAATTCAATACATAGCACTTTCACGGACGATTGAATTTCGGTGATAACTGCAATCACGAGCACTAGATAAGCGACCAGAATCGGCATGCGAGACGGGTTTTCAACAGTAAAGCACAGCAAGTATTGGGACTGGTATGTACATATATATTTATGTGTATATGTGCGCATGATCTTTAATTTCCAAAGATATGTAAATGAGTGCTACAGTGAATATTATCAGTTTATGCAGCCGCGGTGCATAATACGAATATGATAACCGCTTATGGCCGAATACCAAAGGCCGTAAAATTTACATAAAATATAATGCGTTTACTAAGAACATTTTTATACCCTGAACAGGGTATATTAAGTTTTCCAGGATGTTTATAACACGCAAAAAAAACACCAGAGACCCTATAAAGTACGCATAGAAATGAATAGAGTGTCGAGCTGAGTCGTTTAAGCCTTGTCCATCTAACTGCTTGTATATTTACGAACTAGTCCCTCAGTTTTTGAGATATAGATTTGAAATTTTGCACACGTTCTTTTCTCGCCAAGAAGCTGCTTATTAGTCGGCACCGATGATATCGGATCACTTTAGCATATAGCTGTCATACAAACTGAACGTTCGGAAATAAATATTTGTATGCAAAACTTTTTCATTTGACGAGATATCTTCACGAAATTCGGCATGGATTATTATATAAGGCAGTAATGCAATATCTGCAGAAATTGTTCAGATCGGATCACTATAGCGTATAGCTGCCATTCAATGTAAACAATCGGAATGAAGTTCTTGTTAGAAATGTGATCTATTTGTGAAGGGTATAATAGCTTCTGTGCTACCAAGGTTAACGTTTTTACTTGTTTATATATCTCTTATTTATACATTCACTTTGCATACAAGTAATCGATTCTGTTTGAATAACAAGTTTCAGAGTTGAGTGGAAGTTAAGTCTTCGATGCA
Source organism: Bactrocera dorsalis (assembly GCF_023373825.1). NCBI lineage: Eukaryota > Metazoa > Arthropoda > Insecta > Diptera > Tephritidae > Bactrocera > Bactrocera dorsalis. The sequence continues at coordinate 899,974 of NC_064305.1, read as the reverse complement.
ACGGTTCATATACTATGATTAGTAATTCCAGGTTTTCGTCAGATATTTATAGCAAAAACAAATGCATTTAAATAGAAATAAATACGCAATACTTAAATAGATCTAAGGTTGATTAAATAATTAAATAACATACATAGCTAATGATATATAATGATGCTGTTATTAAATCGCATCAAGTTTTTATCGCGTCCAGATACCAAAATTGCTGTGAATGTTTGCTCAGTAAATTTATAACAAATACAATTAAATTCCCCATCACAGCCAGTACTTATTACCGAACACCTCCTATAACCAGACAAAGTTCGTAAACACAACTTTTTTACTTATATTGTCATGGCAAACCAATTCTAATGACCTGGCATGAGTACGTTCCAGTGATTGCACACGGACACTTATTGATCGCATTTATTATTTCAATATAAATATAGCTCTGAGTTGCAGCTTCTGACACGAAAAGTATATTTTAAATGCCCCCATATACGGACAGCTCCATTAGCCGGACTCAAACACTCCGGTAATGAGTAATTTCACTGTATTATCAAAAAAGAATTAAGCGATGCGTTACTCACTGATAAAACTATATGTTTTATACCAGACAGATTAAGATAGATTACTTTGTCCAAGCAATGACTTGCAAAAAAATGTGAACCTATTTAAAAAAATAAATATTTGTTTATTACTCAGTTTAAGCTGATAAAAAACAACAAAGAAGTTCAAATATTAAACGAGTATAAGATTACAACTTGTTTGTTCTAAAATTAATTAAAATGAATAACCACAAGTAACAAGTTCTCAACAATTTTGTTTAATGAAGTATTGAATAAAACAAAAGTAACTGTATAGGTTACGATACTCCAACATATTATCGCCGAGTCCAACTCATTTCACACATATGTTACATATATAACAGCGCTGCTTCCCAACCTTTCTCACTTTCTTACCACTTGGCGTTTTGCCCACTTGATGCGCATTTCCCAAAACTGGTAAAGCCGGCGGTCCTGGCAGCTTGTTCAGCTGCTTAACTTTGCTATAATTTTTCACTTCCAAGTAGAGTATGGCAAGAATCGGTGCCAGCAAAACACCATACAACAACAGCAACCACATCTCGAATTGCTACACACTTTTCGTATGAAATGAATGCACGTATTGTAAACAGTGCCAAGCAAAGCGTTGCGGAATTTGAAAACTCGTTTAAACCGCTAGAGACGAACGCCGATCGTCAACTGAATGTAGCTCTCCATGCGCGACGGCATTTTAATATTCAAAAAACTTACAGTTTTCAGCTAACTGATAAGATAAGAGCATTTGCTACACGCGACAGCCTAAAAGTAGGCAACGCTTACTTTGCGAAGACTACAGTGAACGCTGTGAGCATTGCAACAAGATCGGTGATCATTAGCTGGATTCATTAGCACGGGATAGACGCAAATAGGGCTATAATTAAGCCAACAAAGTACCGTTGTAAAGCAAAGTTTAGCTGAAATTAATTTTTGGAGCGGTTTTTTCGAGTTTTCTTTAATAAATCCAGCTTTTAATGTAATCTTAAGCCTTTTTTAAACGTTTTTACAGACACACATGTTACTTTCAATGGTTATTATGTACACATATGTTTATATGTGTAGCGTATGCGCCTGACATTGATACTCCATTAAAAGCGACTGATTGCTAATAAATTTGGCGATATGTGCGCGACTGCACTTTACATGCAAAAACACCAAAAAAGTGATCAACAATTAATTTATTTTTAGTTTACGATGAATTCGTTATCTCAGCGCGAAACAGGAGGATTAAAAATGAAGAAAAAAAAAAAGCAAAGTGATCCTATTAATCTCAAAGTGAATGAATTTTGATTTTGGGATTATTTGCTCTTATGTCCGTTTTCTCAATGTCTGGTTAGCAGGCAGTTAAGTTCTGGTTAAAAAAAATTTTCTTCATCGAAAGAAGGTATCTTGATTGAGTTTACCAGAACTTAACTGACAGCTGACTGCTAAGCAGATATTAAGAAAACGGAATCTCAGAATCAGAATGCATTCACTTTGAGTGTGAGACTTTTTGCCTACAAATTTAGGTGCTTGCTCATAATGAACTCAATGGTGCGCTTATAATAACCGTTATATTTGCTATGCTTATGCTTGTTTATTATTAAACTGCGTTAAAACATTATTGAGAAGCAATGGTTGCCTTGTTGAACCTCATACAAAGTGCTCGTTGGATAAATGTTAGATAAGCCTTGTTATCTGCAAGCGAATTGGCTCTTGGACTATTTCTACCTTTGAGCCAAACAAAAATTTCTTGAATCGATTATCAGTTGGCTGTCAGCTAACGTCAAGTTAAAGTCGTCACGTCTATTTCTCTGCAACTTTCCAAAAAAAAAAAAAAACATAAAACTCTGCATGAAGCTAAACTAATTCCATTTTTTTGCTGTAAAAAAGCCGTGTTTGTGCTAGTTTCCAAATGTATTTACTACTCTTGACAATATTTCTGTTCACGCTAATAGCGTGGAAGGGCTTAAAGTTGCTAAACTATATTGACAATGTTATGGGCATTATGGAGATGATCCCAGGGCCAACGCCATATCCATTTGTGGGCAACCTTTTTCAGTTTGGACTCAAACCAGACGGTAAGTAGCAGAAGTGACAAGCAAGTTTACATAAGACAAAATTGTTTTGAACATCATGCAATATTTATTAATAATCAAGTAATGTGTCAAAGTGCAAAGGTTAGGCCAGTAAAGTTTCGCATGACACATTGCGCCGCTGTATGAAAAGGTAAAAGGTTTACTCAACACGTCTTGTGAGGTGCATTCAACAAATGAATACTGAAAGTAATTAATTTTTATTATGAAATGTATTTGTACAAGTAATTTATTAACAAAAACACAACAACGGAATATACCGCTCTTCACTGATTTTCTCAGCTGATGGTTATAGAGTAGAGCATCCAGTCCGCGACTAATTGACTTTTAATAGCCGCGTAATATTTCTGGCAGCTTAAGCGGTTCTCTTCTCAACAGTTGCACAGTTATTGGTGCAATTAAAGTACTATATATGGCATTTATTACAGTTAATAATTTCGATCGCGATAAACCAAGCAAAACAAATGCAAAATAAACATTTGTACGTTCGCTCCGACTCGAAAGATACAGAGTTCAGAATTTGAGCGTTATTGTGATAAAATACTAAACTTTTATAAAAATAAAATAATAAAAATAAAAATCAAACTTTACTCCATTAAGGGAATTCTGCATTGACCGAAACAAATGGTAGTCCGATGGTGCAAGGTCAGTGCTATATAGTGGATGCATCAAAACTTCTCAGCCAAGCTCTCCCAGTTTTTGCCGAGTCATCAAACATGTGTGTGGTCTAGCGTTGTCCTGATGGAAGACGAAGCATTTTCTGTTGATCAGTTCTGGCCGTTTCGATTGCTTGCTTGAATCTCAACAGTTGTTGTCAACAGTTGTTGTTGAGCTTCACCACGCTTGGACCATGATCTTTCTTGCACATTATTATCGTATTTGATCCACTTTTCGTCTCCTGTAACCATTAAATTTCTCGCAGAGATTCCGTGTGGTACCCAAACATCGAGCATCTTTTTGTAGCCAGCCTTTTTAAATGAATCAAAATCGTTTGATGACGAATGTTTATTTTCTTACCAATGTCTTGGCTGCTTATGTGATGGCCCTTCTCAATCTTTTCCATAATTTCATTGACTTTTTCAACGATGTATCCAGAGCGAGATGCACCTTTCACATCGAAATTTTCAGAACGGAAGCGAGCGAACCATTGTTGTTGTACACGAACTTATGAGCACGAAAGTAAACAGCTGACGACTGTATCGGTAGAACCAGATAAGCTGAATCCGAAGCGAGCGAGCTCTCGAACATCGAATGCAGTTCGGAGCATTAAAAATATCGATTGTTTAAGTTATCCAGCACATAGTCCTGACTTGGCACCGAATAACTTCTTTTTATTCCCGTCCGTAGAAATTAAACTCAGGGATGGACGTTTTTCGGCATCTGAAGAGGCGGTTGATGTGTTCAAAACACATGTTTTGGATAAACTTTAATCTGGATGGCAAAAGTGCTCCGAAAATTGGTTCATAAGCACGCAAAATGTATAGATTTCCATGGAATTAAAAACCAATACAACGATTTTCGATAATTAAAATGTGGTTTTGTTCCTTAATCCCAAAATATAAAAGGCTACCTGCGTAAGTGTATTTTTTATTAAGCCCACATGTAGTAATCACACTTTAAAAAAAATACATACGTTTTAATCTGACCTGTGTTTTTCGATAAGAAAGCGGTGAAACAGTGTCCCATTTTTATTGCTATTTTTGTAACGTTGAACTAAGATTTTAGACCGGCTTTACCCAATAAAAGCCCAAACTATTTTAAAGCCAACCAAATCCAAGGTTTGCAACAAATCCACGTTACTCTAACGGATATGTGACAAAATTAGGCGCAACACAAAAACTCAATTTATATTATGGCAGTAAAGAAAATAAAATAGTCTACGTCACTTATGGAAATTCGGAAATTTCTCTTCAATGCTACCTACAACAAATACCAATGAAGATTTTTGCACGCAGAAGCTCTTTATCCTAAAGCAACCTTTCTTAAAAATGCGGAAAATTCCATTCCAGCAAACAGTGTTACAAAGCTTATTGTTACCTCTCGGTCTATGAAATTTACCGGGTTCACAAATAAATTGCACAATCATACATGCACAGGCACCCAAATGAGTATGTAAGCTCACATGCTTCTGCTGGAATTTCAGTAACGCAGCGCTTAAAACAATTTATTTGCCCTTTTTACTTGCAGAATATCCAAAGAAGATTTTACAGTATTGCCGGAAATATGACTTCCAGGGCTTCCGTTCGGTGGTGTTCTTCCAATATCATGTCATGTTGAGTGATCCGGCGGAAATTCAAGTAATTTCATTTGCTAGTGCCCATAAGTCATGACACACTCACACACACACATATAAGCATGCATGAGCCGCATAAAGACGACGACACTTCGCACATTTCACCAGCCCCGGCTACATTAAGCCCCAAAACAGCACACATGTAATCACGCAGTGTTAATTCTTCAACGAAGTGTAGCAGCTTTCATCTTTCGACGAAATTCCTGTCCGCATTTTGTACACGAATTCACACACATACACTTACAGCACCCGAAATTCATTATCATTTACAACTACTTTGATTTACTGTTATTATTATTATTTTCCCCCGCTTACCACAGAACATCCTCTCGAGCTCTACGCTGCTGTACAAGGAGCACCTGTACTCCTTTCTGCGTCCTTGGCTGGGCGATGGCCTTGTGACCGCCGCAGGAGCGCGCTGGCTGAAGCATCGCCAAATCTATGCGCCGGCATTCGAGCAGCAAGCAATTGACGGTTATTTGCAGGTGGTGCATCGTGCTGGCAAGCATTTAGTGGAGAAGCTCTCAGAGCGCGCTACTGCAGCCGCAGATGGCGTGCCGAAAGTCTTGGACGTGCAGCCATCGTTGGGCAAATGCACCTTGGATATCGCAGTTGGTAAGTTTGACTTGTTCACGCTGGAGGGGTGTCTGGGGATGCAGACAATTCTGATTGACGTAAATTATTGCGCGTAAATTGTGTGCAATGTGTTGTCTGACAAGAATTTCATTGATTTTATTTTTCCAATTTTGTAAAGCATAGGGTTTGTCCGAAAAGTAATAGGACTGATTTTCTTCCGACTGTACTTCGGAGCGTGCGCGTAATGACTGGATTCGGTAGAGGGCGTTTCTAGCTAACGAACGAGCAGCTAGTTTGTTGTTTCCTAGCACCTAGAGAGTCAGAACAAACGTTTTCGCGCGACGTGTTTCTGTGAGTGTTGCAAACCGAGAAGAAGGCTTACTCAGAAGTTGTTTTAGCAAGACGTGGAGTGTTTTGGTGGCACCAGGCCATTTCGGAGGGAGATCGTTGATGAAGACCGTGCTGAGAGACCTGCGACTTCGATCAATTGGGTCGGTCAATTGGATCCGACAAGACAGCGCAATCGATGGGAAGTTGCACCACGACAACGCCCCGTCTTTGTTGTGAATAGCTACCTAACCAAGGCCAGTATCCCAAAGCTTTCGCAGTCGCCCTACAGCCCAGATGTGCCAAGGACTTTTTTGTTTTCTTGCCTAAAAAGGCCGATGAAAGACAAGCATTTTGAGACGACAAAAGGGATTCAAACTGCAGGCACCTCGGCTCTCAGGACTACTCCAGAGAATGCCTTCCGTGACACCTTCAATGCTTGGAAATCCTATTTGGCAGCGCTCCATCGGCGCAGAATAAGCCTATATTTGGTTTTGGTATTGGTTCTACAAATTGTTTTTAAATCGACTCAGTCCTATTACTTTCTTGACAAACCTTGTAAGTGCGATATATGTACGAGTATTTAGCCTGTGTCTAGTCTACCCTTATCATACATAAATTGTCTAAAAGCCCTAACGTTTCTCCTCTACAGAAAATGCTACAGGTATAGCGAGTTTCGAGCTGAACGACGGCAGAACCGAGTTGCACGCGGCAATTATTGAGTAAGTCTAACGGTAGCTCGCTCACACACTCGCTATTTCATCATTGCCAGTCCTCATGTGCCACCTCACCCAACACTGACTTTCATTTTCATTCAATATTTTCAATCCAACCAACAGTGTTGCCAAAACATCTGTCTCCCAATCGAAACTGTTTTCATCCAATTATTTCGGTATTAAATGTACATACGCACATTCTTATGACCACACTCCGACACGCGTGCTCAAACGGTATATAAATATTATATTTTCCCGTAGCCTCTGCGACGTGATAAAGGAGCGCACATTCAGCATTGTAAAGCGCTTCGACACGCTTTTCCAATTAACGCCACATTATTGGAAACAACGCACCGCGCTGAGCACTCTCGAGTGCGTAATTAACAAGGTAAACAGGGATATTTATGTACGGCCGCTGGGGATATTTTGTATTTATGATTTTATTGAAAAATGATTGCGCTGTGAAGTTGTAAATTCAATGAATGGGATTTGTCTTTAAGCAATGACCGTCAAATGAGAATATCTCGCCATTCAAATTGCATTTCCAGGGAAACCTTTTTGCTCAGCCAAATATACATGTAAGGGATTATGCGAAAAGCTCAGCAAAGTGGACAAAGGTGTCGTGGCACTGAACAAAATCGGTCGTAATGCCAACAGATTACTGCAGATGTACCGCAAACAGCGTTATTGAAAGATTCTTGTTCTCGGTCTTTAAGGCACACGCACGGGCCTTCCATCCCACTTTGCTTTGCATTATTCTTAAAAGATTTTGCTTGGGTGCCACCTGCTGGTGATTTACAAGCGCGTGTTTAAAAATTAATAAGTATGTAAAATGTCGTTGCTGAGCGTTTGGCGTCCGTCTTCCGCAAAATTTCCTACCCAAGTGCTGAAATGTATCTTTGGTGGCGCCAGTAGGTGACACATGGGCATATGTAAGCACACATGCATACATACACAGGTACATATATATGTATGTGTAGCGGTATGCGCTCTTTCAACTTGAAAATGCAATATGCGAAATATGTTAATTGAGTGCACTTTGCCGACCGTCAGCGCCATTTCAGCCGGCGCAAATACTGCGCGTGTTATATTTTCCGACTTTATTATGTTTTTTTTGGGTGTAAATATGTATTTTTATTGCACGCACTTTAATTAAAGATTGTCGATCAACGTCGAGAAAGTCTGCAGGCGTCTGCGGCTCAGCAACCAGGCTTTCGGGAGCAGCAGCCGGCAACCGGAAAAATGTTGCGTCCGTTCCTTGATGTGCTCTTGCAGGCGAAGCTGGATAGGCGTGCGTTGACCAATAAGGAAATATTCGAAGAGCTCTCCACATTTATATTTACGGTAAATATGGTAACAGCTATAAGTATGTATATGTGTGTGCAAGTTACTGAAAGGTTGGCAGCAATTTGAGTTAAACTGTTGTTGCCTGCGTGTAATTTATTGCATTATTTATATGGGAAAATTAACTTAAATTAAAGTGGAAATGGTTTATTTTCACAGTTCAGGAGATTAAAGAGAAAAATATTTAAAATCCCTGATGTCAGATTTACTCCCTTGTATGCATTAGAAATTAAGAAAATTCCAATATTTTTGAGAACCAAAGTATGGGTAGTCGAAAAAGTATTTTCGTATTTCTAATCAAACTTCAACTTATTTTTTTTTAATTTATAATGAACTTTAATGAACCATTTGGTCGACCATTTTTTACCATTTTTCCGTTAGAGACATTATTCCAACAGTGTAAAACGTTTTCTCTTAAAACTGATTTCTCGGCAAAAAACTGCGACAAGTAATTTTCACAGACTTCTCTTGAAGCATAACCTTTCGAGGCGTCAATCCTGGCTTTGCGACCATTTGTTGAGCTTCACCACGCTTGGACCATGATCTTTTCCTCACATTATTATCGTATTTGATCCACTTTTCGTTTCCTGTTACCATTCGCCTCAGAAAGGGTTCGATTTAATTTCGTTTCATTCGGTCCATTAAGAATATATAGAGAATTTCTTCATTATTTTCACTCATTGAACAGCTGTAACTTTTTTTCAACTTCTCCGAATTATTTTTTTTCGGTTAAAAGAAACTTAAAATCTCACCTTTTCAACACTATAAGCTATGACACAATGTGATTGGTTGCACTGGAGACATACGACTCCAACGACATCTATTGGCGAAATACGAAAAAACTTTTTCGACTACCAAATTGCCACAAATAGCCTTATTATATGGAAGGGTAATTTTTTAGTCCGAAAAGCACACAAGCATTCTTAACACAACGTTCACACACTCTCAAGGTCAAATGATTTTTTTGCTCACAGGAACACAATTGCACCGCATCTGCGCTGTCTTTTACCCTGTACGTCCTTTCTCGACACGCAGCCGTTCAGGAGAAGGTCTACGCCGAGCAGCAACGCATTTTCCGCACTGAATCAGCCGCGCAGTTGGCACGTGTGCCCAACATTGAATGCACACATTTGGAGCAGATGCGCTACTTGGAGTTTGTAATACGCGAGACATTGCGTCTGTATCCGTCGGTGCCATTAATTGCACGCACCAATCGCAAGGCAATCGATATCAGTAAGTGAAGAGCCGTAAACTGGCGCAAGTGTTGGCCCGGTTTCGCCTACTCGGCAGCAGTCGGGCGTACATTGTTTATGGGTTTTACTTTGTCGTCTCTTTATTATGCTCTGCTTTGATAGATGGTACCAAAATCGCCAAGCGCACAACCGTTATTATGTGCCTGATAGCCATGGGCTATAATGAAAAGTACTTTGACGAGCCGACCGTATTTCGCCCCGAACGCTGGCAGCATATCAATAAGGACGAGGCGGCGGGTCTGCAGGCCTTCAATAGCGTGCCTTTTAGTGCCGGACCAAGGAGATGCATTGGTAAGTCGTTGAATGTCTGTCACTTCGAGTGCAGAATGGAGTGTAAATAGCTCGGTGCGTTAAGCGTATATGAATGAAAGCGTATCTGTAAAAGATTTTGTATTTTATAGCTTTCTCTTATACGTTGAACTCATATCGTCTGTCATGTTTTCTAATGTATTGCAAATGCCGTTCCAATCCTCTTTTACAGCCGAAAAGTATGCCATGTACGAACTGAAGTCGCTGCTCTCAATGATTGTGCGTAACCTGGAAATTTTACCGGCCAAAGATGGCCTGCCATCAGGCATAAACGATCACTCACGCTTAGACTGTGTGCCACAGAGTGAATACGATCCCATACTGAATATTCGTGTGACGCTCAAGTCCGAAAATGGCATACAGTTGCGACTAAAAAGACGAATGAACGCCAGTGAGTAAAAAAAATTGGAAAGTAAAGCCGAACACAACTGGCAGGAGACATAAATATCTTCAAAAAATATGTATATAGTATTGTTCTTAAGAGTTATAACTTTGTATAATATATGACTAAATATTTTCAATTACTGAAGCATTTATTTCTATAACAAAACTGTAAAATCATTAAAATTTTTCTAAATAAATTGTGCTCAATATGCTCTGGGTCTCAGACGTATATACAAGCCGTTTACAGATTTTAAGGTTAGAAAGAAGCCCAGCCGTGCATCGTATGGATTGTCAATCTTATCACCGCGATCTGCGGGGTTATGTATGCCTTTCGATAGTCCATCCACTGCAGGCAATATGTTGAAGTGTCGGATGATTTTCGAAAGTGTTACTTTCAATTCCATCATGGCGAATTTTTGACCTAATGAAATGAAATAAGTAATAAGCTCAACTTTGTACAGTGTATGACCACAGACCTATGCAATTCCTCGGACCCGCGCTGAACGGTATGTAGTCGTAGGGATTAGTACTGTTGCGATTTTCAAAACGTTCCGGTTTAAACTCAAACGGCGTCGGAAAATGTTGAGGATTAGTACCCATTGCTATAATGCAAAAACCAAGCGAGGTACCAGCCGGAATTTGAAAACCGCCTAAAAAGAGTTAATGTAGTTGGTCAAAAAATATATTATGTTGAAAATCGTACTCTTAATGGATCTATAATAATCAGAATCAATAAAATCTCCAAGAACCCACCGATTTCAGTTTGCTGCAACAAAGTACGCACAATGAATGGTACACTGGGAAATAGTCGCAGCGTCTCTTTGATAATCAGCTCCAGATACTTCATGTCACTCACTTCTTGAAATGTTGGGTTACGCTTAAGATCCTTGCCGAAAATTGCAAATTGTTCTTGGAAGGCGCGACGCTGTACTTCTGGATGTCGAGACAAACAGTAAATGGCGAAGCCTATGGCGCTGGCAGTCGTGTCGTGACCCTGAAAAAGGAAAACGAAGTTCGCTGTTCAGATTAAAACCTACCAGATATGCCACAAGCAGAACCTCAAACATAAATGTAGAGACTTCCTCAAAGATATCTTGGAATGTCAAAGGCTTGCCATCTACTTCTGCTGTTAGTAAGTTATCAAGGAAGGCCATTTTCGGACGTTTGCCATCTACATCCAATTTCAGCTTATTTTGGTTGAGCGTCTTCAGCATCTCACGCCGTTTGTCAATGATCTAGTATGAGTCACGAAAAGTTTTAAAACAAAATTAACACTCTTTAGCAAACTATGGTGTCGAACTTGTGCAGAACATACCTGGGAAAATTCTTTTCGCAAGATCGCTAAGGCTTTTTGCTGTTTATGATATCCACTGGTCCAAACGAAAAAGAAATCGAAGCGGTTCAAAGCGCTGAAGATCCGTTGACGCATCACATCGCAGATGCTGCAGAACGAACATTATTTTAAAGAGATTAAAGTACTTAAGGAACTACTTACTCAGCAATGGCAGGCACTATTGGAGATGTGGGACCTTGTATGGCATTTACTGGTGTACCCATGGCGGCTTCTGAAACATTGAGACAAAATGATTATTATTTTACAAAATCTATGGCAGTAAGTTTCACCCACCGCATATGACATCAATCGTGGAGCGTGTGACGACTTCTTGGAAATCGAACATTTCCATCTTCGCTGCAAAACCCGAGAGCAGCTCCACGAAGCGATCGGTTGTTTCGTTCATAATTTTAAGAAAGTCTTGTAGAATAGCAAAATGGAAAGAGGGCGTGATCATTTTGCGATGGTTAACCCAGTGTTTGCCATTCGCGGTGAGCAAACCTTGACCCAGCCAAGGATAAAAGAACTTATAGGGGTCATATTTGTATATAAAGTCGGTACTAGACAGCACTTGCTGGAATAAATAAATATTTTAATAAAAAATTCAATATCACTTTCGAACTACATTTGAAAACATCTGTGCTTCGACCGAATATAGCGGAATGATGGCTTCGCGCAGGTACTTACTTCCGTAGTTTTGGGATTTGTAATCATCAAGTAGGGTTGAGCGCCGCCGTACACTCGCACCAAGCCGTAATTGTAGTCATGTGCCCAGCGTCTTATCTGCTTCATATGTTCTATGGAAATACAACAGAAATCAGGCATTTTGAATGATTGAACTATAATACTAACTTTAATGTATGTCTTGTAAGCTAATCTCTTGGAACATATATGCGAATTGTAAGAGAGTATATTTCAGCAAACAGCTGAGAGCAATAGAGAATGAGAATCGTAAGGTTACAGAGAATAAGGCTCCGCGGATATTTTCATCGAAAAGAGAGACCGAATTGATTTATAAAAGAATCCAAGTCTCTTTCGGTAATGTTGGTAATCAGAAAAGAGTGGCTGTAAAGAGAAGTATGCGAGTATGTACATTTATTTACTAAACTAAACCGTTATCAGAACAAACGATGAAAACTTGACCTACTAACTGATGCATTTTAAGGCTCAACTTGAAAATTATTCTACCCTTTCATGTTTCGCAGTTATCATTAACTGATTAATATACGTATGTATGTAAACATTAAGACATAATAAAAAATACTTCTTCGGTCTTTTTTGTTAATTATATATTTTCTCTTGAAAAAATATTTGATTTTTGCACAATCTTATTTCGGGCATCCGAGCTGACCATTTTGTGCTTTACGCCTCTCACTTAATATTTGCGACGAGGGGTGGGCTTCTTCGGGGGCTTATAGGAAGTAGAAGGAGCTGAAACACGGCGCTCTGGTTCCTCTTTAGGTGGATGAGTGCGTATGTATTCGAGCGCCCTGAGAATGGCCTCTGGAATTGGTGGCGGGGTTGGCAGAAGATCACTCTTTGGCTGATAACCGTTCTCATCGGCAATATAGGAGATTTGCACATGTTCACCTTCAGGTGAAACCCATTGGAAATCGCCATGTACATTGCCGCTCGAGTCACCAGACTGTGCAGATTGAATGCCATTGCTGGTCTCCAGTGCGTACTCAAAACCATCTGGACGCACATCGGAGCGCATGGCCTTTATTTCTGCGTGAGCTTCATCGCCACTCGGATGCGAGCTCCTGCTGCTGCTGCTGATACCGCCAGATCGACCACCAGTGGTAAGGCTGTGGAAAGGACGTCTCGGAATGGCGGCTACGCTGAGCCCGACGGCAGCAAAGAAGATGAGCTAAAAGAGCATGAAAGTGGGAGTTAATTAGAGGTTAAGCGCATACAAATGAGGTCAACATTTCTATGTCGATTGAGAAACTTACATATTTGAACATTTTTGTAATTAGTTCCTGGTAATCGCTTGTCGGAATCAAACAAATGAATGCTCTGTAGTCACACACGCATTGGTATTTATACCGTGAGATAGTTTCGTTTTGAGCCGAAGTTCGGCAATTTATGTGCACCACCTCTCTGTTTGGAAACAACAAACAGATTTATTGGCGTCCCAACGGTAAGTCTTGTCATCGCCAAAAATGAAATAATATTTCTAAAACAAACAAACTACTTTTCGGCGCATCCGTGCGCTGCTCGCATCGCTTCTGCGCAACAAAAGATGCCCAGGTATCCGCACATGTAGTTCAGTAGGTAAGCTGTGTGACAAGTTTCGCTCTATTTTGGCAATAAATCTGACGTAAAGCCAGTAAACCGCGCCCACAACCCAAAACAGCGTTTCAAATTTATTGCCTTCGGTTATATGGGTGCAACAAGTAACTGAAGATCAGGCAAACGATGTTACAAAAGTGTTTGAAGTTGCTCAAAGTCATATGTGAAAATTATTCATAAATGAAAATGAATGGTGTGAAATATAGAATAATGAACAAATAATTACCGTTGCTTCTTATATAAAGTTAAGGAATACTTGGACACATGCTCGTATACTTTTAAAAATTAACCGGTTCTGAGATTTTGTTCGAAATTATTTTGCAGAAATGTGACATTTATGTTTTATTTGCCAGAAGAAATGCTTGACTGAAACTGAAATGCAAATTGCTGTCACCCACAAATTCAACATTAATTGGTTGATTTCGTAGATTAACTCCACTCACATGTGCTAATTTCCATAATCCATGAACAAAGCAGTTAATCTAGCCGTCTACATTATGGATCGAAGATGTTGCATAACTGTCAGAGACACTTAAGTTATTATATACCTATATAATTCAGACTTTATAGTCAAGCTAAGAGGTCCATTGAAAAGTTCCCGACCAACGGAAGGTTTAAAAACCGGAGCACACTCTTGTAGAACCACCAGAGGTGATCTGGTAACTGATGCTCAGAGCATACTAAAGTTATGGAGGGAATACTCTTCAGCCTGAATGGATCGGACCTTATTAGTGTGGCTTTAGGCATGGAAAATCAACAACAACCATATATTCACCATGGCGCATTTTGTAAACTCTACTATAACCCTGCAAGCGATGTCAACGCCAATAAAGAAGAAGAAGCGTTAAGCAAACCGCACGTTTTCGTTTTCAATTTTTCATTTCTATCAACGGTTGTATAGTATATAGGTATTTAGAAGTCACTAAGCTAAAAGGCATCAAGGCACCATAAATTTCGACGTGATTTGCACAAGATTAGTTGACAGAGTGTTAGTTGACTAATTTAGAACAACTGGAAAGTGGCCCGAACCAAACACAGCAGAAAATATTAAAATGAATTAATATTGTGCAACGTTCGACAAATTTGTTATTTTGAGTATAAACAACGAATATACGTGATAAATGAAATAAAATGAAATGCAAAAGTCTTGCCAATTAGGCGAACTGAACCAGTTACCGGTGCATTTTGGCGACAAACAATTCATAACTGAGACGATCTTACAATTAGAACAAGTTTTGCTGGATTTCATCAGCCGGTGTATTAGCAGAAACACAGTTAAAGCAACGGGATTGAAACGCAATTGCAGTCATACACACACACAATCACATACACACACAGATCTGCATAGATGCACGGGAGTGAATTCGCTTATAACAGATTCCCGATATTATGGAAATGAAGCTGGCATAACATTGAACCGAATCTGGTCTTATAAAAGCGCCACCAAATTTGGCAAACAGCATCAGAAACAATCGAGTGTTCTAGTCTAATCCCACAAATTCACAAAATGTTCAAATACGTAAGTAGCCACTTAACTTAGTGGTGGCGTTGCAAACAGGATGTTCATATTTGTGACAAAATAAATAATTCGAGTTTCTTATTGCCATTAGGTACTACTCTTCGCTTTGGTTGCCTACGTTTCGGCTGCCGCTGTCAGCAGTGTCGATGATGCTCATGCCGAAGTCAGTGTACTGAAGTCCGATGTCCGCGTCGATGGCTTCGACACCGCACTGGAGACCAGCAACAGCATTCACGTCGTGCAACACGGTGATGAAAAGGGCAACATCAACGGCGAATACGGTTGGGTATCACCCGAAGGCGAACACGTCATTATCAACTACGTTGCCGATGAGAGCGGTTACCACCCAAAGAGCGAGCTCTTGCCCACCGCTCCCCCAGTACCAGAGGCCATCGTCAAGGCTCTCGAATACATCGCATCTCACCCCTCAAAGGAAGGAGTCAAGAAGAACTAAAAGAATTCCATTATAGACTTTGATATTGTTACGAAATGATTACGAAAGAACGATTTGCTCTCGTGCAAGAATTGGACGATAATAAGATTATATTACTATAGTATATGTAAATGCAAATAAAATACTCCACTTTATTGGTAAAATTAATATTTTATTTTTTATTTATTCATATTGATAAAACATTCGCAGATTATATAGTATGAAATATTATAGAATTAAATTGATCTCAAGCGACATCTGACCCTAGGCAAAGGAGAATCTTTGTCTCGTAACATCCGCTTGTAAGGCATTGAATAAATTCAGGACATTTTTAGTCAACGAAGACACCGACTTTCATATCGCTGTCGAAATTAATTAAAAACGAAACGAACTGTCAAACTGTCATAATTATAGTAAACAAATGTTTACCCTCATTATGCTCATGACATTTTTCTCTCATAGCACACTATCTTTTTCGATTTGCTGATAAGAAGATTCAAATTATTATTTCAAGACTATCAACAACCTGCGATTAGTATAATAGTTTCTAGACATATGTGCTAGTTACCTTACACGAACTTACTGTGTAGACTTTAACTCGTGGAACCATTTGGTATGCTCATTACCCTAATTATACGGAAATGCGATCAGTTTTGTAATAATACGTGGGACGCTTTCTTTATTTCGGAATGCGAGCACAAAAACAAATTTTAAAAAACTTAAATCGCTTTCTTGTTTTTCAAAGTATTCTTCATTAAGATATATACACTTTTGCTCGCATTTGATCCAATTTTCGAAGCACTTTTGCCACTCTGATTGAGGTATCTCCAAAACATGCGTTCAGAGCCTATTCAGGTGTTGAAAAACGTTGACCTTTTAGTTTATTTTTCACATATGGGAATAAAAAGAAGTAATTCGGTCCCATGTCTCCTGACTATACGGTGTATGACTCATCAAATTGATGTTTCGACTGCTCAACAAAGCGGTTGTTTCAGTCGATGCGTGAGAGTTTGCATTTTTGTGGTGGCGGTTGGTTTTCCTCATTTCTTGAAAGACAACTTGCAAACAATTGGTTGTGTTTCACTCAGAATTTATTATTCTGTGTTGTTCTAGTGGTGCGTTTCCGATAAATCCAATTTTTCCAAAAAGCAGGCAACCATTTGCTCGGAAGTGCTTCGTGCTCAAAAACTTTTGTTGGATTCGGCTCATCTTAAAACACCCATACAGTCGACAGCTGTTTATTTTCGAGCTCATATGGGTAAATCTACGATTCATCACCTGTCACGATGTCATAGACGAGTTTTGAAACACAGCTATCGATTTTGTTAACATTTCTCTCGACCAATCGACACGAGACTTTTATTGAGCGATTGACAAATTGTGTGGGATCCAACGTGAGCAATTTTTTTAAGGTCAAATGTTCATGCAATCTTAGTCCCACTAATGCCCATAGTTGTCTCCATCTTACGATAGAGAGCGATCTTGCAATATCAGTTGACGCACAGGATCAGCACTTTCCGTAACAACAACTGATTTCGGACGACCCTGCAGAAATTCATCTTGGAGTAATCTACGACCTAGATTGAATTTACCAAACCTTCGATAAACACTGATTCTTGATGGAGTTATACACTGTTGCTGGCCTGCTGCACCTCGAAAATTGTAAAAACAATACCGCGAAAATGTTAGCGTTTTAATTCCACTTTTTGGTCGAGGAGAATATTTTAAGTTACTATAAACAACACAAATAGCATTCGTCAAAACGTTCTAAGTATGAATATCATTAAAAATGTTAAACTTTACGATAAAATTGTGAGTTTTTGAATTGAAACAATAATGTTGCTAAATTCTGAAATATAAAAAGCAACCTATGTACCAGCTTTAGTATGAAATAGCTTGAAGAAGTACTTCTTGATTCTGATTGAGCAGGTGGTGACCCTAAATGTCAAATTCGAACGCTGTGAATATAAATTCATTAAATGGAAATAGAATTTTAGATCTGATCATCAAATCCTTCGAACCGTCAGAAGGCTTTGATACAAGCTTTCGAGACAGGCAATATCGAAACGGTGGACATAACCTCTCACTAATAAATTTTTTTTGTGTAGGTGTTAGAATATTGAAAATATTTAAAGAAATTAATTGAAGGACAGTCCGGACAATGAACCAAAGCTTTCTTTTCTCTCCTCCCTTCATCTACTGATAAATAACATAACCTGATTTGCAACAAAAAAACATGTCTGGCTCTATTGCTTAAGCGCAATTAAACGGTTATACATCTTGGCTTGAATAGGCAAGCGAATTTAAAAAGTCTATTGGCATTCTCGAATGGATTTATCTTAAGCAATTCATGCCTCAGTTCATTCCACAATTATAACAAG
The DNA here is from genome assembly GCF_023373825.1 of Bactrocera dorsalis. Lineage (NCBI taxonomy): Eukaryota > Metazoa > Arthropoda > Insecta > Diptera > Tephritidae > Bactrocera > Bactrocera dorsalis. The sequence goes on along the minus strand of NC_064305.1, from coordinate 882,176 downwards.
TTTGGCTGGATTTTGGAGGCCGTTGAATTTGCATTCGACAAAGATTTAGAAAGAAATTTGGTAAAATCAACGGGAATGAGAAACAATTGCAGTTTCCATAAGCACACACACACACACATACTTATGCGCCCAAATGCACAACCAGTGAACTTGTTCACATATTCCCGGTTTTATGATCGTCAAGACGGCTTCGCATCTAGCAGCAAATTGGATTATAAAAGCGCTACCAAATTAAGCAAACAGTATCAGAAGCAATCAAGTCTTCCATTATCATAGATATCACTGCCAAACAAATCGACAGAAATGTTCAAATACGTGAGTGGGCCAAGCTTTCTAAGTGGTGATACTTTACTTAACATTTTCTATTTGGTTTAGGTGCTACTCGTCGCTTTCGTCGCCTACGCTTCGGCCGCTGCTGTCAGCAGTTCCGATGACGCTCATGCCGAAGTTAGTCTACTGAAGTCCGATGTCCGCGTCGATGGCTTCGACACCGCACTGGAGACCACCAACAGCATTCACGCCGTGCAACACGGTGATGAAAAAGGCAACATCAACGGCGAATACGGTTGGGTATCGCCCGAAGGCGAACACGTCCTTATAAACTACGTTGCCGATGAGAGCGGTTACCACCCACAGAGCGAGCTCTTGCCCGTCGCTCCCCCAGTACCAGAGGCCATCGTCAAGGCACTCGCATACATCGCAGCTCACCCCTCAAAGGAAAGCACGAAGTAAGCAAAGCACTTGGATTTATAATGGACAAATGTGATATTGATTTTGAACTGGAACTGGAACTTATGGTTCTCATGATTTGCTTGGCTATATGAATAGAGGGAATCGTGGTTTCGACGCCACTCTTGAGCTTGATCGATTTTTTCCTTTACATATTGCCGACTTTTTCATTTTATATTTTAAATTTTTTATTTTGTAAATATGTGTGTGTTAAATGCAAATAAAATACTCCAGCAAACTGGTAAGCCAAGCTTTTACTCTTTATAACACAGCCATAAATGTAACGAATAACACACTATCGGTTTTTTTACCCGTTAGTATTGCAGTTATAATTGGCAACTAGCAAAATCAACGCCATTGATGATATTGCGAATATAAAACTTTATAGTTTTCTGAGTCTAACCGTAAATAAATCCGTAAAAGTTGTGCTCAATGACGTCTAGCACAGCAATTGTTAGCGATTCTATTAGTAAATAGCCAGAGCTAGATTGTTCTGTTTACTTAATTAAGCAGCAATCAAATTAATAATTAACTATAATTAAAGTTTCGAAATGCTGTTGTTTATAAACATAACACTCAGACCTGACACCATCAAGGGCTGGCAGTGTGGCTAATCGCTTTTATTAGCTTGCAAAACGGTGTGCGAGAGGATTTCTAGTTTACAATAACAGTAATTGCCTACCAACTAGTAATTTGGCGCATGTGAGTGACAGGTTTCGTTTGGTTACAAATATATGTAACTATATTTTAACTCTAACTATAATCTTTAGTCACATTGAAAATGAAAATACATATGTACAAAGCATTAGCAGTCATATTATCAGGGCTTCACTGTGTTAAGACGGCATTTAGCCGGTTTATCGCACCGTTATAATTACCATAGACTAATCATAAGCAACGCTCTACACACCGCCACAGCAATATGACTATATCCGACAAGCGATTCTCTAATTGACATTAAATACAAAAATTTAAAATAGAAATATTAAAAAAACATGTTTCGAGCCACTGAATCATAGCGTGTCGCGCGTCACTTAACAACAACGCGGCAATGAAATGAGTTTTCTTTTCGTTTTTTTTTTTGTTGTGCGCTAAGCAGTGCATATTAAGTTTGCAACAAAGTTGGTAACACCCAGCAGGAAACGTGGAGACTCTATAAATTATATATATAAATGATCAGCTGACGAGCTGAGCCGTTTTAGCCATGCCCATCCCTTCGTTTGTATATGCGCGAGGTAGTCTCCCTCAGTTTTTGCGAGATCATACTGAAAATTTGTACACGATTTTTTATCCACAAGGAGCTGTTTACGTGTCAGTATTGCTGATATCGGATCATTATAGCATATAGCTGCCATATAAACTGAACGATCGGCATAATGTGCTTCTTCATTTGACGAGATATATTCAAGAAATTTGGCATGAGTTGCTATCTTAGACAATGGTGCAATCTCTCCAGAAATTTTTTAGATCGGACCACTATAGCATATAGATGCCATATAAACTGACCGATAAAATTCAACATAAACATCTATTTATACCCTTTTATGCTATAAGAAATGCATCTGTGTAGGGTATTACAGCTTCGGTGTGACCGCAGTTAATGTTTTGTTGTCATTTTAGTAAATTAACAACTCGCTATGTTCTATAAAGCTTTGCAATTGTAGCGCTAGTATTACTGTGTGTGCGTGAAGCTTGTAAGTATGCATGTAAGTGAGAAAATATGTGTTCATACTTTGAACATATCAGCTATAATCAGCAACAACAACTATTTGTTTATATTTTTTATGAACTTGTTTAAAAAAATTCCAGCATCAAGCCATAATATTTATATAAATATGTATATACATATCATGTAGTAGATTGTTCGCCATATTTGTCGCTGCGTGAAACCGCCAACTTTATACTATGTGTTTGTGTGTCTGTGCGTATGTGTTCGCAGGCAGCTGCGTATACTATATCCATATAACTACCGTTTTTTATCACTTCGCTTAATTCACTTTCTGTCGCGAAAATCAAATTTGTTGTTTTTGCTTATAATTTATGTGGCAATGATCTTGAATCGCATCAAATTAATTAACGAAAGTGACTCGAGCTGGTTAGCCGCGATAATATCATACACTCATGTACATGTGTACATATGTATGTATGTATGCGTCACAGCAAGCCAATTTGTTCAATTTGTTGTTGTTCACTTTAAACTAAATTATTGCCTTTGCATTTCATTCAGTTATGGCTCTCGATTTAGGTGAAGCTAAATGGCAGCAGATTGATAATGATGATTTTAGTAGTTCGATAGTTTTTATTAATTTTTTTTTTTATAAAAATGAATATAATTCGTTTTAGCTAAACAATATGGCAAGATTTTTTTATAATAGTTTAATAATTGGTGGAAAATTATTTTAATTTTCATAGTCGGAATATTAATCTTCTTTGAACCGCAATTAATATCAAGTTCATCAATATTAAATTTATCAATGTCTAGAAAATTTGAGTTTTAAAGCGTTATCATACTTTTTCATTTGTGGCCCTCGGCTGGCAAAGGCAAACACCTTCGAGTTTATTTTTAATGGATCTCTGCGTTTGTCGCTGCTCGGCACAGCATTTATCAAAGCAGTTAGTGCCAATTTCGTATGTATTCATCTCCGACAGATGTGAAATTCATTAGAAAAGTTATCTTTGTTCCCGCATTCTAATTATAAATATTATTATATAATTATACAATATGTGAAGTGGCGCTAGCCAATTAGCAGCCGAAAATCCGCTGCTTAGCAACACTGCCTTACACACATACATGCACACGTACCTTTGCTTACGTTCGTAGGGAATTCATGTTATAACCACTTTCCTAATAACTAAATAAATTTGTTTAAATCCGTTGCAGCAAAATTTTAATGATTTTCCGCTGCTCTCCCACACGCAGATTTTTGAGTTTTGTGTTGAAATAAGCTTAATGGCAGACAGTGGCGTAAATGCAAGCGAAACTACATACTGTCGACTTAGTATGCAATTAGGGTTTGGAAAGTATAATTATTCATAAAAACTTATTTTGTAGCACCAGTTGAAATCAAAACCATAAAAAGTGATTTCGAAAACTATTTTCGAAAATTTTAATTTTTCAGCAAATCTCTCCAAACAAATTGATATGAACGAATATAATAAGTAAGCACTTTTTCGAAGTTTTTTGGATCTATCGATCTATAATATATTAGCCCTTAAAGCTAGAAAAATGCGATAAAAAAATATTTGAAGTTTAGAAACCAAAAATCATCAAATTATGTCACGAAAATTCAAATTCTTTAACGGCTATGATTTTATTTTTACTATCCATGAACATCACATACTTGTTCGGTGTAGCTGTTTTCTCCACCAAATAGTCATTATTGCAGCGAACCCACTTTATGGCCGCATACTGTATTCGCAGACAATTTATGCAGCTGGCTGCTTAATATAGAAACAAATTTAGACATTTATTTTTGTCAGCATTCGTGCTAACAGCAGTTTGTCACAGGTTTGGTTATGCTGTTGTTGTTTTCTTTTTTGTTATTTTGCTTTCTTATTGTTCGAGTGTTCTTCAGCTTTCTTATTGTATGCTAGTTAATTGTTATTTTTATGACAACCAGATTATAAATAAAAAGATTTAGATACAAATTAAGAAAAAGCTTAATTTGATGAGCAAAAATTTTTTTCAACTAATTTTCAATAACTTGCAATATTTTTGGAAACCAAAATAGTTTTGACTACATATACTAAAAAACTAACAAAAACGAATTTCCAGTACTTGCATGGTCTACAAATTATTCACTAGTCAAGATGAATATCGCGTACTTGAGCAATCCCACCAAAAGAATTCATTCATATCCTGTCTAAGTAGCCCTTTAGCCCTTAAGGCTTTCTTTTCGCTGCAAACAGCCTACCTTCAGGTCTTAGTCCGATCTGCGGCACATTTCCGAATATCCAATATACAAAGGGACCCGGGATTTTCTTCAGTAAATGCCAGCCCGTCTTGTACTGCACATAGGACCAATAGGCATAAATGCCAACAATGATCAGGAGAAAAAGCAACAATGTCAGCATATTCGTGCCGTTTTGCAACAATTCGGTATAAATGAGTTCTTTTTGTACTGAGCACTTTTTTCAGAAAGTCCACTAAACACAAATTCTGTACTGTCACCGCTATTTGTTGTTGTTTTGTTATGCTAAACACAGCGCTTAGCTTTAAAGCACCGTTTTCGCCGTTACAAAGCGTTTCAGAACCGACTTATGTTGCGTTCAGCGCAAAACTGTTGCGCCACTTGATTTGAAGTGAATACAAATATCATTCGATTTCCATTAAATTGTTCCTGTTCAATTGCTATTTACTGCTATTTAATAACGCTCTTTCTTATGCATGTTGTTGTAACTGTGTGTAAGTAATTCTCAATCTGCTTCATTGAGTACTGAAGCCCCTCATAACCTCCTCCATGTTGATAATTATACACTATTATCTCATTGGACTTGTAGGTCTCACCGATTAGATGCTGTGTTGCGCCGTTGGACATAATCGCGCACGCACACAAACACACCTAAGTGGTTAGCAATTAAAAATAAACACGCAAATCAGAATCAGATTTTTTTTATCAAGAAGCACTATTAATTGTGTGTGTTCAAGTGATTAAAATGCCTACTGAGATCTTCATAAGCACTGTGAAAGTGTTAAAAAAGATGACCTAGAGTTCTCGGGTACTTTAATAGGTTATATAAATAATAACGTCTACTTCGTTAAAACTCGATTGTCATAAACAGTTAGTGAGGTGTTACCAGTGTCTAGTTAAAAAGTCGGCACTTAAAAAAACACTAGAAAACACATTTCTCAAATACTAAAGACTCCTTATAAGAACTTTGATGGTTCACTTTGTAGGGCAACCATATGCTATAGTGATCCGATCCGAAAATATTTTCGGAGATTGCATTATTTTCTTAGTTAATAATCTGTGCCGAATTTCGTGAGGATATCTCGTCAAATGAGGAAGCTTTCCAAACAAGCACTTGGTTCCAACTGTTCAGTTTGTATGGCAGCTATACTCGTATACTATAGTAGATCGATATCGGCTGATCCGACAAGTGAGCAGCTTCTTTGAGAGAAAAGAACGTGTGCAAAATTTCAGATCGATATCTCAAAAACTGAGAGACTATTTCGTGTATATAGACCGTCTATTTGATTTGGACGGACGGATAGACAGATGGACAAGGCTTAAGCTACTCAACTCGTCACGCCGATCATTTACACGTATATATAAATATTTTATATGGTTTCTTCTCACAAACTTCGCGCCAAACTTAATATACCCTTACCCTGTTTAGATAATACAAATATTATTTAGTATCTGAATAATATTTTACCTATGATACTATTGCTAATCCATTATAACGGTGGTAATAGCAATTTTAGTCGAAATTAAATCTAAACTTCCGCTTCACACACACACATGCACATCCGCATCTTTGGAATGGCTGGAGCAAGGCAATATTTGCAATGTAAATTCCTTGAATGGCGAACCGAAATTGATACTCAAACATTTATGCGCTGATAAATTGATTGATGATGTAATTGAAGCGATGTTCACTTGTATAGAACGAAACACAGCAATGTAAATCATATGCAATATGCTGTATAGGCATATATGTAAGTATGTTTGCTTCTATATATTTGCATCAGAATGATATTATTTTCATGAAATTCATGTTATTGATTTGATTAAATGTTTAGCAGCATTCTTATCGAGCCATTAATAATTTAAGCCTACCGAACTACCGGCACACACAGACACACACTCATACAACTGTGCGTAGAGCGGCTGGCCGCAACTGAAATGCATGCGAGCACTACATACACTCACTAACACATGCTCATAAATAAACACCAAAATGAGGTAATTTGCAGCGGAAGTGCATGCATGCCATCAGAAAAAAAACTATTTCCGTTACAACTGACAACTAAAACTACAACTACAACTGCAAACGTGCTATTGATATTAACCATTAAATAATTGAACACGTGCAATTAGGACCGTTAAATGCGATTATTTGAAAGTGTCGATGTATGTGTGTTTATACTGGACGAGAAAAATGCATTTCCAACAAACAAAGCATACTTTTAGGCCGTACTTATGCACACACATACGTTTATTAAGCCTACTCAGTTGTATGTGTGCGCTTTGGAGAGCGAGTACTTTCATTATTAATGATTGTAGACCGCAGCAATTTGAGTTGTTGATGCGCCAGCGAACACATGTGGTAATGCAGGCGGTACAGGCTCATGTGGTGATCCAGTAATTAAGCACATTAACCTTTCAAACATTAATTATTTTATCAAATTACTTGCAATTGCATACGCTTTCACGTACATAGTGAGAAGAAAAATATTTCGCTTAGGTTGTACTAGCCTGTTGTCACGCCATACAAAGACCTACAGGTCCTTAGTGTTGACAAATGGAGATTTTGTTGAATTCGGAGCGAAGTATTCGACCTGTATGATGCGTACTTTATGAGCGGGGTGATTTCTAAGTTTGATACCTGTTAACATAGATATTGCAAGTTTTACAAGTGAGCCATGTTGCCATGCTCCTTCCCCATCTATCTTCTTATAGTGTAATCTGGAACCTTCACTCCCAAACACATGGGTATGTGGTCTAGTTTGTCTACCTGCCGCTGCATATTGAGCTATGTCCGAAGCTCCGTGTAGTAGTTCACTTAACGCCGTCGATTGGTGGTGGTTGAGTAGCATTTCTGGCACAGCTGTTGGAGTGGTCCTCAGCGCTTTCGTTATGTAGGGAAGAGCGAGTCGCAGTATTCGCAATTTTTAACTCCAGGTTTTCGTGCTTAGCCACATTACCAAGACTCCGGCTCTTTAAAGAGGAAATCGCCAATTGAAAGGCATTGCTGTAGCTTAGCAATGAAACTTACGATTTTAGGGTTCAAATTTAAAAAAATTAAGGCCTACAAATACCCCCCAAAGGTGTAACCCCTTGCTGAGTTACGTAGAGTTCAACAAAAAATTTCCTCCTAAAAAAAATATTAAATAAAAAAAGCAAGTTTTTGTTAATTACTGAAATACAATGCTATGGAAATTATGCCCATTTACACGAAATTATTAAAATATAATTCGACGGCGTAAGCATTAAGAGGCAATTAATATTATTGATTATCCTAAATTGAATTCAGATTGTAAATTCGTTTTTAAAATGTATATAAATAACCGAATATATTTTTTCCCCTAAAAATCTGCCTTAAAAAACTCGTTTCGTGCCATTTTATGAGCTTGGCAGCGAAGATTTTCTGCCGTTACGGGTTTGGCGACACCTTGAGGGAACCATGAATTGCTTTGCACCTTTTTTGTAGAGTTTCTGTCGCCGAGTTTCGATCTGCATTATTCACACAAAGCCGTTACGCGTAGATGTTGCTTGTGTGAAGCGTAATGTGTCCTTGGTCCCGCAGAGGTTCAAGCAACTTCCAGTCTAAATGCATAGATAACTACAGCCCTCGCTTGAATGAAGAGCGAACGCTTTCTAAGTGCATTCACATGTTAAAACGAAATCAATCTCGCTTATTTACAAAAATTAGAATTAGCAAAAACAAAGCACCGTTGAAATTAGCGAGCAAAAAAGCGAGGTGATAAATCACAAACGATTCTGATGGTATGATACGAGTATTAACTGATTAGCGTGTATGTTAATTGATTTTTAATGAGAATTTTACATTTAATTGGCTGTAAAAGCGATTAATTTTCCATAAAAGTCGCGCTTGGCTTTTGAAAATCGCGCGCACTTTCACTTTCGCACGAAAGCTGTGCTGCGGCGAAAATCGCTGAAATCGAAGTGACATTCGACAACAAAAAATCGCTGTTTCGCAGCACAATGAGGGCTCACAGAGCTGCTTACCCAATCACAATGGCATCTAAATTTGAAACAATGTCTAATTTCAAATGCAAAAAATGCAATTTTTGTTTTGAAATTATTAATTCATTTTTAATATAGCAATTGACGCAGTTCGCATGCAACTTGTTTTAAAATTAATGCGACTTTCTGTAGACCGTGGAAGATTGTCAACGCGCAGCATTCATGCTCTTTCGGCTGCTCTTCTAGCTGAGCAGCTTGTGCGGCTAAAGAAATAGTCAACAACAGCCTCGCAAAAAATTACAAGATTCACTAACTGCAAATGAATTGAAATTAATTATACGCAGAACTCGAAGCGAAACGAGAAATTGAGGTGTTTTGAGTTTTGCTACAAAATTAGCACTTGAACGACAGCTTCGGTTGGTTTTCTGCCAAAAGTGCTTAACCCTTGTCTATTAACGCATACCATGGTACTTAGGAATACAGTTATTAAGAATACGAATAATAGAAATATGAAAATATTGAAGATATGATTAAAATTTCCAAGCTATTGGATTGTAATACATGTATTAACCCTTGGCGCGAAATATAAGTATGAACCTAATGTATGAAAGTCTGCTGAACATAGTAGAGGGGCCGTTAGAGATTTAGATCTCAGCATTGTGTGTATGTTTCGTTCCCTTATTTTAGCTTCAGTGCGTTCACATAAGGATTGTAGCAACTCCTGTTAGAAAAATATTTTTTAAAGTCAGAAATAAATGTCGACTACTCTTATGTTCATCCTACTTACCTCAACAGGGGGCTCTAGACCTCACTCTGCCGTAAAAGTGACCTCATTCTTGTTGTACAGCTATCACAGAAGCCCAATGTTGAAGAAAAGGTGAAGAAAGCATTGGTTGTCTTATAATGTTGAAAAGGAGCCATTGGGAAGCAGTTCGGTCTCTGGCCAAGAGTTGTGCTTTGGCTTTATGAAACCGTATTTGTGTTTGTCTGGTAGATGACGCTCGGAAAAGACACTCTAGCCAAACAGCTAGAACATATTTACTTAATGCCATTACCATATTAGCACAGCTCTAGTGATGGAAAAAAGCCGAAATGAGTTGTTTCATGAATGGATCGAAAATGGAGTGGAAAGTTGGTAGCTCCAATGAGGAAAATGCGGTGAAAACATTCAGACATTCTTGATGTACTCGGACGCTAGATATATGGGTTTCGCGCAGGCTCAGCTAGCTTTGGTCAGTAACCAGGACTAATGGGGTTGCGAAAGTCTTCTGGGCTACAGCGGAACGGAAAAGGTCCATTGAGCTGATAGCCCCAACCAAGGCTCACATAGATGATAGGTGACCTACCTGAACACTGACATTGGCACTCAAAGCTCCAAAGACGAAAATGCGGTGAAAACATTCAGACACACTTTCCTGCAGTCAAGCTAAGGTTGTTTCGCATCTCGGTTGCCATACTTTTTACCTGCCCGGCGGATTGGTTGAAATTGATATTAGCCGCCTCAAAAAATTTGTTGCAGATTCTAGGCGTTTTGTCGATATGCGGCGGTATTTTTAATTCATAACCAGGAGTTCAGGGTAACACAAGCATCTCTAGCAGTCCAAAGGAAATTTTTCGTGGATTCATGAGAAATCAGCCTATTAAGCTAACCCAGCGTAACGTACATTAGTCTAATTCATGTTAATCAATCAAAGCGGTGGGTTCACGCGACCCAGCTTGCTCTTCTAAGTGTTAATAGCCGCGCCCAAGCTGCATTATCTGCCATCAATGAAACGAGATGACATTTTTTGTTTCATAAAAAATATTCTGTAATACTCGTACGAACGCTCGAATACGAGCTCCAATTTGTGCAGTCGAAAGCACTCATAAACCAATCATTTTCAGATTTATTTCAATTTTAATTAATATTTTCCGCGTTATCCACCTGAAACACCTTATTCTTGCACTTCAAATTTGCAATTTTTATGATAACAACAATAACTGGTTCGTATTGTAACTTTTTTGTTTCTCAAGACGGGAAAATCTATACTCTTGTATTGTGTATTAAGTCGCGTCCACACACACACCCATACATGTGCACACATTTACACTTGAAGCCGTGCTGTCATCTCTAATTCACGGTATAAAAGCAAAAGCCGCACTGTTTGAAGGCTTTAGTAGATACATCAAACAAACGCCGAGAGCAATAACAACGTCAAACACATCAGAAAGCCAACGAACGAACTCACAACAGCAACACACAATGCAGGGATATACGAGATTGGTGATTATTACAGAACGAACTTTAATTTAATGGGTTTCAGTTAGACAGCACCGTTGCACAATTTCGATTTACAGTTAACTTTGGCGCTACCGTTGTTGATGCTAGCGGGTGCAGTCACGTGTGCTGGACTTAAACCCAGTCAGACGGCGAACGTCGCCAAAGGCAGCGACGCGAATGACGGTTCCTATGTGGCGGATTTAAGTGGAAGTTATGTGGCTGACAGTTCGGGACAGTATGTGGAAGACAATGCTGGTGCTTATCATCCAAACGGCGCGGAGGGGAAGTGGGTGCCCGATAGCCTGGGTGTTTATCACGACGACCTGACGTGGCGCTACGTGGCGGATGCTAGCGGTGCCTGGGCGCCCGACAACAGTGGTAGTTATGATCCGGCGCTAGGTGAGTGATAGCGAACGGCGAAAGTTTCCGTTTAAAGCGGCTATGTAGTAGTGCCAATAAAATTAGCATCGTATGTGTGTACATGTGTATGTGTGTGTGGTGTGTGGTAGGTGCTTGATGGCAGCTGTAAATTTGTATTTTTCGAGAGTTAAAGTGGAAATTGTTGAAACTTTATGCTGCGCTTTCTGTTTTATATATTTTAGAGATGCAAGGTGTCTATCATGCGGACGGGTCCGGCGTTTACAAGGTAGATAATACCGGCGCGTATTCGAAGGAATATGAGAAGATCGCTGGCAATTAAAACTGGTCGAATTATTCTGCTTTTTTGGGGAAGTTTTCAAAGAGCAACCAATGATGTTCCACAACTGCCTTTAGAAAATATTCAAATATTGCATGTAAAGTCTAATCTTAATAAAATTTTATATATATGTATGTGTTCATATTCACCTACACGAATTCAAACAAACGACAAATTATTTATTTCTAAACAAAACCAAGGTGTTGTTGTTGTTCTTGTTGTAACGATTATCCAGGCCATGCTTGGGGTGAAGCTATAAGTAGCTCTCACTGAAGTCACTTCAAAACACAGAAGTCACTACAAAACTACAATTCTCGCCACAGTCGGCTCTGCAATACCGGAATCGACCCGGCTTTTATTCCACCAAGGGCCGTTGTTTCCAAGTTCTACTTTGTTTGTATCGGTAAGTAATACAAAGTTTGTCCGGAAAGTAATAGGACTGATTTTCTTCCGCCGCGACTGTACTTCGGAGCATGAGCGCTAGGATGTTCCTAGCTAACGAACCATCGGCTGGTCAGTTGTCTTCAAGCATCTGGAGAGTCAGGACAAACATTTTCGCGTGACGTGTTTCTGTGAGTGGTGCAAGCCGAAAATGCAGCGTTCGCTAGAGCAGAGCTACGCGATTAAATTATGTGTGAAACTCGGTACTCCAGATGTTGCTTTAGCATGAAGTGGTGTGTTTCGGTGGCACTAGGCCTTTCTGGAGAGCCGGCAAGAGGTGTTTTGACATCAAAGGCATCGTCCACCATGCATTTTTTTCTCCTGGTCAAACCGTCAACGCCAAGTTTTAGGTGGAAGTTCTCAAGAGACTCAAACGAAGGGTCAATCAGGTCCGACGGCCGATTGGAAGTTGCACCACGAGAACGCCCCAGCTCACACCGACTTGATGTGGCCCTCCGGACTTTTTTTTCCTTGCCTGAAAAGGCCGATGAAATCCAAGCATTTTGAGGCGATAGGCACCTCAGCTCTCAAGGCTATTCCGTAAAATGCCTTCCGTGGCGCCTTCAATGCTTGGAAATCGAGCTGGCAGCGCTGCGTCGACGTAGAAGTGGCCTATTTTGAAAGTCTTATTACTTTCCGGACAATCCCTGTAAAACCACTGTGTTCTGTTTGCAACCTTGCTTTGTACAATTAAAACGACTTTTTTTAAATTCAGTAATTTTTATTTCTTTTTTATTGATTACATATTAATATTGAATGAAATAAGCAAATCTGCACCAATGTGTGAGTATAGTAGAACAGCAGGAGTTTACTTGAATGGGGAATTGTTTAACGCACGCCGTTGGATAGATGATTCTGTGCACATATTCCATGCGTTAGTTACGCCAATGAATTGAATTAGATATATAGTGTTGCATTAGGGTGGTGTGTGCAAGTGTTTAACGGTAAATGACTTCAATTCAAGTAGTTCATGCTGCCAGATGGTGCCTCGGGTTTTTTCGCCGGATTTGTGCGATGACTGGCGCCGTACTGTAGCACGTCTGCATTGTGAGGGTGTATTGGTGAGTCGTGAAGGATGTGCGAAACCGAAAAATAAATAAAAGCAAAAGTTAAATTAGACTTAAATACATTGCACAGAGTAAGTTAGTACATAAGAGGCAACACAATTTGCATTTTAGCTTTACTAGCTTTGCTAGTTTAGCGTTAAGGAATTTGCCAATGCGTTACACGGAACAGTTTATTTAACCACAAAGTTTAGGTTCATTTAAATAAAGTTCAGCTAAGACTTAAAAAATCACACTAAATCTTAAGCCACTACAAAAATGCGTGAGTCGTGAGTGTGTAAGAAGCAAGCGAGGTAAGAGCGCGCGCAAAGGAAATGAAAATGAACGTAATCACCGCACGGCTAGGTAAACAATTAAAAACTTTCTACCATCAGCATAACAAAATTAAAATGAAGCCGCTTAATTAAATGAAACTGTGTGACGTGCTGCTGTCAAGCCATCCCCCAGGTTGTCTCCATGCACGCGCTACAACCTGTCTAGTCGTCTCGAAGGCTCTTGTCAAGCCATTAAATGAAGCTGGTGCACACAATTGACGAACGCTTGACCGTTAGGCGAACAAGTTGTTAGTATGGCAAAAAGTTGAATTTGACGAAAGCTTGTTGTGCTGCCCCTTCTCGGCAACAGCAGCATAAGCGACTGCCAAACCTATTCCCTGTCAAAACTTTGTGTGAATGCTTTTAACCACGTGCTGGTGAGGGAGCTCGTGCTTGCAGCCGCCATGGTAACATTGGCAACTCCTCTCTCGCCATCACCATCCCCATCGACGGCGGCAGCGCTGCCAACTGCATCTGTGGACGTTGTGGCCTTGCCTGTTAACTTACCCATGGGTGCGTGATGAAGACGTGAACCTTTCGTCTTGAAGGGCTTCCGACGCAGATCCAAGCTGGATGATTCGCGCGTATCGATTTGCATAGAATCATCGTTGTCGCTGATTTGTGTCTTCAAAACTTTCTTCAAATTAATTATCTGCAAATAAAATAACAAAACGCGGCTACAGTGAGTGAGGGCAGTAAGTTAAATTCGTGTGATTCGCTTTGTATTTGCATGAATGCTTGCATAATTTACATAAACTCAAGGCAAATAAAAAGATTTGTTAATAATTTCGTAAAATAAGAATGTTTTGGCTTTGGCGCGCGTACTTACCTCCTGTTCGATGTGGTCCTTGTTCTTCAGACCGCGTGCCTTCTCCGAGTTGGCGCGTGTTATCTGCATGTCAATGCAATTGGAAATGGCATCGCACGACTCCACCCACTGCGATAGGGTTTGGGCGATCTTGGAGGTATAGCCAGGTGGTATGTCACGGCCTTGAGCATAATCGATTTCGAGAAAACGATTATTTTGGAAAAGTTTGCCGTGTATAATATCTATGCGGGATAGCAAAAAAATTATAATAAATTAGCTGTGTTATAATTATATTATTATTTTAAATTTATTATATCAGGTGAGTATGCCAAAAACCCTATCTGTTGTGGACAGATCTTCTGTATAACAGATAATATTGGGTAGTCGAAAAACTCTTTTCGTATTTTGTTAATACATATATGTTGAGTTGTTTATTATTATAAATATAAAAAATAAATTGCAAATTGATTAGAAATACGAAAATACTTTTTCGACTACCCAATATTGTTAACATATTTCGGAAGTCCAGAAAAGCGAACTTCTGGGTGTCACTCAGAAGCAAAAGTTTCAACAGAATCTATGCTTAGTAAAGCGTCTAAGGGTAAGTTCGAGGTGAGGAAGAAACATCCACACACTTTCTTCTCCATTTTCCAGAGTTTAATGAAACATCTCAGTAGTCTACCCTTCGAGGAACGAACTTTGTTCGTCTGAACAAATGTATGATAGGTCGATTTGTAAGGGACTTATGGTCTATAGTTTCAGGTAACAAAACCAACCGGAGTTCTAAGCCCCTTTACGATCGATCTCTTAACCTAACCTACTAAACGGCTAACTCTTCTGAACTCTTACACCAGCACACCAGCGCATCCTTTTTCTTCTTCCTCTTAGTCATGGCCATGCCACTTTAAGTCATGTGACAGAAGGTCAGCACCGCCCCTGTTGTTGAAATTAATGATGAATAGCTTCAAAGTTGCCATAACCGTCGCAGCGCAGAGCGGAGGAGCTTTCCCTACGTTTGCAGCGGAGTGATGAGTGAAAACAAAGGCTGCAAAGCTTGAATTTGAGTACGCGCCGTGGGCAATGGGTTTAAAACAGGATCATTGCTCGCTGTCGCTCAAGAGATTTATCACTGAGTGCATGCTGCGCTGTGTAATATGGATTATGGCGGTGGTGCAGTAGTGCAAACAGTCACAAGGTTTTTGATATTTAGATGAAAATAGTGCCTCGTTTCTTGCAAAACGCTTTAGCAAATTATTGAAATATTAAATTTTATGAGAACTTTGACAGTTTGCTTGCTTGGCTTCTTAAGTGCGTCTCCTCGAATGTGGAGTTCGACGGGCGATTTACAGCTCTTTAAGAACACTGTTGCCTACATTTCGGCGCATTTATATAAATGTTGAGACTGATAATCGGTAGGATAACCTCACTAAGTTTCATTGCTGCTTAAAGTTATAGACTTTCCAGGTGGAGCTCCTACCGTTTCTAGGTCCTCCAACATTTCATGAGCGTAATTCATTTTATTCTATGAATTTCAAAATTTCTTTCAAATCGAAATTTCGTGGCAAAACCAGATTTCGTATTGCGTTAACAGTTGCTAAAGGCAATACAAAAACGGTAAATGTTATTTAGCAAATAGTCAAGTGTAGGCATTTCAGGATTATTTAGAGCGTGAATTTCGTGCGGGAGAACAATACTTTTTCACTGCTTTACTTTTAATGGAATATGAACTTAATTTGTAACAGCACAGCCAAGGAAATTAGTTTTCGTGGAGGTTTCGTGAAACAAAGTTCATTTTTACGTATTTTTGCTAAGTCTACTCGTACTATTTACTGGGTGTGTGAAATGTAAGAAAATCATTAAGTATTTTTCTTTTAGCTTTTTGACCACTTTGGTGCTCCAACTTTAAGACCGACTAAAGTTCCCCCCAACTCCAGCGAAATAAAGTTTGCGAAAACAGAGAGCAGGAAATGCGGCAAGCAGCTGGTAAGCAATGGCCAGCTTAAGCTCACTTGTAGCGCTTAATATCGGCTTCGAGCAACAAATGAATTCAGCGACAACAACAATGTCAGCAACATTGAGTTAAGTCATAACACGAACAGTGCAACAGCATTGCCAAATAAATGCACAAAAACAACAATTGCTACGAAACGGCGCTGTTTCGGCTTCACCACGGCTGAAGATGGGGAAAATACTTAATCCTCGAAGCATAAATAAATATATTTTTACCAGTGGCTGTAGCTTTCAGCACACTGTGCAGCCTGGTTTCCGAGCATCAACATGCGACAAGTTACGCCCCTGCCAACCTTGATTCCTGACTTCGCTGTGCGCACGGACAAGTCAAGCGGCTTTAAGTATTACCGTATTAGCAGCGACGGCTTAGAAAATTCCGAGCGTCAAACGATGCTGCAGGTCCTTAGCGCCGGCCCAGTGACTCATTTACGAAATTTGCTAACGAATTTATGCAGGAATGAGCGGAATAACGGTATTATGTATAACAATTGCATGTTTTTGCGAATTTGCATTGTTTATTAAAGCTCTTGCCATTTCGGCACTATTTCGTTTATTTACATAAAAAGCAAATAATTCAGATCTGAAATATGTGCAAGCGCTGGCCTTCAAAACTGAAATAAATATGTATGTGTGTATAGCAAAACATTTGCTTAATCCAGCGCTGCTTCAGAGTGGGGGATGAGGGGGATGTTCGTAACTCGGCTCTGGATATGTGTGTGTGTGTGCCACAATTTGCGTGAAATCGTTGAGCTGTAAGCCAACTTCCGACGCTCGTAGATTTATTGCTACAAAGTTAATTGCCACCAAATGCATACATATGTACATACATGCATGCATATGTACATCATACGGCTTTTGAATAGCCAAAAAGCAATGAAATTTCAAATGCTACAATTAAAAAATATTGAATGCCATAAATATTTTAAAAGTTGCGGTTGTTAGCAGTAAAAAAATGCGACTGAGCTTTTTGAGAGCTTTTTAAGTTTATTAAATTGTAGAAAACAAAATTATTGTTCTAAGGACAGGTTCTATCAGGAAAGGATTTTTTCGCAAAAGGAATTGGGGATTTCGGTATCTGGGAGGTTGAATTGTTGTAATTCGATTTTGACAATTTTTGGTCATTAGGTGGCACATCTTCAAGATTTCGATGCACTCATTAGTACTTGATTTGTATACTGGAAAGTGAAAATCAGATGAAATTTAAAATTTTCTTATATGGAAAGTAGACGAAATTTCATCCATTTTCGAACTGTGACATAAAAATATCAAAATAATATTTTGTACAAATTTGGTTGAAATTGGACGGACAGGTCCTGAGATATGGGTTTTCATCCAAGTATGGGCGGTACCACGTCCATTGTCCAATTTTGATATGAAGTCTATAAAGCTTGTTTGTGTCATCACGGGTGCAAAAATTAGCCTCTTTGACGCTTTTATTTATTGAATTAACGCACTTTAAGTAGTTTTCATCATAACCGTTATATGGGAAATGGTCGGAAATTGCTCTCTAAAGCACATGATCTCAATGACCACCAAATTTGACAATCAGCTATTACTTAATTCGTTTGTAGATCCTCACAACGACATGCAGCAAACGAAACTGAAGCGACTGAAGTCACTGTGACTGGATGACAAACCCACACACACCCTCAAACACATATCCACTTTTCACAGGAAATCAATGTGGGAAAGCGTAAGAAATTTCAATTTTCTAAATTACTTGCAGATTTCCTTAAATAACACGCCACAACCGTTAATTTTCGGGCAGGAGTAGCCAAATGAGGCGATTGAAAAGTAATTGAGAAAAACTGTAAACGAAATATTTGGTTGTGCGTTGTGGGTGGTGGAGGCGAAGAAAAAATTTGTTGAAAAGTGTTATTTGCACTTAATACACAAACTTTCTGCGTGCACTGCAGCAAAGAAGTTTTAAGTGTCCGACCGAAGGGAAAAGTGCCAAGCGAAAACACGAAAGCAGCAGGCGAAGAAAAGCGCAAAAAAACTACTTAATGTTACGAGCGCGTGAATGCCTCATTGAGCAAAGCTGTAAAGCAAACTGTGTAAAATGGCAAATTGCTCAAAAATGCGCATTTAAAAATTGCCAAAACGGATGCAATGAAAAGGCGATTTCTTTGCATTTTGTTGTTGTGCTATCGAAGTTGCCAGCGTTGTCAACATGATTGAATGATTTTTAATTAAAAGTGCAGCGCGGAAAAATGTGTGCAAAACGCGCTGAATGCAGGCAACTTAACGCTCAATTAACTATTAATTTGAAAGAGCGAACGGTTTCACAGCTGGCAGGTTTGCGACGCATAACGCAGCTGGCCAGCGTTTCATTTACCGTTAGCGTTGCTTGCGGAAGTGTGACTAATTCGAGGGAAGGGTTGAAGAAGAAACGGAAATTTATGCGCAATTGTGTGAGATTCATGTGTTTTTTGTGGAAATATTTTTGCAAACGCTGCTTAGAGAGGCCGTAGCTTGGTTAAAGTTAGAATTTCAGCTTTCTGCAAACGCGTGTTTACGCTTGATGGAAGCACGCGAAAATTGATTTAAGTCAAAATTTCAGCTTGAAAATGAAACATATCGGAAATCGTAATAGAAGAGGACTATATGACAGTAGCAACGCCCTCTCTCATCGAACGACAAAACTTATTAAACAACCTGGTATATACATATGTACACTTTACATAGCGACTTCATTAAAGTGCTCTACTCGAAGTGTTTCATCTGTCATTCTTTGCTGCATGCTCAGATCAAACTGAACTAGATTGGTATAAAACGAACGAAGGAAACGCAAACTCTTTTGCCATAAAAGTGGAAGTGACAGCTTTGCACTGAGGTAATTTGCCATAAAAGCTGTAAAAAATGCTTGATGTTGTTGTATAGCAAAAGACGGATTTTTTCATGCATATGTGTGTGTTAGTAAGCGTAATCTATATAAATGAGCACTAAATACCCAGCAGGAAATGCGCAACGGAATTGCAACCCTAAGCAATGAGGTTGACAAAATGTTGCAAGCAAGACTGTATGCAATATGGTAAGAGTGCTACCAATTCGCACTCGTTGCAAAATTTTGATGCACTATCGGCGGACCTTTATAATCTTGCTAGAAAGCTTCATCTTTGCGCTCGTTTGCTCGTACTCACGAGTCCTTGGTTACAGTCTTATGATACTTGAGCCATATCTGCTTCGTTGCAGTTGATATTTGATCGTACCCAGCGGACATGTTATTAACGTCACATTGGATTCATCTAAAAAGGATCGTTGTTTAGTCAACTCATCATCTCCGATAGGAGTAACCGATAACGTTCCTGTGGTAAATTAAGGAAAAGTGGAGCTGAGTTGTCAGTGAGCTTAAGAAGACTTTCTGCAATAGTTTACCACGCTAGAATTAATAGATGGCGTGGACAAAGTCAGCAGTGCTGCCTGGCTATTCGTGTATATGGATGCCTCCTGTACCTTCCCTTAGTTATTCAATAGTGCACCACAGGCCCTCTCAATACCCAATACTTCTGCTGGGTACACGTTGGCTGAGCTTGGCAAGCCCCTACTCCTTTTGAACCCGTCGATATAGACTCTCTCCTAAACCTTCTCTCAATTCCCGTCTAGAGTGTGTCCTTACTCGGAAGTGATATCCTCCTTGCGAAGATAAAGTCTGATTACTTATGTTTAGGTGCTTCAGGATGGCTCTATGTCCATAATCTTTCCTATTAAAACCTCCTTACTCCAGTATTCTTATTGCAGAACTTGGTGCTACTTTCCGAGTAAATACTTCTATGAGCAGCTGGTGCGGAACAAGGCTTAGTGGCCACGGGAACCGTTGCAAAAATTTGTATAATTCACCGTTAAACTTTCCTACAGGTACATAAGCGCCAGTGGGACTCGCTGCAGGATACAAAAGCGTACATTTGTATGTTTGTATTTATAAGCAACTGCGCATGCATATGACTTATAATCAATCAAACTTGACGTACTTTCATGTAAAACCGCACAACAACTTTGTTGTGTATGGAAGTACACACACAACAGCTTCCAAAAAAACATGCATCACAATAATTTGTGCCCTACATACACACATGCATACATCTATGTAAACATATTTTATGTATTAACGAGTGAATTCAGACTCTTTGCATATCTTCAGGGGCAAAAGCAGCTAGTGGGCAATGACAGCTCATGTGCTTCCTGTCAACACAAACAACACGAAGTACGAAGTAATCAGCACGAGCAAATATGTGGGCAAACGCGTTTATTCACACACACACTCACACATACCGCATAATGTTGTTAATGCGTCAGTGTATTTCCACTTTAACGGATGCCTAATGTGCACGTGTGAAAATCATATGCGCATGCATGACTATACAAAAACAACAACACAACCGGGCATATCAATGACGCTCCGTTAGTTGGTTGCAAGCGAATTCAGCTGCACAAACAACAACGACAAATACTTGTTGATATTGTTAAGGAGTGAAAGGAACGGAAGGAGGGGAGGGTAAGCGTATTGCAGGTGATCAACAGTATTATGTAATGTGTTGGCTTGTATTAATACACAAATAACGGTTATGTGACAAGTGGCATTACTAGTGAGTAGTATCGAAATATATATGTATATATGTATATGTGCACGATTTTGAGCCCTTTAATATGCTTGCGGGTATAAGTAGTCTTTGCGCCATTGCTGTTGTTGCGTTACCATTTGCAACAACCAAGTATATAATGATGCTGGCTTAAACTTTGCGTCACAAACGGACGAGGCTTCAATTGTGAACTTGAGCGCACTTAGTAGAAATCTTCAAAAGAAGATAATAGTAAAAGATTTTTGACTCAAATGGAGTCTGCTGAAACTAATAGCTGGTAGCCACCACAAACCAATGGCACATCCCGTTAGTTTGAAGACAAAGGCTTACCGAAAATATTCTTACCAAACGCAAAGCTTTTGAACCACTTTGTAAGCAAAGCGTCTCAGCGAGAGAGCGAGAGAGATTTGCAACTCGAGAGATAGAACTCAAAAATGTAACGAAAATATGAGCTTTTGGAGCTTTCATTAGTCGTGAAAGCTTTTTGTCGCTGGTTCGTCAAATCGTATAATAAATGAAAAAGCTCCGCTCTGAGCTTTCATTATTCGTGAAAGCTTTATCTCGGTAGTTCATCAAATCGTATAATAAATATTTGCGAAAAAGCTTCGCTCCGAATTTTTCAAAATCTTTGAATTTTAGTGAAAGAGCAAGAAAAACACATAACCTCAGTTGCACCGAAACTATGTTACCCTTCACAAATCCAACTCTCTTTACACGAAATTTCCATCGTTCAATTTGTATGACAGCTATATGCTGTAGTGATCCGATCTGAGCGATTTTTTCGGAGTTTGCACCATTGTCTCAGGTAGTAACCCACACCAAATTTCGCGAAGATGCACAAATGAAAAAGTTTTCCATACATACGCTTCATTCCGATCCTTCAGTTTGTATGACAGCTATATGCTATAGTGGTGCGATATTGGCGGTTCTGACCAATGAGAGGCTTCTTGGGGAGAGAAGAACGTATGTGAAATTTCAAATCGATATCTCCAAAACAGGAGGACTAGTTCGCCTATATACAAATAGACATCCCGGTTTTGGCTAAATGTGCTCAGCTCGTCCCGCTGATCATTTAGATATGTATTTTATAGGGTCTTCGACGTTTTCTTCTGGATATTTCAAACTTCGTCGCAAACTTAATAATCATAATCGGTTCAGGGTATAATAATTATATGAGGTATCTCGTTTTGTATTTCAGTGTTTTCAGTTGTGCTAACCAGAATAACTTTCTAGCTGCGCTACAAGGGGGATATAATCTTTTCCGCACACCAAAGAAATATCCTTAAAACTAACAAAAAGAAAAGTTGAATGGAGCGTTGCAAACTCCAAGAAAGAATGTAATTTTGGTTAGTCTTACAATCAAGTGAATGCACAAGCATTTATGTATGCAAATGTCAAGCACTGCAGTCCGTCTAAAAAGTGGTCGTTGTGGGGCAACAAATCGACTAAGTTTAAATGCCACACGGAAAAGGATGTGAAAGGAAGCGCCAGCTACTGGCAGCGACAACAGTCGGACAAAAAGGCAATTGCGGTGCGGGGAACAGCATGTAAGGAAACCGCAAAGTGGCGAGCAGAGCTTAAGCGAAGTGCCGACATTTCGGGCGAGTGAGTGGCTTCATAGAAATACGCACTTAAATATTTTTACTTTAGCATTATGAAATGCACTTGTTATTTGCATTTCCACGCACTTTGCTTTTAGTATTACCGTTGTCGGTGGAGACTTGTGAAAATCTTGGAAGTGCTACCAACTAGGTGGCGAGTCAATAATAAGCTTTACTCGCTGTGCAAATTTTCAGAACTGCAAATATAAAGTGTTCGTCTTTTCAACGCTTTAAAATGAAAAAACAAAATAACTGCACTCGAGTTCTGTCAATCCGCTTGCTCAACACACGTTGGCTTCCATTTAAAGGCCGACACAGCGCTGTCAAATAAACAGTTACGCGTAAGCATATTGCCATTGCAGCATCGATTTTTGCTTTTTAATTTCCCTTAAGAGTGACAGTATTTTATATCGCTGATGCTGCGCGCATTGCCTTTGCACTTCGCTGTTGGCTGCAACGATATGCCGCCGCTGTGGTGCATGCCAGCGCGCAATTTCAGCGCTCTGCCTCATTATTTCTCCGTTTAACACGGCCATACATACCCACACACGCGCATACATACACACGTTCATATAGACACATATATTAATGGGTGTATCTAAAGAAACCGAATGTCGGTGGCGTGCTCTGCAGCTCATGCCACGTCGCTACCTTCCCTGGCGTGAACGTGAAAAATCACTTTCACGTGTGTGCGTGTTTTTTGCGTTGCACACGCGACGTGGCACTCAAGCGCAACCGCAGAAAACATAAGAATATTTTTCACGAAAACACAAACAGCAAAAATTGCAACAACCTGCAAGACATGCAACGCAGAATATGTTGCTGAATGCTGCCGAAAGTGCAGTGTAAAGAGGCAGAGTGAGGTGCAAGTGCCGCAAAATACAATGAAGTTCGAGGTTTTGGCGTCAACATGCGGCAATACATGTGCCCAGAGGGTTGCAAGATATTTTTGCCTGAACTTACTTGCATAAGGATGCAAATTTTTTTACTTCATCAATTATTAGTGGTGGCAAAATAGATGCAAATTTAATAAAGAAAGTGCACGCAAGTAAAATACCGTTTTTGAATTATACCCAAGTCAGCTGTTTAATATTAGGTACGCAAAAGCTCTTGTCGTATTTCTGATACAGCAGCATTGATACATAATTTTGCTGAAACCACGTCTCACTCCATTATCTAGTCTGGACTCATCCGTACAGATGTTTATCCCTGCGTCTCGGTTCACTTCGCCCCTCTCCCACTATTTTCTGGAAGGAAAGGCAATATTGGGAACTGAACGTCAAAAAATTGGCTTCGGTCAACCGTTAATTTAGTTGAATGGATATGAATGGGGACGGCAGAAACTTGTTTGGGAAGAAAAATATTTAAAAAAAAGAAAAAATAATTTCTTTTTTTGAAAGAAGAGTATTTTTCAATTTTTCAACTGAATAATATTTAAATTTACTTGCTAGTCTTCCAGGTCTTCAGGTTATTTATGCGTGTAATACTCGTTTATGGTAAGTATATTTTAACCAAAAAGAATTTCATTCGAATTTTCCATGAGCAGCTCAGCTACTCACAAGCTTATACTTTTAACATACGAGTATACATGTACATATCTATCAAGTAAACTTGTGTGTATGCATATGTGCTTCATGTTCAACGAAGTGTATGAATACTCGTGTTAACACACACATACACACGCACACCTGTGCAATAAGTTTTTGCGAAAATGTCAACAGCATTGCAATTACCTGCCGCTTCAAGCACTGTCCCTTCACTTTCTTATTCTAATACTTGCTCCTCTCTGCAAAAGCTCCTTCCTTCCCTCCTAAATTACGCTTTGCATGTGTCAGTATGCATGTATGTGTATGCGAAATCACAATGATTTGTTTAAAATCATATTAGAAAACTTTACGAACTCTCGAATGCCAAAGCGAGACTCACAGCTTCAAGGGTGCTGCCACATGGCTACAAGTTTATTACAAATCTGCCAATCTGCCAGTGCTGCAGCGCACGTGTGCCAAGTCATAACATAAAGAAATTGCTAAAATACATATTACATTACTCAGACACACGCATAAAAGCACGCAAACATACACACGTAAAGGTATAAAATAAAGCTTTAGCCAGTTGTTACTATTAAAATATTCGTCTCCTGTGAGGAGAGGAGTTCACTGAATTCAACTATTTACAAGAATATGTATATACAAACGTATTTGTATATGTATATATGTAAATATATACATGTATCTAAACATATGCATAGCAAAGCACTGTTGCGCATACGCACCGGCTTGCCGTAAAGTACTGACTCCCCTCTCAGAAGCACCAACTGCTTACGAACACACTTGTTGTTGTTGTTGCACACTGCTGCAGTGACATTAAAAATAAAGTTCCAATGCTGCAACAAACAAGCACTTATGATGAATGCTGACACATACATAAATTGCAAATGTGAAAAAATAAACTGTGTTGGCGACACTGACGACGTTGAAGGTGGGTGCAAGCTTTCTTCGCAAAACTAGCAATTAATTGGCATGCTTCTAAAAAGAGAGCGAGCAATCAAAACCAATTAAATTTCCAACGCATGTGCGGCATTCAGTAGAGTCGTCAAAGGAGTTTTCTTCAACTCTGCGAATGCGTTGGCGTCTTTGATTAGTCAAACAGCTTTTTCGTTTGATTATTCCTGACTTGAGCATGATATAGGTCCTTTCCATCCAAGCGTATATTATATATTTAAAGCTCGATTTTACTTACTTCGTGCTTTACATAATGTTTTCAAGGGAGCCTTAAAAAATCAATTAAAAAAAATTAGAACAAGTAAGAAAAAGTTAAGTTCGGGTGTAACCAATCATTTCTTACTGATGCAACTTGTCAGACTCATAGCCAGGAAAATACTTTCAGGTGTACAAGGTTTGTAAGTTATATGGGGTCTAAGGCAAATTTCCACACGATATCTCAAATATATTCTCAATTTTATTAAAATAACTCATGTATTGGTTAGTCGAAAAAGTCTTTTCGTATTTTTAATCTTACTTCAACTTATTTTTAGATTTCGTTTAGCGGTACTATTTTAAATGATGACCCAACTCTCGCTAAGCCTTTTGTCAAATCCAATAGCTTTACCGGTCCAAAATATTCCAACTAAATTCTATGAAGATAATCCAATCTTTCCAGTCTCTAAGCTGTGTGAACTGACTTTCAGTTATGATTTTTCTTAGCACTCTGCAACACAGGATTTTCGATACGTTTGCGAGAGCTAATTTAAGTCTTCCGCGTGCAGTAGACCGTTAGTTCATAATAAGTCTATGAATGAGTTGAATTTTCGCCAAATAATCTTTTTTGTTGCGATTCTCTCTCTGCCAGAAGCCTAAATCAAAGTGATTTATTACAATCGACATATTTTTGTTTATCGTCTGTCTACAACGCGGTGGAGGCGGGCGGCCTGATGATGCTGGGCTCATTGAGATGTTCTTGAAAATTAATGAACGAACTTGCTCCACATCAAACGGAAATATTCATTAAAACAACAAATCCGTATTCCATTTGAGTAATCCTTAAAATGGGGAAACAAAAAAAAGGGAATTCCAAGTGAATTAAAAACAAATAAGTGCGCGTCAAGCTCGAGATCCGCCACCAAAATGTATATACAGAATGAGACCAGTGAAATGTAATTATCTTTTTAATTGTTTTACTGGGGAGCCCAAAGCACCCAAAGCACGGAATATAAGTGCTACTTATGTAAATGTGATGAAATTAGAAGACTGTTTTGAAGAGCCTGAGCTCAGAAGACCAAAACTCCTTAATTTATTGTAATAAAGACAAATAAGAAGAAAAGAAAGCAGGAGATGGATAGACAGATAGATGGCTGAAGTTTGTTATGGTTAGCAACAAAGCGTTGAATGCAAACACCAGCTTCTGTATGCGGCCGCCATTCAAAATACTCCTACCACAAACCTACGAGCGGCAAAGACCGTATTGATGATTGTAAGCTGGCTATATAAATTAGCCGGAAGCGCACTGCCAACTCATCAAACGCACAACAAAGGATCGAATGCTGCGTAGAGACTAGGTAAAACCGCGCCGAGAAGATTGGGAACGAGGTGGAGTGGCTAGAGGACGCCACACCGGTGGAGAATAAAATATTTGCGGACAACAGTGGCGGCAGCGGAACGAATAAGGGTCCGCAGCAACGAGCCAAGCTCAGAAGAATGCGAAGCAGCAGAAGAGTGTAGGGAGTTTTATAAGCAAAGTAAGGAGGCGAAAAGTAAACAAAGAATGGCGCGGGCAGAACGACTGCACGATTGGGAAACGAACGAGAGCACAGACGGCAATTGCGGCAGCTGCGAGTGAGAGTTCAGCTAATTTCTGTGTCAGCGACAGGCCTGTACCGGCTAATACGACTATTCAGCGTCAGCGCGCGCACGCACGCACGCACGCAATCACGACGCAATGTTATGCATACTTGAAGGCAGAATCAAAGTCGCGTTGAGTGGTGTCAGCGGCGGCAATATTTATGCGAATTGGTGAATGGTGGTGGTGTGAGGGAGCGGCTACGCTGGCTGCAGCCGCAGTAGGCAAATAAATCAAATGGAAAATATTTGCGGAGTAGGGCAAACGAGCAAAAAAAAGTGAAATTAAGGATACACCTGAAGGCGAAAAAGCCAGCAAAATTAGATTCAAGGTAGGCGCGCGAAAGCATGCTACGCAAGGAATGCCACAGCGAAAGCAAAAGTGAGTGTGAGTGGAGGCCAATTGAGGCTGTGCGAGGGGTGTCGGCTGTCGGTAGTCGACAGGTCGCGTTGGTGTTGACAGTAAATAAAAGATGAGCTTTGCATGACTCGCAGCCAAACAAATGTAAATGTGTTAGCAGGACTGCAGACAGACGGTGGCGACGCATTAAGCATTCAACTGTCAGCTTGCTAATGAAATGCGTATTAAATTTAATTGCAAAGCTTATTTATTTCTGTTTTTTGACGCTGCTTTGCTTGCTTGCTTGTTTATTCATTGAAAACTTATACCTATCAACGGCGATCAGCCCGCGCGCGAATCAGAGGAGATAAGTGCAAATGGAGCACCGAAGGAGTACGCCGTGGTTGTGAGTTGTGATGAAGATTGATTTGGAACCGTTAGGCAGTCAATACGCACACTCACGCTCGGCCGGCGCATATTTCAAGCAGAATAAACGGAAATTTTCGTTGACAGTTGATTAATTACATAAAGCCAAGTAATAAAAATTAAAAAAAAGGAAAAAAGTGTGTGGTGGGCATAATTGTAGTCAATGACACGTTTGAAGGTGTTTACGGAAGATTTCAATGCTTGGGTGGGTAATTAATTAAATTTAAACGAAAAGCTTGCGGTTTGGCATTAGAAGCGCCGCTAGGGGAGGGGAAATTCAAACGCTTTTAATATTTGCTTGGAAAGCATTAATAATTTGTGGCAGCATTATTTATTTACACAAAGCAATAATAATCTTATGCAATCGCTTCATTTTTTTTATTGGCAGTCACAAACTAAGCCAAGACAAGTCAAGCGCCAAAGTCAACAAACCGCTCTTCAATTACTTTGAACGCGCTGCGCAAACAAACAACAAAAACACAAATTAAGCAAAGCAAAGCACGAGTAACTGTTTGTATTGCCACAATAAAATAAAGCCAAACACACGCACTTTGTTGCAACATCAAAGCAAATGTAGCGTAAATATGTAAACACATACAGACACACATACACATGCACACACTTTTATTTTAGTTACAGCGAGCGTGCAATAAGCCAAGTAGCTAAGTCAGCAGCTCAAATGATTATTTGGCTTTGGGAATTTCTATGTTTGTGTAGCTGCAACTGCCATATATTATACACATGCTTATACATATGTATGTATGTATGGCTGTATGTTTATGGGCTAACATTAGCTTAACTGTATATGTAAACAATCCAAAATTCATATCGCACACATACACACACACGCAACCGAGAGGCGAACATGCGTAAAGTAATAAACCAAAACAAAATATACAAGTTCTTAGAAGAAGCGCCCGCAGTGCCGCGAGTTGGTTGAACAGCAAACCTCAATGAAGTCAGAGATCAAAAATTACAACAAACTTAAGGAATTTGCGGAAGCTAACTCAATTGAAAAGCGTGGAATGGTGGAAAAGTATGAAAAAGGTATGCTAATCCCTGTTATACAATAAGGAGTCAACAATATGTTGTTGTTGTTGTTGTAACGGTTATCTAAACCCCGTTTGGGTGGTGAGGTTCAGTTTGGTTGTCGTTAAAGTCATCTAAAGGTAGGCCCACGAAGGCTCTGGTTGGTTGTTAACGAATCATCTAACGGTAAGTCCAGGAAGCGTGTTTTATCATGGGGGCCGGACTATGGATAGAGGGCTGTTAGATGAGTGTGGTTTGCTGGGCATGCAAAGAGGTTGGTTAGAGTTATGCAGGGACACGTTGCATGGTGGACATATACATATTTGATATGTCGAAGTCGATTCTGGATAAGTTAGAGTTTAACTCGCTACAATTTCCAGAACGAAGTTTCGTAAAGGTCACTGGCGGCAAATCGAGCTCGTTGTCTGTAATTGGTGGTGGTTGGACTCCAAGTACGAGATTCACAGAGAGGGAGTCGGTGAAGGTTCTAATCGATCCACTGTGAATCGCGGTCAGTGCGTGTCTGAAGTGACTTGCTTCCGAAGTCTAGTCGGCGTACTGTTCGATGTCGTCGAATTAGTCAAGAAACGAACTCTTGATGTTCATTGGGGACGGCTCCGCTTCAAGCAGACGACTATCGCTTTGGCTTCGGCGAAAAATGACATCTCTTTGAACGGAGGATTTCGATGGGCTTCCTGTTATAGTCCGCAGTGCAGTGTTTTGACACGTCTGAAACTTCTTCGTCTGCGTTTTACTGTATTCAGGCGACCATATGGATGTGGCCAAGTTTAAGGTCGGCCGGCCAATTGCCTTGTATGTTATCAACAACGTTTCTCTGTCTTTTCCGCATGTGCTGCCGACTTCAGGATTTTGTTGCGGCTCTGTACTTTGGCAGTTATCGTGGTCGCTTGAGGAGTTAAGAAGCACAGGCTGTCGAACGTAACACCTAAAATTTTAGGATTCCTAACAGTCAGAATTTTAACGCCATCGACTGTAATGTTAAGATCCAGTCTGTACTTCTACGTCCAGTTCGTGAATAAGCTCGCTGTGGATTTAGTGGGGAAGAGTGTTAAGCTCCTTTCGGAGAAGACCCAATAATGAATTCCTGAATTCCCTTAAGTGGTTATAAGTGAATCCAGGAAGTATGCTTAAATATGTGATAAGCTTGATTTTGCTTGAGCTTGAGCATTCATCGTATTCACTCACACAGAGTATAGTCGCTTGTGCAAACTGCCGGTTCTGTGACATGGAACAGGAAATCCCACAAGCAATTTGCAGAAGCAGGCTTAAGGCCCTAGGTTCCATCTACGTGGTCAGGGATTACATCATCTCAGTAGGGCCCAGCAGGCTCCTAAAACTATTCAGGATGCTAGATCTTGGTGATCATATGTGATATAGGAGCGGGCACAATAGACCCTAGGTCGCAGTGCAATACCTCATTATCTATCTATCTATCTATCTATGGAATTGTTTTATCCTGACGGATCATTTTATCTGTGACCTAGCTTGATTAAGAGGCTAGTATTGGTAAAAAACATTATTAAGTTCATATTTCGAACGAAAAGACAACTGTGTAATATCTAGATACAAAACTACAGACACAAACTACAAGTACATTGCAAATTTATATTATGCGGACTCTTCTTCTTTGCTGCTTTGGCCAAGTCATGCAGTAACCGTTTTTATTGCAACGCGCACTTTGTCGCACGTGTTTGCTCTTGTTTTTTGTGAATGCATTTAAAAAGCAATCAAATTGGCGGAGTTTCGGATGCAAAGCGATAGTAAACCCTTCGGATAGCAAACGGTAGCAATAACCTGCGTGTAATGCATTTTCCGAATGGACGGATCGCTCCTTCACACGCACGCACACACAAACACACACATTCGGGCTGGCACTTCGCAAGCTCAGCGAGATGAGTTATTGTCGAATATACGAGCATTGCAAAAGCTACTTTTGTTTAGTGCAAATGAATTTCCACAATGCAGATGCAACTTTCACAATAAACTCGGATTACAAAACTGATGCTGCACGAAGTGTAACAACTGCAATAATGCGCGCCGGTCAAAATTAAAATTGTACGTGAGTTGCATGCCACACAAGCGCAACGTTTCAGTGTTGTACTAAGCGAGAACAAGGAAAAGCGCATAATTCCCAGGAATTTTTTGGCGCAACCAAAGTGTAAAATTTTAATGAGAAAAATGTGTGTTGCGCGTTTTAGCAAAACCGTTTTTTTTTTTTGTTTTTTTGAAATCGTTCAATTATTTTCACTACAACACAAGGGGCGGATAATAGCACGGTTTAAGATTTATTACACTTTCGCAATACGCCAGAGTAACATTCCTTTTTTTCAATTCGAGAGTCCCAAACAAGCAAACATACTTTGATCGAAAACAACACTGTAAAATGTCAGAAATTGTCGTCAGATAATTCGAATTCCCTGTAAAGTGTCTGATGAGCAACCCCCACCAATACATATGGCACCACAGTTGCAGCAATAAATTTGCACAAAACTGCAAAACTTGCTGAGAAACTTTAACAACCGAATCTTATATGCGCCACACACAGCCGCACTGCTATGTAAATTTGCAGCAAGCCACATCAAACAAGACAGTTGTAAAAGTTTGTATGGCGGCATTAGAAGGGGGTGGCGCACAGAGTGCGCAAAAGCAATAAATTTGAGAAAGGAAGCGGTTTGAAGTATATTGCATTGGGTCGTGCGCACTTAGGGACCCAAGCAGCCTGAAGGTAGTCAGCGCAAGCGACTCTTTTGTAGCAGACAATATTGAAAGTTCTTTAACGGCTGAGAAAAGGAACAGCATATAATGACGATACAAGTGTTGAAAATGCATTTTCTACCCTGAAATTATATACGTACAAATAACTAAATATTACCACATATGTATGTCACTATGTATATAAAGGTTTGATATTGAATACCCTTCGAGGAACGATTACACACTAAATGATACTTCTTCATGCGTCCTTTTCGTCCACAAGAAGATGGTCGTTTGTCTGAACCGTCGATATCGGACCACTAAGGATATGGTAGCTGCCGATCAAAATAGTCTTTGTTTGAAAAACTTTTTTATTTGAAAGATGCTTTCACAAAATTTGGCGTGGAACTTTTCACAAGACAATGCTAAAGTTTTCGAACATAGTGTTCAGGTCAGACCAATATAGCCTATAGATACACGTCAAGAATGTTGTCTCTAAATTTAAGTCGATTGGAGCAAAATGAACACAGTTAATGTCGTTCCCATGACCTATCCGGAACGGACTCGGATTTTTATCCGGCCAAATAGGCATCATTCACCAAAATTACTTCAAAAATCTTTACTGCCGCCACAACAGTATTTTATTACCTGTTATTTGTGAAAATAAACAAGAAAAAACGTTAACTTCTGCACCGAAGCTAATATACCCTTCACAGGTGCATATCGTTTAGTAACTATGTGTTCAGTTTATATGGAAGCTATATGCTATAGTAATCCGATCTGAAAAATTTTTTCGGAGATTACATTGTTGCCCTAGAAAATAATCTATACCAAATTTTGTGAATATATCTTGTCAAATGCCAAAGTTTTTCATACAAGAACTTTTTTCCGATCGTTCAGTTTGTATGGCAGCTATATGCTATAGTAAGCCGATCCGAACGAATATATCTTGTCAAATGCAAAAGTTTTCCATACAAGAACTGTTTTCCGATCGGTCAGTTTGTATGGCAGCTATATGTTATAGTAGTCCGATATCACCAGATCCGACAAATGAGCAGCTTCTTGAAGAGAAAATGACGCTTGAAAAATTTCAAAACGATACTTTAAAAACTGAGGGACTAGTTCGTATATATACAGGCAGACGGACATGGCTAAATCGACTCAGCTCAACACACTGATCATTTATATACATACATATATACTTTATAGGGTCTCCGACGCTTTCTTCTGGGTGTTACAAGCTTCATGACAAACTTAATATACCCTGTTCAGGGTATAAAAATTAACTGGATTTTTCGAAAAAAAACGCGTCATTTCATTTGTAGTGTTCTAAAAAATGTTGTAAATTGAAATTTTGTAAAACACATTCAGTGTTATCCGGGTAATCAGATTATCTATCATTTAACATACTGATTTTTTGATTGCAGATGATCTAACGCTTAGTTTTGAGCGGCACTAAAATTCAACTGCTTTCGAAGATGCTCCAAATTAATTACTGCTGTTGCCGTATTTTTTCATATATGTCAAAATTATCATAAAATTTGTTCACCAATTAACCTTGTTTTCTAATTCTTGTTCACTAATACACTGCATGCCTAACAACTCATAAATATGCATATTTTCCGTAAGAAGTATTTTTTTACTTACCGGCATAAATTGCTTCAATTATAACATCCTCCAAATGGCGTACATTATTGATTTCTAACTCCTCCAACAACACTTCGTATGGGATGCATTTGTTTTTAATAGCCAAAGAAACAATAGTCAAATGCTGTAACTTCTTCTGCATTGTAGCGGTTAATTCTAGGTATTCGCCCGGCTGTTGACGGTATTGTTTATAAGTACCGTAAGCAAATAGATTTAGTGTATTCAAGTACTTGGAGTGAATACCATCTTTAAGCTGTAAAAATTGATAGCTTTGTATTAGCAAAGTACACAAATTTCTTTTATGTAGATTAGTATTTACCTCCTGTATGTTGGGCAATGCGAGTAGTTCGCCAAATACGTAAATAGAAGGAGCCTCCAGCACTTGGCGCACCACATCCAATAGCTGGCTGCCAATGGAGGATTTTGCGGTTGCACAATACTGCTTCAGCTGATTACGCGAGGCATCATTTGTAGTCGTGGGTTCGTCATTCTTCATTAATATATCTTGTGTCATTTTAACGTTCTTGCTTTCTTCTACTTCTTTCACAGTTAAAAAATTTTCTTAAACTTCACAAATTTACTCCGGCAAACAATGAAAACTGACAAGGCGTCTGAACAGCTGATTACAGCTGTTGATTGACAACAAATGTCAAAAGTGCTGCTGTACAGTACGAGTGGTAATTTCATAGCAGCCACAGGGTGGTATGTTCTCAAATATAGATTGAACTCATGAGATTCTTATACCATGATCAGATCGACATGTAATCACACGTTTTCGGCTGTTGAGTGATTTATCCTACTAAACTTATAAATTTATCAAGATTCTGCCATACAAAAATAATATTTCATTTGAAACTGATCCACACTAAATCTCCCGGTGCGACTCTGATTTTGGGCCAGCATTGGAAATCAGCATTGGAAATCTATTACTTTATGACAGCTGATTTAGACACTACAAAGAGAAAAAATTTAAACAATCAAATTTTTTTTAAAGCAATGAATCTAATTTCACCTGAAAATCCACTTAACAAATAAAAACATGCGTCTATTATTTGCATTATATGGAAAATATTTAAAAGAAGACGGCTTTTATTTCAATATACTATGTGACAATCTTTTGTTTTGATAAATATTAAGCGATGTGAATTCTTGAATGGCAAAAACAGCTGTTTT